>NC_081373.1:1027500-1360000 GCF_030684315.1 Stegostoma tigrinum
CTGTAGGGAATCTAATCTAATCCCAGTGGGGTCTATCAAAAATCTTCCCAAAATTGAAATTCATCACACCTACAGATTCCCCATTAGCAAATTTGAGGTAATGCATTTTGAAATGTCTAATCCAGATAGAAAATATATAATAAATGGCAGAACCTTTAAGAGTACTGATAGGTAGAAGGATCTGAGTGTCCTGGTAACATCCTTAAAGCTCTCTATCAGGTTTGTCAAACATGAACTTACATTCTTAAAGCTATTTAACTCTGTCAAATCTTTATTTCACTTCATTCATGAGACACCGATACAGCTGGCCAGTCAGTTTATATTGCCCAGCCCTCATTGCCCAGAGGGCAGTACAGAGTCAACCATGTTGTTTCTGCCTGGAGCCACATGGAAGACCAGTCTGGGTAAGAGCAGATTTCTTTCCGCAAAGAACATTAGTGTATCAGGTGGGTTTTTCTGACAATTGGTAATGATTTCATGGCCATCATTAGACTCTTAATTCCAGACTGTTTTGTTGAATTCAAATTCCAACATTGCTGTAGCGGGATTTGAACCCAGGTCCCCAGGACATTACTTAATTCTCTGACTAAAAAATCTAATGCTTGTCTAGGCTATTGTCTCCTTCCAAATACACCAAATTCATTGTTTCCCCCTTTCAACTCTCCTGGTAACAGCCTTAAAAAAGTCTATCAAGTTAGTCAAACATGAATCTGAACTGTTTTCTGAATATTCAGTAATCACATCCTTTGTATTTATTCTTCTTTTTATTTTCCCATGTCAGATGTCAGATTAACAGAACTGTGATTCCCTTTTTCTTTCTCCATTCATTTATAATAGTAGGGTTACATTTGTCACACTCCAATCTGAAGGCATGATTGAAGGATTATTCAGATATTGAAAGAGGATCACTAAAGCAACTATTAAGCCTGTGACCATCTCTTTCACAGTTCGAGCATGAAGATCATCAGGTCTTGGGGATTTCTAACTTTGAGTCTCAGTAATTTCTCCAATTTTACTTTGGTTCACAAAAATAAATTTCTTTCAGTCTCACTTCCTCACTGGAGCCTTGGGCCTTAGTTAACTAAAGAAAGACTTGCATTTATAGAGGACTTTTCACAATCTCAGAACATGCTTCACAGCCAATAAGTTACTTTTGACGTAAGCTATTGTAACCAATAGCTACAGGGTGAGACGAAGATAATAAAGTGTGGAGCTGGATGAACACAGCAGGCCAAGCAGCATCTCAGGAGCACAAAATCTGACGTTTTGGGCTGAGACCCTTCATCAGAGAGGGGGATGGGGTGAGGGTTCTGGAATAATTAGCGAGAGGGGGTAGGCGGAACGAAGATGGAGAGAAAACAAGATAGGTGGAGAGGAGAGTATAGGTGAGGAGATAGGGAGGGGATAGGTCAGTCCAGGGAAGATGGACAGGTCAAGGAGGCGGGATGAGGTGGTAGGTAGGAAGTGGAGGTGCGGCTTAAGGTGGGAGGAAGGGATGAGTGAGAATAAGAACAGGTTAGGGAAGCAGAGAGAGGCTGAGCTGGTTTTGTGAAGCAGTGGGGGGGGGGGAAGAACTGGGCTGGTTTTGGGATGCAGTGGGGGAAGGGGAGATTTTGAAGCTTGTGAAGTCCACATTGATACCATTGGGCTGCAGGGTTCCCAAGCGGAATATGAGTTGCTGTTCCTGCAAACTTCGGTTGGCATCATTGAGGCACTGCAGGAGGCCCATGATGGACATGTCGTCTGAGGAATGGGAGGGGGAATTGAAATGGTTCGTGATTGGGAGGTGCAGTTGTTTATTGCGAACCGAGCTGAGGTGTTCTGCAAAGCCACACCGGGTGCAATGGATACAATATACCACATTGGCAGATATGCAGGTGAACATCTGCTTGATATAGAAGGTCATCTTGGGGCCTGGGATGGGGGTGAGGGAGGACGTATGGGGGAAAGTGTAGCACTTCCTGCGGTTGCAGGGGAAGGTGCCGGGTGTGGTGGGGTTGGAGGGGAGTGTGGAGCGAACAAGGGAGTCACAGAGAGAGTGGTCTCTCTGGAAGGCAGACAAGGGTGGGGATGGAAAAATAGCTTGGGTGGCGGGGTCGGATTGTAGATGGCGGAAGTGTCCGAGGATGATACGTTGTATCCGGAGGTTGGTGGGGTGGTATATGAGAATGAGGGGAATCCTCTGGGGGCAGTTGTGGCGGGGGCGGGGTGTGAGGGATGTGTTGCAGGAGACGCGGTCAAGGGCGTTCTCGACCACTGCAGGGGGAAAGTTGCGGTCCATGAAGAACGTGGACATCTGGGATGTGCGGGAGTGGAATGCCTCATTGTGGGAGCAGATGCGGCGGAGACGGAGGAATTGGGAATAGGGGATGGAATTTTTGCAGGGGGGTGGGTGGGAGGAGGTGTATTCTAGGTAGCTGTGGGAGTCAGTGGGCTTGAAATGGACATCAGTTTCTAGCTGGTTGAGATGGAGACTGAGAGGTCCAGGAAGGTGAGGGATGTGTTGGAGATGGCCCAGGTAAACTTGAGGTTGGGGTGGAAGGTGTTGGTAAAGTGGATGAACTGTTCGAGCTCCTCTGGGGAGCAACAGACGGCGGCGATACGGTCATCAATGTAACGGAGGAAGAGGTGGGCTTTGGGGCCTGTGTAGGTACGGAAGAGGGACTGTTCCACGTAACCTACAAAGAGGCAGGCATCGCTTGGGCCCATGCGGGTACCCATGGCCACCCACTTTGTCTGTAGAAAGTGGGAAGGATCAAAAGAGAAGTTGTTGAGGGTGAGGATGAGTTGGGCTAGGCGGATGAGAGTGTCGGTGGAGGGGGACTGGTCAGGCCTGCTGGACCGGAAGAAGCAGAGAGCCTTGAGGCCATTTGCGTGAGGAATATAGGTGTATAGGGACTGGACGTTCATGGTGAAAATAAGGTGTTGGGGGGCCAGGGAATTGGAAGTCCTGGAGGGGGTGGAGGGTGTAGGTGGTGTCATGGACGTAGGTGGGGAGTTCCTGGACCAAAGGGGAGAAAATGGAGTCCAGATAGGTGGAGATGAGTTCGTTGGGGCAGGAACAGGCTGAGACAATGGGCCGACCAGGGCAGGCAGGTTTGTGGATTTTGAGAAGGAGCCCAATGGTATCAATGTGGACTTCGCAATCTTCAAAATCTCCCCTTCCCCCACTGCATCCCAAAACCAGCCCCGTTCCCCCCCTCCCCCCACAGCATCACAAAACCAGCCCAGCTTGTCTCTGCTTCCCTAACCTGTTCTTCCTCTCACTCATCCCTTCCTCCCACCTTAAGCCGCACCTCCATTTCCTACCTACCACCTCATCCCACCTCCTTGACCTGTCCGTCTTCCCTGGACTGACCTATCCCCTCCCTACCTCCCCACCTATACTCTCCTCTCTACCTATCTTGTTTTCTCTCCATCTTCGGTCCGCCTCCCCCTCTCTCCCTATTTATTCCAGTTCCGTCTCCACATCCCCCTCTCTGATGAAGGGTCTCAGCCCGAAACATCAAATTTTGTGCTCCTGAGATGCTGCTTGGCCTGCTATGTTCATCCAGCTTCACACTTTGTTGTCTTGGAGGCTTGGGGACCGTTTTGCAGAACACCTCCGCTCGATTCATAATAAACAACTGCACCTCCCAGTCGCGAACCATTTTAACTCCCCCTTCCATTCCTCAGACCACATGTCCATCATGGGAAAAGCAACTCATATTCTGCTTGGGAGCCCTGCAGCCCAATGGTATCAATGTGGACTTCACAAGCTTCAAAATCTCCCCTTCCCTCACTGTATTCTAAAACCAGCCCAGCCTGTCCCCGCCTCGCTAACCTGTTCTTCCTCTCACCCATCCCTTCCTCCCACATCAAGCCACACATCCATTTCCTACCTACTACCTCATCCCGCCTCCTTGACCTGTCCATCTTTTCTGGACTGACCTATCCCCTCCCTACCTCCTCACCTATACTCTCCTCTCCACGTATCTTCTTTTCTCTCCATCTTCGGTCTGCATTCCCCTCTCTCCCTATTTATTTCAGAACCCTCTCCCCATCCCCCTCCCTGATGAAGGGTCTAGGCCCGAAACGTCAGCTTTTGTGCTCCTGAGATGCTGCTTGGCCTGCTGTGTTCATCCAGCTCCACACTTTGTTATCTTAGATTCTCCAGCATCTGCAGTTCCCATTATCACTGGTCTGATTAGTAAGTTTGCTGATGGCACAAAGGTGGGTGGAATTGCGGATAGCAATGAGGACCATCAGAGGATAGAATGGAATATAGATTGGTTGATGACTTGGGCAGACAGATGGCAGATTGAGTTTAATCCAGAAAAAAATTCAGGTAATGTATTTTGGAATGTCTAATCCAGATGGAAAATATACAGTAAGTGGCAGAATCCTTGAGAGTACTGATAGGCAGAGGGATCTGGGTGTACAGATACACAGATCACTGAAAGTGGAGATTCAGGTGGAGAAGGTAGTCAACAAGGCATATGGCATGCTTGCCTTCATCGGTCGGGGCATGGAGTTTTAAAATTGACAAGTAATGTTGCAGCTTTATTGAACCTTATTTAGGCTGTATTTGGAATATTGTGTTCAATTCTGGTCGCTACACTACCAGAAGGATGGTTTTAGAGCGGGTACAGAAAAGATTTACCAGGGTGTTGCCTGGTATGGAGGGCATTAGGTATGAGGAGACTTTGGAGAAACTTGTGTCATTTTCACTGGAACGACAGAGGTTGAGGGATGACCTGATAGAAGTCGACAAGATTATGAAGGGCATGGACAGAGTAGACAGTCAGAAGCTTTTTCCCAGATTGGAAGTGTCAGTTACCAGAGGTAATAGGTTTAAGGTGCGAGGAACAATGTTTAAAGGCGATATATGAGGCAAGTTTTTTACACAGAGGGTGGTGGGTGCCAGGAATTCACTGCTGGGGCAGGTAATGGAAGCAGATGCCATTGTCATTTGTAAAGGGCGTATTGACAAATACATGAATAGGATGTCAATAGATGGATACAGTCTTAGTTGTGATGGGGAACATGTCGGTGA
This sequence comes from Stegostoma tigrinum, assembly GCF_030684315.1. Classification (NCBI taxonomy): domain Eukaryota; kingdom Metazoa; phylum Chordata; class Chondrichthyes; order Orectolobiformes; family Stegostomatidae; genus Stegostoma; species Stegostoma tigrinum. Next base: position 1,032,536 of record NC_081373.1, read on the forward strand.
TGGCTTGGAGGGCCGAGGGGTCCGTTCCTGTGCTGTAAATTTCTTTGTACTTTGCTCTTTGTATTATAGTAGCACAGTCAGTGTGTCGAAAAATTGTGACATCCCTATGAATGGTTACCAACACAGTATTTTTATTCTGCAGAAACAACAGTAATACTTTATAAGATGCTTAAAATAACTTTAAACCAATTGCTGTTTGAATGCTCTGAAGTATGGCGCAAAGTGAATGCTTCCTTCATGATCTCAGGTAAAATTTGATTGTTTTATATTAATGTTCAGAATGAAATGATTGCAATTTTTGAAATAACCAGCTTAACGAAGGTTCTTCCCTACTATCTTTGAATAAAAATGCTTGTACCTCCAGTTACAATTCTGAGGTGTTTTAAGAATATAAGCTTAGAAGGAAAAGTAGAAGGGCTGATCTCTAAATAACTAAATCTTTGTCTGTAATAGCTTTCATGTTGAAATATATTGCTTTTTGGATTTTACCTCAACTACTTGCAGGTAGAAGATAACTGATCATAGCTGGGTATTTTCTTGTTGAAGGCAAAGAAGGCACGCGCAAAGTTAGGCACGAACTCATCATTCCCAGTAAAACCGTTTCTCTTCCTTAGACGTACTCATGGGTATGAGAGAACACTTGCTATTTGATGAAATAAAGACAGATATGATCCCATTTTATTATCTTTCAGTATTCAAGCTTTGTTAGGTTGCAGTTTAATATTAAGTTTGCTGAATCACAGTATTCTTTCTCTTTTATTAAAACTGGAAAAAGAATAAAAGCTGAAAGAACTGTGGATGCTGTAAGTCAGAAAGAAAAACAGAAGTTGCTGGAAAAGCTCAGCAGATCTGGCATCTGTGAAGAGAAATCAGAATTAAATTCTCTGCTCCAGGGACCTTTTCTCAGGGCTGATGGTAGTCTTGATGAAGGGTCCCCATTCGAACCATCGACTCCTCTGCTTCTCTGATTCTACCTGACCTGCTGTGTTCCTCCAGCTCCACACTGTGTTGACTCTGACTCCAGCATCGGCAGTTCCTGCTATCTGTCCAGTCACATGTAGGCCACACCAGGTAAGCATGGTAGATTTCCGTCTCTAAAGTGTATTAGGAAACCAGGTGGTAAATTACAATTATTGTTACATGGCTGCCATTCATCATCTGCCAAGGTGGGATTTGAATCCACAGTCCCAGAACATTAATCTGTGTCACTCCAGTGATTTTCATACTGCACCGTCACGTCTCATCTGCTTCAATGCCACTTCCCAATCTTATCATTCAATCTGATATTCCCCCCATTATATTTTATGCATCGATTTTTGTGTACTGTGTCACATATAGTGCCTTAACAAAGTGTAAGCAAACAACACTCTTAATTCATGACATGTAGAAAATTACTTGTATAACAGACAAACCAAAAAATAAAACTTTGCCTATTTTTTCAGTAGTATTTAATCACATCATTTCAGTGTTTTAACATATTTTGCTTAACACATTCACCATAAATGCATCTCAGTTTAAACACAGCTGTTACCCTTATCGAAATAAATCAATCGACCTTGAAAGGAGAATGAAGAATTGTGTTAAGATAACTCATTCTCATATCACCAAGCAATTCCCAGTCAATGAATAATTTCAAAGTTCACTGACTGCTCTTTATAAATGAATGAGGATTTCTACTTTTGCATACACAAAGATCCTTCAGGCAGCAAACAGATGTTTGATTAGCAAATGTCTTTTGCTGGTGGTTGAGGGAAAATGTCAACTGCAACATCAGGTAAGGCTATGGTTTACTTTAGCTTGTGCCACAGTAGGGACTGTTATCAACCAAAGCTCGTTAACATTTAAATTAAAGCTTACAAAGAAAATTCAGTGTAATTTTTCTATTTGTATGTTTCTAAAATAAATACCTCAGTAATGCTGAAACATGACTAGAAGGTGACATTTTGGTACCGTATCACTGAACCCAACGTAAGTCATTCTCAACAAAGATAAAAGTTGATTTAAAGCCTTTGATAAGGTCCCACATGGTAGGTTATTGGAGAAAATACGGAGGCATGGGATTGAGGGAGATTTAGCAGTTTGGATTAGAAAATGGCTTTTGTAAGAAGGCAACGAGTGGTGGTTGATGGAAAATATTCAGGTCACTATTGGTGTGCCTCAAGGATCTGTTTTGGGACCACTGCTGTTTGCCATTTTTATAAATGACTTGGACACAGGCACAGCTGGATGGGTGAGAAAGTTTGCAGATGACACTAAAGTTGGTGGAGTGGTGGACAGTGTGGAAGAATGTTACAGGTTGCAGGGAGACTTGGATGAACTGCAGAATTGGGCTGAAAGGTGGCAAATGGAGTTCAATGCGGATAAATGTGAGGTGATTCACTTTGGGAGGAATAATAGGAAGGCAGAATACCTGATCAATGGAAAGATTCTTGGTAGTGTGGATGTCCAGACGGATCTTGGTGTCCATGTACATAGGTCCCTGAAAGTTGCCACCCAGGTTGATTGTGCTGTTAAGAAGGCTTACGGTGTGTTCGGTTTTATTGGTAGAGGGATTGCGTTCTGGAGCCGTGATGTCATGCTACAACTGTACAAAATGCTAGTGCGGCCTCATTTGGAATATTGCGTGCAGTTCTGGTCGCCACATTACAGGAAGGATGTGGAAGCATTGGAAAAGGTGCAGAGGAGATTTACCAGGATGTTGCCTGGTCTGGAGCGCAGGCCTCATGAAGAAAGGCTGAGGGACTTGGGTCTGTTCTCATTGGAGAGAAGGGTGCTAAGAGGGGATTTATTAGAGACATACAAGATGATCAGAGGATTAGATAGGGTGGACAGTGAGAGTCTTTTTCCAAGGATGATGACTTCAGCTTGTACAAGGGGGCATAGCTGGAAATTGAGCGGTGATAGATTTAAGACAGAAGACAGAGGCAGGTTCTTTACTCAGAGAGTGGTAAGGGTGTGGAACACCCTGCCTGTCAATGCAGTGAACTCAGCCACATTAGGGGCATTTAAACAGTCCTTGGATAAGCATATGGATGATCTTGGGATAGTGTAGGGAGAGGGGCTTAGATTAGTTGACATGCCAGTGCAACATCGAGGGCCGAAAGGCCTGTTCTGCGCTGTATTGTTCTATGTACTATGTTCTAAATGATATTCTGGCTTCACTAAATCAATTCCCTGGAACAGAATAAACATGTTCTTTCCTCAAACCCTTCTGAAGAAGGTGGTGAGCCTAGACAAGGGGAGGGACACAATGCTAACTTTCATATCTGCCTGTCAGAGAATCACCTAATCAATGTTAAAGCTTGGGCATATGGAACAATGGTTCACAAATGTTATTTTGCCATGTACAATTTCACCACTGCCAGCTGGATTTAGGTTGGGGGATTGTTCACAATAACTGACAGCCCTCAAGTTCCTCTCCAACATCTTTGTGTCATCACTGAGGGGTTCAATTTGATAGACCCTGAAACTGTACTCAACATCATTCTATGTGATTAACCCTTGCTTTTTGACTGCAATACAGGCAGAATGATAACGTTATGCTGCTGGCTGTCTTATGTGATCCCTGGCTTGCAGCCCCTGTTGGAATGTCACTGATTGACCTAATAGCTAATTAGGGACCAATATTGAGTTTCTGGCACTAGTTACAGTTTGCCTGGATTGCGAGAAGCTGCTGTATGTCTGAAGCAAACGGTTGCATCTCCTTATGAAGATCACCCAGGGGAGATAGAAAAATAGAACACCAATGGAGAGGGCGGGTTACAAGAGGTTGTATGTCTCACTGATAGTTGTAGAGGATTGAAAAGCAGGTGGGATGTCCTACATCCACAAGGTCTCAGGAGGTCCTGCAATCCCAGTTACAATAAGGCATAAGATACGCGTGAAGATCAATAACAGGAGCCCAGTCAGAGGGCCTGGTTCTGCATTATAAGAGGATTAATGACCTCCTATGAGTAATCAGGTCAATTAGTCAATCCTCAAAATGTATATTCTGTCAATTGCACCATCAGCATCAGACTGGTCAATTGAGCGCAGCAGCACTCCTCAGAGACTAATAATTAGTCAATACTACACCTCAGCCTCATGCATTTAACACTCAGCTGGCTGGACAGCTTGTTAGTAATGCAAAGCAATACCAAGAGCATGGATTAATTTTTCAATCAGTTGAGGTTACCGTAAAGGATTTGCTTCCTCAACCACACCACTCACCTCAGGTGTAGTGACCCTTAGGTTAGACTACTACCAGTTGTCTGTTTCTAAGGAGTGTACAGCCCTATGGTTGGGAAGACTACGGCAACTTTATGTTTACAATTAGCACTGCTGCATGACAGCTTCATTACTCATTGTCCTGTTGTCTTCCAGTACAAAGTAGAACACGTGGAAGCAGCAGGAGCGACATGGAACTTAATGGGCATGCCCTGTATGTACCAGCTCCCATGGAGAAGATAGAGCTGGCTATGACTGGGACATCCATTGCTGAGGTGTGGCCAGCTATAGGACTGAAACCATTGATGTTGACCTATCTTCAATTCAAACCTCATTTCACCTCACTTTCATTGACGATTCTCTTCCAATTTACAAACTTCACGTCCTCTGTAGTATTTACCTGTTACTCTTTCCCAAGGTTCACCTGACCTTCCTTCTTCCAAAGCCGCAAGAACCACAACCTTGCCAAGCAAAGGTGTAGAAGGATGGGTTAGTAAATTTGCAGACAACACTAAGGTTGGTGGAGTTGTGGGTAGTGAAGAAGGATGTTGTCGGTTGCAGAGAGACATAGATAAGCTGCAGAGCTGGGCTGAGGGGTAGCAAATGGAGTTTAATGCAGAAAAGTGTGAGGTGATGCACTTTGGTAGGAGTAACCAGAAGGCAAAGTACTGGACTAATGGTAAGATTTTTGGTAGAGTAGATGAGCCGAGCGATCTCGGTGTCCACGTACACAGATCCTTGAAAGTTGCCAGCCAGGTTGACAGGGTTGTTAAGAAGTTATACAGTGTTTTAGCTTTTATTAATAGAGGGATCGAGTTCTGGAACCATGAGGTTATGCCGCAACTGTACAAAACTCTGGTGTAGCCGCACTTGGAGTATTGTGTACAGTTCTGGTCACCGCATTATAAGAAGGATGTGGAAGCTTTGGAAAGGGTGCAGAGGAGATCGACTACGATGTTGTCTGGTATGGAGGGAAGGTCTTACGAGGAAAGTCTGAGGGACTTGAGGCTGTTTTCATTAGAGAGAAGAAGGTTGAAAGGTGACTTAATTGAGACATATAAAATAATCAGAGGGTTAGATAGGGCGGATAGGGAGAACCTTTTTCCTAGGATGGTGATGGCGAGCACAAGGGGGCTTTACTTTAAATTGAGGGGTGAAAGATATAGGACAGATGTCAGAGGTAGTTTCTTTACTCAGAGAGTAGTAAGGGAATGGAACGCTTTGCCTGCAACGGTAGTAGATTCGCCAACTTTAGGTACATTTAAGCCATCATTGGGCAAGCATGTGGATGTACATGGAATAGTGTAGGTTAGATGGGCTTCAGATCGGTATGACAGGTCAGCACAACATCGAAGGCTGAAGGGTCTGTACTGTGCTGTAATGTTCTATGTAAGACAGTGATGATGAATACACAGAGCCACTCTTAGCCACCAGATCCAATACTGACGTTGTGTAATTTAGAGGATAGCAGAAAAGGGAGAATCAACATACAGTAAGACACTGGTTATGATGTCTGGGCGGTGATGAAGGTGAAGGTGTCAGCTTTCTGGAGGACAAAGTTGCACATGAGACCTAATGTAGCTGGCTCCCTTTTGTTGGGATGCACTGCAAAAGAATGTTGATTAATGTGAACAGTGAAAAAGCTTCTGTGTTGGGGAATTTGCCAAAACTTCATTGACCTCTATGGAAGAACATGGAGGAGTCCATCAGGAACTTGGCACAAAGTTTTGTGTGGCACTGGGAACCTATCCTTCTTACTGTGGGACTGATGGCCCACTCCATCCATTTGTTTGTGGACTCCATCATGAGGCAATGTCTGTTGGCTGATATTGCAGCTCCCAATGGAGCATAGACAACAGCCACCAGAGATCAGAATGGTACCATGGGAACTCATGCATGACTGTTGTTATTTTGCTCGTGGATGCCAATGTTTTCAAGAAAGAACTGGATATAGATCTTAGGGCTAAAGGGATCAGAGTGTACAGGCAGAAAGCAGGAACAAGTTACTTGGATGATCAACCATGATCATATTGAATGCTGCAGCAGGACCAATGAGCCGAATGGTCTATACCTGCTTTTATTTTCTGTGTTTCCGTATTTCAGAATGATTTGGAAGGTGTCACTGAATCATCACAATCTGTCATTGGGATAATTACTGATTGATGAGTTGCTGACTCAGGAGAAAGTATCTCTAGGGGGTATAAACCTCATTCAGGATAATCAAATTGGTTCGACTATCCCTGCCACTCTGCCTGTAACCATTCTGAAAGCTACCATCCAGCCAGCACGCACACAACATACCACTGTCTCAGGTTTTCTTAGCAAAAGCTCCTTGCAGGCTGCAGCCTGCTCCACTCAAAATTCTAACATTTCTCCAGCCATGCAGCAGGTTTTCATTAGCACTGTGTGGGAGAATAAAGACAGGGAAACACATCACGATTATGGGCACAAAACCTGATTAGTTGATTTTTATATACATTATGGAAGAATTTGACTTCTAAATTAGGTGAGGGAAATTTATTTGGCAGTGATTTTATACCTAATTGACAAAAATGCAACAATGATGATAGCTAATGGCAGCAAATTGGTAAGATGTGGGACTGTGGTTAATAGCTAAGGATAGTCATATCCATTTCAGTTATGGGGCATTACAGAGTTGGTATGTGATACCCAAAAAGTGATGTGTTTGTAGTCAGTAGCATCCTATAGCGTAGGGGAGTCTAAAATCCTAATGAAGGCATATGTTCTGTCCATGTATGAATTTTTTCAGCATCTGAGTTGCAAATGTGAAACATCAGCCACCTTATGATGGACGGAAGGTGATGAAACAGCTGAAAGTGGTTGGGTCGAGGACAATACCCTGAGAGCCTCCTGCAGAGATCCCCTGGAGCTGAGATGACTGACCTCCAACAACCACAAGCATCTTCCTAGCCAGGTATGACTCTTGCCAGTGGAAATGATTTCCCAGATTCTCATTGACTTCAAAGCTACTTGACAGCGCTTAACACCAATTTATTGAAAACTAGGTATAGGCTAATGGGTCAGGAATTGACTAGGTTATATTCATCCTGCTATCAAGCATCTACTCCCTTCATCACCAATGCTCTGTAGCAGCAGCAGTGTGTAATATCTATAAGATGCGCTGCAGAAATAAAGTTCCTCAGACTGCACCTTCCAAACCTACAACTACTTCCATCTGGAGGGGCAAGGGCAGCAGACATATGGGAACACCATCACCTCCAAGTCCCCCTCCAAGTCACTCACCATCATGATTTGGAAATATACTGCCATTCCTTCACTGTCGCTTTTTCAAAATCCTGGAATTCCTCTCTAATAGTATTGTAGGTCAACCTACAGCAGGTGGACTGCAACGGTTCAAGAAGGCGTCTTGCCACCACCTTCTCAAGGGCAACAGAGACAGGCAATAAATGCTGGCAAGCCACAACCCACAAATGAATAGGAGAAAAAATTGTGGATGCAACAAAAAAGGACAATTTTCTGCACTGTCGAGTAGATCTCATTGTTATAGATAGTTGCAATGAAAGTTGTACTTTTAAGGAGACCACAGGGCACATGTTCTTTTCTTACAAAATCAAGACTGAATTTAGAATATCATTTTTCAAATACTCCTGTCCTTCTGGGAATTAACCTCTGCAATGTCTTGGCCTGCAATGTGCACTCACAGCTGATGACCTCCTTCACGTCCAACATGCAAGTGGGAAAACGGTCACTGAAAGGTTTAGTTATCTTTCAGATTCAGAATTCATATTCAGATGGATTCCTATGAAAAGGCACCTTATGTGGCCTGAGATATGTGGTTGCAAAAGGCAAGGCAAGCCAGTTTTGAAACGACTTCACCATATTCATGATGCTTCCAATTGCTTCATCCAGCTTTGTGTTCCCTTTAAAATTTCTAATTTCCATTATGATGTCCTAAATTCTTCTGATGTCTTCAGCTGTTCTTCCCTACATCCATTTGTCAACAATTAGACTCAGTTCAAACAAGTTGAACATGTGGCTTTGGGTAATTAGGGGCTAGAGGAGGCAATGGTCCAGTGGTATTATCACTGGGCTGTTAATCCAGAGACCAAGATAACATTCGAGGGACATGGGTTCAAATCCCACCATGGCAAATGGTGGAATTTAAATTCACTAAAATATCTAGAATTTAGAATCTAATGATGACTGTGACTCCATAGCTGATTGTTGGGAAAAATCCATCTGGTTCACTAATGTCCTTTAGGGAAGGAAGCTGCCATCCTGGCCTACATGTGACTCCAGACCCACAGCAATGTGGTTGATTCCTAACTGCCCTCTGGGAAATTAGGGATGGGCACTAAATGCTGCCTGGCCAGTGGCACACTCATCCTGTAAATGAATAAAGAAAAAAGTTTCAATAATTTCCAGCTGACCAAATTTGGAGCCACAAACTGTCAAGTCAAGTCGCTATGGTCTTACCAGGGCACAGGCTGCTTTCGCATTAGAGAGAGAGACGACTGATGGTGATTTAACCTGACAGCCACCACACCTCAGGAAAGTGGAGATGTTGAAAAGGAGAGTCCTTTCTGGTAACCTCAGCTGGTGTGGGGATTGAACCGGCATCACACTGCTTCACACGAACAGGCATAATTTTCACTTAAATTATTTAAATTCCAGATTATATCCTAAATTGCTTGTAATGGCAGAATGTTCGGGGATTCTGTTATTTCAGCTGGCTTTTCATCTCTGTGTATGATCGTTAATGGTTATGTTAATAGTTTGGTAACCACAAGGTTAGAGGGATAATCTAGTCAACTCATTACTCAAATTCCAGTACGGCAGTGAAAACCTGCCCTCAAGTTTAATAAATGCAAATATAATGCAAAATAAGTATTTGAACAAACAGCTGATTGTTGAAAAAACCCATGTCCTTTAAGAAATGATATCAACCAGTCTTAGCTGGGTCTGGCGTACTTTGCCTCCATCAGCCTTCTGCCAGCCAGACGGATAAAACACTGAGCAATAAATCCTTGTCTTGCCAGTGAAACATGCTGTAAATGAACTTCATACAGTGCCTTCACAAAGGGATAGTTGCCCAAAAATAGGATTAATATATCCCCCAACACATCCTGAATCCCTGCCTTCTTGGAATGAAAACAACTGAATTAGCCATGAGTATCACAACTTACTCACTAATTCAGAGTTGAATTTTCCCTTTTGCAAGTATTTAAATCATGTGGTTGTCATAATGTAGAACATACAGACCATTAGTTTTCAGACGTTTCGTCACCATTCTAGGTAACATCATCAGTGAGCCTCCGACGAAGCGCTGGTGTCATGTCCCGCTTTCTATTTATCTGTTTAGGTTTCCTTGGGTTGGTGATGTCATCCCCTGAGAAAAAGAACAGGAAATGACATCACCAACCCAAGGAAACCTAACCAGATAAATAGGAAGCGGGACATAACACCAGCGCTTTGTCGGAGGCTCACTGATGATGTTACCTAGAATGGTGACGAAACGTCTGAAAACTAACCTTCCAGCTCAGCGAGCAAACTCACATCCAGAACCTCAACCTGAGCTACAAACCTTCTCAAAACTCGTTAGCATACAAACCATTTCATGAAAGCAACAATATGTAATTTCTCTCTCTCCCCGTGTGATGACAAATCTGTTAATTATCTTTGCCCATCAGTTCACATATGAATTAAAACAAGCAGGCAAATGGGTTTAGCCAAACTAATATATATCCAGGAATGTTATCATACATAACCAATTGACTTTCCCACCACCAAATCACCATAGCTTTTTGCCTTGGTTTTAACTATTAACAATCGTCAGTAATCACCTGTACAGCCAGTAGAAATTTACAAGCAAAGCCCATTATGGGGCAATGCAAACAAGCGTAAAGAGGGAAAAGGCTAAATCAGAATGGAGTTGGAGGGGGAATAAATTAATATAGCCCCCACGGCACGCACCTCTCTCTAACAGCATTAAGCATCCCTCTCCAATGACACCTGGGCTCAAACATAACTGCAGAAGAAGGGCAGACAATCAGCAGAGATGTCCCCTCTGCAGCCCAGTGCCTGGGTCTACGTATAGCCAGCCTGGCTATGCCCAGGAGCAGATCTACGAGGAGTTCCTCTGACCTGCCCACGCCCCTTTGCACCGGGTGCCCACAGATCAAGAGCAGGAGGCTGAAGTGCAAACAAAAGCACGACAAAACATATTTCAAATAACTAAAACACAAATTTAATTAGCCACAACCAATATACACCTGGTCCACGTACATCAGAGTGCCACAAAATAAACAGTCAGGCTGGGAGACTGTGAAGCGCTGCCACCTGCAGATACACAGGACCGCTGTGCGCAACGCCCTCCACCTCAGGATCCTGATGGAAAGAGGGAGGGTTCTCCCATACAGAGCCCTCAACTGGGGATCCCAACAGTCTGGCAGCAAATAAGCCACAAAGGCATGTCAGGGCAAAATGTGTTAATATTAATTTGAACTTTTATATATTCCCACCTGTATGAGGTAAACGGCAGAAGCTCACATCCAGGTCAATCCTTGTGAAGCAGTTGCATTACTCTTGCATGAGAAGCAATCTTCAATTTTGAGAATGGAAAGTAGAGAAAACAATGAGCAAAATGAAAGTTTCCTGGTACATAAACAAGAGTGGAACTGCTTTTTGATACTGGCTGAAATGTGGAGATATTATATTTTCGTTCTGTGAACCAGTGCATCATGAATATTGAGTTGCAGAGCTGGGCAGATTAGATGATAATCTATTACAAATTGGAAATGAGGTTTGGGATGATGTGTGCAAATATATTATATATGATGTGAAATAGAACATCTGCCAAATGTAGGATTTTAACTAACTTTTATTTTAAAAATGACCATAATCTTTATATCAAAAGGTGATGATGACCTGGCTATTTTCAACAGAATCCATAGAGGACATTAAAGAACCATGGACTTGAATGGAACATTAAATTTGTCTGTAGTAGGCTTTGCACTGAATCCAACATCTTTTTTTAATTTAGCTGCCTGTCAATTATGTTTTCAAGTACTTTGGCCATAAGACCACAGAATATAGGAGCAAAATTGAAGCAATTGGCCCATCAAGTGTACCCCACTATTTGATCATGGCTCATATGTTTCTCAAACCCATTTTTCTGACTTTTACATAATGCTTTGATCCCCTTACTAATCAAGAACCTGTCTACTTCTGTCTTAAATACACCCAGTGACTTTTTTTTTAAGAATCCCTACAGTGTTGAAACAGGGTTAGGGTTAGTCCACAATGATCCTCGGAGCATTCCACTCAGACACATCCCCCTTTCATCAATAAATCTAATCTACACACCCCTGAACACTGGGCAATTTAGCATGGCCAATTCACCTAACCTGCACATTTATGGACTGTGGGAGGAAACCGGAGCACCTGGAGGAAACCCACGCAGACACAGGGAGAATGTGCAAACTACACACAGACAGTTGCCCAAGGGTGGTATTGAACTCAGGCCCCTGGCACTGTGAGGCAGCTGTGCTAACCTCTGAGCCACCGTGCCGACCCTTGGTCTCTATAACCCATAGCAGCAATGAGCTCCACTGATTAACTGCGCTTTGGTTAAAGAAATTCCTCCTCATCTCATTTCTAAAGGGTTATTTCTTCACTCTGAGGTTTTTCCTCATGTCCTGGTCTCTCTTCCTAGTGGAAACATCTCCTCCACGTTTATTCAACCCAGGCCTCCGAGTATTCTAGTAAGTTTCAAGATCCTCCCTTGTCTTTCTAAACTCCGTCAAGTACAGACCCAGAGTCCTTAACTGTTCCTCATATGACAAGGCCTTCACCCCGGGATCACTCTTGTGAACCTCCCATAGAAGCCCTCCAATGCCAGTACATCTTTCCTTCGATACACGTCCTAAAACTGTTCACAATATTTCAAATGCAATCTGACCAGAGCCTTATACAGCCTCAGCAACACATCTCTGCTCTTGTCTACAGGCCCTCTCAAAATGAATGCTAACATTGCATTTGCCTTCCTAACTGCCAACTGAATCTGCATGTTAACCTTTCAAGAATCCTGAACTAGGACTGCTAGCTCTTCCCCATTTAGAAAATAGCCTCTATGCTTCCTATCAAAATGCATAACCTTACAATTTCCCACAGTTTTTGTAATCCATTTGCCATTTGTTCACCCACTCTCCTAGCCCATCCAATTCTTCATGCAGCCACCCCATATCTCTTATTCTGTACAAACATCTTAAATATGAAGCTTACTGTTACCATAGTCTTACAATTTAATAACTAGCAATTGTAAATTCAGAGTTGAACAATTTCAGATTTTTACAACTCCAATTGTCTCCTTTATCATAGAATCGTTACAGTGCAGGAAAGACCATTTGACCCTTCAAGTCTGCGCTGATCTTTTGAAAAGCTTCCCAGGCAGACCCAGCCTCCTTACCCTGTCTTCTTAACCCAACATTTACTCAGGTTAATCCACACATTTTTGGACTGTAGGCGGAGACTGAAGCACCTGGAGGAAACAGATACATACAGTCACCCAAGCCTGAAATAAAACCCAAGAAGTGAGGCAGCAATACTAATCACTGAATCACTGTGCCACCCTGCATGTTCTAGAGTGAGGGGATAATTTGTATACCGAAGACACAATAGCTAATAGTTTTCCTTATTTTCATGAGGTTGACACTTGTGAATTTCTTTCAGATCTTTAGCATTTGCAGTACTGAGACAGCCTTATTCTGTAAGTGTGTGATCACACAGGGTCATTCAACACATGAGATTTTTGCTGGCTCCTTGAATAAAAAGCCCAATTAATTTCAAATATAAACCAAAAAAACTGTGCATTCTAGAAATCAGAAACACAAACAGAAATTTCTGGAAAAGCTCTGCAGGTCTGACAACATCACTTCTGAGAAAGGGCCACTAGACCCAAAACATTAATTGTGATTTCTCTCCAATTAATTTATCTTTGCTCTTTGTCCATAACCCTGAAAATGTTGCCTTTTCAAAAATAAATGGGTTAGAAATGATCTTGGGTAATATTGTTTACTTTTCCTGTGACTGTTTTTTCTCTGTCATCCCAAAGTGTGTATGCTTATCCACATTGTCCTGGCATTCATAGCAATAGATTGAATAGCCGGTGATTTAACAAACTTCAGAACTTTAATAACTGTTCATAGATTGAAAGAATGAACAAAAGATAAAATGTTACGCACAGAAAGAAGCAGCAATCACTATGTCTGGAATAAACTATTAAAGGACAAAGACAAACTTAAATAGGAATTGAAAGCAATTAGCCATGTCTGGGAAAACACGGAGTTGAAATTACATAAACAAAATTGCTTTGACATCTGTTTGATAAACATAACATTTTATTGCCACAAAGCACAAGAATTGCCCTGCAGAAAAATTTAAGGAGCTAGCCACAGGAAAGCTGTACCTTTAAACAGACTGTCAATGACAAAGATAACAAGAAGTAAAGAAACTACTTTTGATCAGAAGGAAAGCTGGAGACTTGCAGTAATTTTGATGAAGAACTTAAAGATTCATCAATATATCACATCACAGATCTGAAGGACGAAAATCTGTTTAAGAATCGAACACTAGAACTCTACTTTTCACAGAACTTCAAAGAACAATAGTGTGTAAGGTTCAAACACTAGACACTTCCACAGTTGATTGAAATAATGGCCAGATTCCACCAATAATCAGGTGATAGACAAGTTGCGTTGTGAGGCTTAAGTTGAACAAAGAACAATGAAAATTACAGCACATGAACAGGCCATTCGGCCCTCCAAGACTGCACCAATCGAGATCCTCTGTCTAACCTGTCATATATTTTCTAACAGTCTGTATCCCTTTGCTCCCTGCCCATCCATGTACCTGTTCAGAAACATCTTAAAAGACACTATCATGTCTGCATTTACCACCTCCGCTGGCAACGCGTTCCAGGCACCCACCACCCTCTGTGTAAAGAACGGTCCACGCATACCTCCCTTAAACTTTCCAAATCTCATTTTGAACTCATGACCCCTAGTAATTGAGTTCCCCACTCTGGGAAAAAGCGTCTCACTATCCACCTTGTCTAAACCCCTCATGATTTTGTAGACCTTAATCAGGTCCCCCCTCAATTTCCGTACTTCTAATGAAAATAATCCTAATCTACTCACCCTTTCTTCATAGCTAGTGCCCTCCATACCAGGCAACATCCTGGTGAACCTCCTCTGCACCCTCTCCAAAGCATCCTCATTCTTTTGGGAATGTGGCGACCAGAACTGTACGCAGTACTCCAACTGTGGCCGAACCAAAGTCTTATACAACTGTAACATGATCTGCTAACTCTTGTACTCAATACCCCATCCAATGAAGGAAAGCATGCCATATGCCTTCTTGAACACCCTATTGGCCTGCGTTGCCGCCTTCAGGGAACAATGGACCTGAACACCCAGATCTCTCTGAACATCAATTTTCCCTCAGACTTTTCCATTTACTGTATAGTTTGCTCCTGAATTAGATCTTCCAAAATGCATCACCTCGCATTTTCCCAGATTGAACTCCATCTGCCATTTATCTGCCCAACTCTCCAGTCTATCTAGATTCTGCTGTAATCTCTGACAGTCCCCTTCACTATCTGCTACTTGACCAATCTTCGTGTCATCTGCAAACTTGCTATTCAGACCATCTGTACCTTCCTCCAAATCATTTACATATATCACAAACAACGTCCCTGTGGAACACCACTGGTAACAGGTCTCCATTTTGAGAAATCTCCCTTCCACTACTACTCTCTGTCCCCTGTCGCCTCACCAGTTGTTTTATCCATCTAGCTAGCACACCTTGGACTCCATGTGACTTCACTTCTCCATCAGACTGCCATGGGGAGCCTTATCAAATGCCTTACTGAAGTCCATGTATATGACATCTACAGCCTTTCCCTCATCAATCAACTTTGTCACATCCGCAAAGAATTTTACTAAGTTGGCAAGACATGACCTTCCCTGCACAAAACCATGTTGCCTGTCACTGATAAGCCCATTTTCTTTCAAATGGGAATAGATCCTATCCCTCAGTATCTTCTCCAGTAGCTTCCCTACCACTGACATCAGGCTCACCGGTCGATAATTACCTGGATTATCCCTGCTACCCTTCTTAAACAAGGGGATAACATTAGCAATTCTCCAGTCCTCTGGGACATCACCCGTGTTCAGGGATGCTACAAAGATCTCTGTTAAAGCCCCGGCTATTTCCTCTCTCACTTCCTTCCATAACCTGGGATAGATCCCATCTGGACCTCGGGACCTGTCCACCTAAATGCCTTTTAGGATACCCAACACTTCCTCCCTCCTTATGCCGTCTTGATGTAGAGTAATCAAACATCTATCCCTAACCTCAACATCCATCATGTCCCTCTCCTTAGTGAATACCGATGCAAAATACTCATTAAGAATGTCACCCATTTTCTCTGACTCGACGCATAACTTTCCTTCTTTGTCCTTAAGTGGGCCAATCCTTTCTCTAGTTACCCTCTTGCTCTTTATGTATGAATAAAAGGTTTTGGGATTTCCTTAACCATTTTTCCTAAAGGTATCTCATGTCCTCTCTTAGCCCTCTTAATCCCTCATTTCAGATTCACCCTATGTTCCCGATATTCTTCCAAAGCTTCGTCTGTCTTCAGTTACCTCGACCTTATGTGTGCTTCCTTTTTCCTCTTAGCTAGTCTCAAAATTTCACCTGTCATCGGTAGTTCCCTAATCTTGCCATTTCTATCCCTCATTTTCACAGGAACATGTCTCTCCAAATCAACCTCTCTTTAAAAACCTCCTAAATATCAAATGTGGATTTACCCTCAAGCAGTTTCTCCCAATTTACATTCCCTACGTCCTGCTGAATTTTGATATAGTTGGCCTTCCCCCAATTTAGAAGCCTTTCTTTAGGACCACTCTCACCTTTTTCCATGAATATTGTAAAGCTTAGGGAATTGTGGTCACTATTTCCAAAATAGTCCCCTAATTTCAACCACCTGGCCGGGTTCATTCCCCAACACCAGGTCCAGTATGGCCCCTTCCCGAGCTGGACTACATACATACTGCTCTCGAAAACCCTCCCGGTTGCTCCTTACGAATTCTGCTCCATCTTGACCCCTAACACTAAGTGAATCCCAGTCAATGTTGGGAAAATTAAAATCTCCCATCACCACCACCCTGTTTCTCCTACACCTTTCCATTATCTGTTTACATATTTGTACCTCTATCTCATGCTCGCTGTTGGGAGGCCTGTAGTACAGCCCCAGCATTGTTACAGCATCCTTCCTATTTTTGACCTCTGCCCATATTGCCTCACTGCTCGAGTCCTCCATGAGCCCCTCCTTCAGTACAGCTGTGATACATCCTTACTAGACGGGTCTTATTTTGATTGTTACATGCAATAAAGTTTAAATCATTGTTTCAGTACTTGATTGCCTGTGAGATTTCTTAATAAGTAATTAATTAAAAGTAACTTGTGGTGATTTACCCACAACAAGACTTTTTTAATCTGGATAGTTGGTCTCAACATTTACACTGAGGAGAGACTTCCACTCTTCGGGAATCTCACTAATTTGACATAAAATGCATTAGTGATTTGGTTATTGTGAAAGATTGAAAATGCCAAGTCCAATTTAATGGCATTAATCCACCTTTGTGTAGTTATCTCCTCAATAATTACTAATCAGCATCTTGCCGATCATGTCAACTTAGAGACAAAGATATTCATGAGAGGATGTCGAGGAAATGAAACAGACCACAACTCATTCCATTGCAAAGTAGATACTAATAGGAGATGGAACAAGACCCACAGTAATGTCAAGAGATATTGAAGATACCGTTTTAAACAAATTGTAACTTAAGCATCCTGTAAATAATGGGTTTCCTTGTTTGCATGTATCTGAGTTTTTAATGTCATTCCCACTGCATAATATTGGACAGCTTGAGCAAATGTAGTCTGCCTGCTGCACATGTTGGACTATAGAATATATATGCTGCAGTAATTTAGTAACCTGTGGTGGTTAACTTTGTGAAACCAATAGAGTTTCTAAATCAATAATTACTGGACTGCACACAGCAGTTGACTTTCTTTTCTTGTCTGACATGTTCTGATGCCAATCACGAATGGATACCTTAACATAGCCTACTGTCTGTGATAGGTAACTGAGCGCATAAATATATTTGCCGCCGTTTCCTTCATTAAATACAATAAATTTGTGTTTACTATTCTCTTACGTACGTGAACCTGCAATCTTATGGTCATGTAACAGTTTATCTGACACGGCAGAACCTTATTAGATCAAAATTCTACTAGATAAATGGAAAACTTGATTGGGTACTTCATTTATTCCAAATACTAGTTTATCTAAATATTTGGTGGCATCTGTGACTGACAGTATTATAACACAATTATTTTCCCCCATTTATCTCCATATCATTGCATATACAGATTTATCACCAGTTCCAGCAGTTAACTTTAATATTCTTTAATTTTATGCCTTGCTGCAATGTGGCACCACAATCCGCAAAGATAAAAAGCAGAAACATTTACTTTTTATTTGTTTTTGCAGCTTGGACTTTTACAGTCTGCTCCATCCTCCTCCAAGGTATCCTCACTGCCAGACTACTGAAACTGCGTGTTATACATTTCCTTCTGAATAAATATTCTGGCTGATTTTTGCGTCCAATTTCTAAAATGTGTGCTTTCAAGTGTGGCATAGATCTCTGGAAATGCAAATTGCTGGACTCTCATGACCTGAGATGGCCAATTTTGTAGTGACCTTTGCTTGTCTCATCAGAGCTGCAACTGAAGATTGATGAGATTATAGTTTCCTCGATGCAAACTATTACCACTGCACTGCATATAATCATGTCATTTCATGCAGCAGTTTTACTCAGCCAGATCCTTAAAACCAAAGGTTGGAAATTAATCTAATGCTGGTACTGTAATTTCATAAACATTGTGATGAATAGTAGATGACCGGACAGAATAGAAAGATAAAATCCCAGCATTGAAAATATGTGTCTTGTTGCTTACTGTTCACTGGTTTTAACTCATTTCAACACACTTTGCTTACAAACAGGTCCTGAAGGGCTTTTGCTTCAACTTTAATGATCAGGCACCCTGCACTTTCTGCAGAATAAGACTTCAATAGATCAAAACTGGCAGTGGGTCAATGCATACTGCATATCACTGAGAAAATAATTTAGCTAGACCTGATAAAATGGTTGAGTTGTAACATTTAGTTGTCATTGACATACATTTGAGTGAGTCTTATGTCTAAAATGGCTTGATGAAAACAAGAGCAACTTGCCATGATATAATATTTT
This sequence comes from Stegostoma tigrinum, assembly GCF_030684315.1. Lineage (NCBI taxonomy): Eukaryota > Metazoa > Chordata > Chondrichthyes > Orectolobiformes > Stegostomatidae > Stegostoma > Stegostoma tigrinum. The sequence continues at coordinate 1,051,102 of NC_081373.1, forward strand.
TATCAGAGTAAGATATCCAAAGTATCATTGGGGAAAATTGGGCTTTGGATAACAGTGGGAGAGTTGACAAAAGGGTGGTTGAAAACTTTGAAAATGTATCTTAAAGATGAAGAAGAAAGAAGTAAGGCTAAGATGTTTAAGACTATTTGGATATTTATGGATTTGTCCAATTGTATTTCCCTTCAAAATCAGTGATTGTTAACTAATACATGGAGAAAACAACAACAGCACCATCACAAAGCATCCTGCTATAAACATCCTGAGGTTCATCATGGGCCAAAAAATGCATTTGCTAACTACGATACCATCACTATGAGAACAGAGCAATTACTAACCTTTGACTCCTCATAGCTTTGCTTGTGATGAAACATACACTATTTGTCATTTGGCAACTCAGTATCAGACAGGATTAAACAGTTCACAGATTGGTGCCCCTGTCGCTATAACTCTCCACTGGGAATATGAATTGGGAGCAATTGAGGGCAAATATATGCCTGGCATGTGGGAGGCTAAAAAAGAACGGTTGATTAAAGTGCAGGACATACATATCCTTGCAAAACTGAAGGATAGGAATTGCAGGATGTGGGAATCATGGATGACAAGGGGAATTGTGAAGTTAATCAAAAGGAAAAAGGAAGCATACAATAGGTCTAAGCAGCTCTAAACTGACAATGCACTGGAGGAGTTTACAGAAATTGGGAAGGAAATAAAACCTGGAATTAGGAAGGCTAAAATGAGCCCTGAAATGTCTTTAGCAAACAGGGTTAAGGACAATTTCAAGGCTCCTTATGCATATATTAGAAGAAAGAGCAAGGGAACTCGTGGGCCTACTCAGCGATAAAGGAGGCAAGTTATACATCGGCCCACAGGAAGTGGGAGAGATCGTTAATAAGTACTGCGTATTAGTATTCACCAAGGAAAAGTACATGTCTGATGTTGAGGTCAGGGATGAGTGTGCGAATACTCTCGAGCGTGTCAATATATTAAAGCAGGAAGTTGTGGATATCCTAAATTGTATTAAGGTAGACAAGTCTCCAGGGCCGGATGATATCTTTCTCAGATTACTCTGAGAGGCAAGGGAAGATATAATTCGGGCATTAGCAGATCTTCACATCCTCTTTGACCACAGACAAGGTTCCAGAAGACTGGGGATTAGCCAATGTTGTTCCCTTATTTAAGAAAGGAAGCAGAGGTAAGTCAGGTAATTATAGGCAGGTGAGCCTGACATCTGTGGTGTGGAAGCTCTTAGAGAAGATACTGAGGGAAAGGATACATCTGCATTTGGAAGAAAATGGACTAGTTAGTGATAGACAGCATGGTTTTGTATGGGGAAGGTCATGCCTCACTAACCTGATTGATTTTTTTTGAAGAGGTGACAAAGACAATTGATGAAAGAAGGGCTGTGGATGTAGCTTATACAGACTTTATTAAGGCATTTGATAAAGTCCCACATGGCAGATAAGTACAAAAACTAAAATCACATGGGATTCAGCGTGGGCTGGTTGAATGGTTACAAAATTGGCTTGGTCATAGAAGACAGTAGATAGGTGGTGATACAAGGGTGTTTTCTAGAATGGAGACCAATAACTACTGGTGTTCCACAGGGATCAGTCTTGGGTCGTCTCTTGTTTGTAGGCTATATAAATGATCTGAAGGAAAGTGTGGGTGGTTTGATTAGTAAGTTTGCAGATGATACGAAGATTGGTGGAGTTGCTGGTAATAAGACTGATTATAAAGGATACAACAGGATATAGATGGATTGGGGGACTGGGCACAGAAATGGCAGATGGAGTTCAATCCAGACAAATGTGAGGTGATACATTTTGGAGGATCAATTTTAGGTGTGAATTATAATTATAAATGGTAGAACACTTAAGAACATGAGCATATAGATTGATCTGGGTTTGTAGGTCCTCAGTCCCTAAAAGTGGCCACACAGATGCCCAAGGTGATTAAGAAGGCATGTGACTTGTTTGCCTTCATCAGTTGGGGCGTGGAATGCAAGAGCAGGCAAACCATGTTGCAGCTATATAAAACCCTTGCTGGGCCGCATTTGGAGTATTGTGTGCCTAGTTGGAGTGTTTTGATCACTACATTACCAGAAGGATGTTTGGAGAGAGTGCAGAGAATGTTCACCAGGATGTTGTTTGGCCTTGGCGGCATTGACCATGAGGAAAGTTTAAAAAGACTAGGAATGTTTTCACTAGAAAGACAGTGGATGAGAGGAGATGTGATAGAGATCTACAAAATTATGAGAGACATAGATAGAGTGGATAGTCAGAGGTTTTTTTCCCAGGGTTGAAGTTTCAATTACGTGGAGTCACGAGTTCAAGGTGAGAGGTGGAAAGTTTAAGGGAGATGTGCGAGGGAAGTTTTTCACACAGAGGGTGGTAGAAGCCCAGAATTCACTACCAGAACAGGGGGTGGAAGCAAGCACATTGGCAACATTTCAGAGGCACTTGGATCGTTACATGAATAGGGAGGGAATAGTGGGATATGGATCCAATAAGGGCAGATGGTTTGATTTTTAAATTTAGTCTGGGCATGATGATCAGCACAGGCTTGGAGGGCCAAAGGGATGCACTATACTTCTCTTTTACTCTTCTTTTGTTCTTTGGTGGCCTGTAGCTACAGTAAATACAATCATTATAGGGGCCCTTATGGTGTGGTGGCAGTATCTCTACCTCTGGTCCAGGTGGCCTGGGTTTAAGTCTCACCTAACCCAGAGGTGCATCTTTACACATCTGAAAGAATTAATTAAAAATACCTACAAATAGCTAAGCTGGTGTTTACGTATGGGGCTCTTCTGGCCCAGTAATAATGTCTCTACCTGGAGGTCCAGGAGGCCCAGGTTTAAGTCTCATCTGTTTCAGAAGTGTGCAATAATATCTCTGAAGAGATTGATTATAAAAACCGTTAGTACAATTATCGGGATTAACTGCAAGAATTAGCCTTGGTTTCATCATTTTTCGTCCCCTGTGATCTTTATAAAGAAAAATCACAGAAACACAATTTTGTGGAAGCACCATAAGGTTCGCCTCAGGGACACAAACCTTCTTCATTTGATCATACATTAATGTTCCTTCCTCATCAGTGGTTCAGAATCCTCAAACCCCACACCAAATACTCCTATGGGAGCATCATGACCACATTGCCTCAACAGTTTAATGATAGGGTCCACGTACTTACGACCATCACCAAATCTTGAAAACGACAATAAAACTGGAGATTAGAGTGGAATCTTTACTTTACTTCAGGATAGGATGATAAATGCTGGCTTATCCAAATTTCTGACATGGAAAAACAATTTGAAAGTAGTAAGAATAAGATTAAAGCTTTCTGAGTTTTATGAATCAAAGATAAAGAAATGGAGTAAATAGTTCCAATAATAATTATATCCTGTTGATTATAGAAAAGCAGAAAACAATATGGCTAGTCATGCAGTCAATAGTCTAATACACCTGGAAATAAGAAATAGGTTTCCGTAGGTTATTAGTCATTTTCATGGCATGTTAAACCTCAAAGAACAACATGCAATAAATCAAAAAGGCATTACAATCCATCTAAAAATTGCACTAATGTAAGATTATTATCTGTCTTTGGAGAAAGGTTGGCTATGACCACTGTAGAATTGATGTCCCACATATATTAAATAAATCTGCATTTAGAACATGAGGAAACATAAAGGAAGGTGAGAGTTAGGGTGCAGCAACTGGTTTCCAGCATAGCTCGCCATGTCTTTCACAATCACATCTATAGCAATAGCAGGAAGGGCCCATGGAACGGCATTGAAATACCTGTATTATGGATCCACGGTGAATCTTCTTGTTGATTGAATACTTGATTGTTCTAAAATATTTTTGCAAGAAAGGAACATGATGCCAAATCTTGAGCTATTGAGAAATCCAGAGGCTGAAATTCTAATTTTGTTTTGTACTCATTGGGGTAAATGCAACAAAGGAAAATTTTAAAGAGAGCAGCAGTTTAAATTGCTTGAGAAAAGGCTGTATATTGGTTGAACAGCCAAAGGAATGCATCATTTGATAGCACTCAACAGCAGCTGGAATGTATATCTGAATTTATTCCTGTAATGACATTGGGACTGAAAGTACCTTTCGCTACTCACGTGCTTAGAATATAGATTGTATTCAAACACCCTTTGCCTGCAAATCTCACAACATAAAGTTGATCATTTGATGTGATTCCATGATTGGATGGAACTTGGTAAACAATCTCCAGCGTGCTATTAATTACACTAACAGCCAACTAAAGATAATTGGTTGAGCAATATTGCGCATTTTTACTTGCAAGAAGCCATCTATGTTCATACTCATTGTCCTATCCTCTGGGATAAAAGAACATGCCTCGACTGTGTGCATTTTTTGGAGGAAACAAAAGGTTTTGGGGCAATAATTCCCTGGTGTATTCTCCTTGGCAATGCTTTGACCATTCAGAGCGAACTTGGCAATCTTTCTGAATATTCTTCTTATGGGTACAAATTGTTGCCCCTTTGAAAATTTGGCATTCTTTCAACTGTCCTGACAAATGTAAAGTGAAAAGCTTTGATCACATGTCTCTTTTTCTCAGCAATATTGAAGACTTGAAATTTGCTGGCAGAAAGTAAACTTCAGGGATTGAACAAAGTGGACCATGTCCTAAAGAAAAGAAAAGTTTAGTCCATACCAAGCAAATAGAATTTCACCCTCTGGATTTCTCAATAGCTCAATTTAGAGTCTCTTAAAGATGTAATTTACACTTCAGTGGGCGTTCTTACTTCTTCAGGATATCCCATAACACTCTTAGTAAATGATTCACTTCTAAATGCTAAAATTCGACCCACACAAATGTGTGTTTTTTCTAAAGAGTACTCGAAACAAGCTCAGCATACATCCCCAGAAGTAATGTTTCTGTGCACCTGACATGGAGCCAACCTATATTTCCTGTAGGGGGCGATCCAATTCCCCTCAAACTGATTGTTGTTACTTGGGCAAACACAAATTGCAAACAGCAGGGTCCAACAAATTTGATACAAGGAGAAATGCTAGCTGTCTCACCATCTTTACTTTGAACAGTTCTGAATACTTTGAACTGTAACAAGAGACTGAAAACTGAAATAACTCCACAGAGGCTGGTATCCTGTCACCAAATCACCCTTTATTTACACTTGGGGGCCTTTGCCACTGACTCTGTTCCCTCAGAGCTAACTCTGAGTGAGCAGAACCTTTGACACTCCCATTCTTATCTGTCAGCCAGGTCTCCTTGATTAGAACATAGAACATAGAACAGTACAGCACAGAACAGGCCCTTCAGCCCACGATGTTGTGCCAACCATTGATCCTCATGTATGCACCCTCAAATTTCTGTGACCATATGCATGTCCAGCAGTCTCTTAAATGACCCCAATGACCTTGCTTCCACAACTGCTGCTGGCAACGCATTCCATGCTCTCACAAGTCTCTGTGTAAAGAACCTGCCTCTGACATCCCCTCGATACTTTCCTCCAACTAGCTTAAAACTATGACCCCTCGTGTTAGCCATTTCTGCCCTGGGAAATAGTCTCTGGCTATCAACTCTATCTATGCCTCTCATTATCTTGTACACCTCAATTAGGTCCCCTCTCCTCCTCCTTTTCTCCAATGAAAAGAGACCGAGCTCAGTCAACCTCTCTTCATAAGATAAGCCCTCCAGTCCAGGCAGCATCCTGGTAAACCTCCTCTAAACCGTCTCCAAAGCATCCACATCTTTCCTATAATAGGGCAACCAGAACTGGACGCAGTATTCCAAGTGCGGTCTAACCAAAGTTTTATAGAGCTGCAACAAGATCTCACGACTCTTAAACTCAATCCCCCTGCTATTGAAAGCCAAAACACCATATGCTTTCTTAACAACCCTGTCCACTTGGGTGGCCATTTTAAGGATCTATGTATCTGCACACCAAGATCCCTCTGTTCCTCCACACTGCCAAGAATCCTATCCTTAATCCTGTACTCAGCTTTCAAATTCGACCTTAGAAAATGCATCACCTCGTATTTATCCAGGTTGAACTCCACCTGACACCTCTCAGCCCATCTCTGCATCCTGTCAATGTCCCGCTGCAGCCTACAACAGCCCTCTATACTGTCAACGACACCTCCAACCTTTGTGTCGTCTGCAAACTTGCTGACCCATCCTTCAATCCCCTCATCCAAGTCATTAATAAAGATTACAAACAGTAGAGGCCCAAGGACAGAGCCCTGTGGAACACCACTCACCACTGACTTCCAGGCAGAATATTTTCCTTCTACTACCACTCGCTGTCTTCTGTTGGCCAGCCAATTCTGTATCCAGACAGTTAAGTTCCCCTGTATCCCATTCGTCCTGACCTTCTGAATGAGCCTACCATGGGGAGCCTTATCAAATGCCTTACTGAAGTTCATATACGCCACATCCACAGCTCGACCCTCATCAACTTTTCTAGTCACATCCTCAAAGAACTCAATAAGGTTTGTGAGGCATGACCTACCCCTCACAAAGCCGTGTTGACTGCAGTTGATCAAGCCATGCTCTTTCAGATGGTCAGAAATCCTATCCCTCAGAACCTTTTCTAACACCTTGCAGACGACAGACGTGAGACTTACTGGTCTGTAATTGCCGCGGATTTCCCCATTTCCTTTCTTGAAGAGAGGAATTACATTTGCCTCTCTTCAGTCCTCAGGTACGACTCCAGTGGAGAGCGAGGATGCAAAGATCCTTGCAAGTGGCAAAGCAATTGCATTTCTCGTTTCCCAAAGCAGCCAAGGACAAATCTGGTCCGGGCCTGGCAACTTGTCAATCTTAACGTCTGACAAAATTTTCAGCACATCAGCTTCCTCTATCTCTATCCGTTCCAGCATGCACACCTTCTCTTCAAAGGTTTCATTCACTACAAAGTTCCTTTCTTTCGTAAAGACAGAAGCAAAAAACTCATTTAGGGCTTCCCGTACATCCTCAGACTCCACACACAAGTTCCCTATGCTATCCTTGATCGGCCCTACTCTTTCTTTGACCATTCTCTTATTCCTCACATAAGTGTAAAATGCCTTTGTGTTTTCCCTAATCTGTTCTGCCAAGCCTTTCTCGTGCCCCCTCTTGGCTCTCCTCAGACCATTTTTGAGCTCCTTCCTTGCCTGCTTGTAATCCTCTCTAGCTGAACTTGACACCAGCGTCCTCCACCTTATGTCAGCTACCTTCTTCCTTTTCACAAGAAGCTCCACCGCTCTCGTCATCCAAGGTTCCTTTATCTTACCCCTTCTTGCCTGTCTCAGAGGGACATATTTACTCATCACTCGCAACAACTGTTCCTTAAACAGTCTCCACATGTCTACAGTGCCCTTACCATGGAACAATTGCTCCCAGTCCATGCTTCCTAACTCATGTCTATTCGCGTCATAGTTTCCTCTTCCCCAATTAAATATCCTCCCATTTTGCCTAATCCTCTCCTTCTCCATAGCTATGTAGAATGTGAGGCAGTTATGGTCACTATCACCAAAATGCTCTCCCACCACAAGATCTGATACCTGCCCTGGCTCGTTTCCGAGCACCAAGTCTAGAGTGGCCTCTCCCCTCGTCGGCCTGTCAACGTACTGCGTTAGGAAACCCTCCTGAACACACCTTACAAAAACAGCTCCATTCAAATCTTCTGCTCGAAGGAGGTTCCAATCAATATTTGGAAAGTTAAAGTCACCCATTACAACAACCCTACTACGTACACACTTTTCCAAAATCTGCTGACTATGCTTTCTTCAATCTCCCTGCTGCTACTGGGGGGCCTGTATTAAACCCTTAACGAGGTGGCTACTCCCTTGCTGTTCCTAATTTCCACCCATACTGACTCAGTAGGCAGATCTTCCTCGACAATGGAAGCTTCTGTAGCTGTGATACCCTCTCTGATTAGTAGTGCTACACCCCCTCCTCTTTTTCCCCCCTCCCTATTCTTTTTAAATGCTCTAAACCCTGGAACATCCAGCAACCATTCCTGCCCATGAGAAACCCATCCTCAATCCTATTTCTGGCTATATCATTAGTGCCAACATGTAACACGATTTCTGGCTGTTCGCTCTCCCCTTTTAGAACCTTATACACCCGATCGGAGACGTCCCGGACCCTTGCACCAGAGAGGCAACACACCTTCCGGGAATCCCGATCCTGACCACAAAATCTCCTGTTGATTCCCCTAACTATCGAGTCCCCTACCACGAGTACTTTTCTATTCTGCCCCCTTCCCTTCTTTGCCACAGTGTCAGGCTCAGTGCCAGAGAACTGACTACTATGGCTTTCCTCTGGTAGGTCATCCCCCCCAGCAGTATCCAAAACGGTATACTTATTGCTGAGGGGAATGCCCACAGGGGATCTCTGCACTGTCTGTCTGTCCCCTTTCCTCCCCCTAACTGTAACCCATCTATCCTCGTCCTGAGCCTTAGGAGTGACCAACTCCCGATAACTCCTCTCAATTACCCCCTCTGCCTCCCGAATGATCCGTAGTTCATCCAGCTCCAGCTCCATTTCCCTAACACGGTTTTCAAGGAGCTGTAGTTGGGTGCACTTCCCGCAGATGTAGCCAGCGGAGACGTGTGCCACATCTCCCAACTGCCACATTCTGCAGGAGGAGCAAGCAACTGCCCTAGCATCCATACCCCACTTGCCGCCTTGCTGATATATATGGTCACTGCTTTCCTTCCAGGCTGCCCTTCTGGTCCTCGTCACTTCCTCTGGTGCTCCCGCTCCTTCTCTGAAAGAGGAAAAACACCGCTGCCCACTACCGGTAAGTAATAAACTGCTTTACCTTCGCTGCAGTCTTCCGGGTCCGTCTTGCCTCTGCTGCTGCTCGCACTCAAAATGGCCGTTGGCGTCGAAGGGTGAGTATTTATACTCACTGCTTTCCTTCCCGGCTGCCCCTCTGGTCCTCGTCACTTCCTCTGCTGCTCCCGCTCCTTCTCTGAAAGGGGAAAAACACCGCTGCCCGCTACCGGTAAGTAATTTTAAAAATAAACTGCTTTACCTTAGCTGCAGTCTTCCGGGTCCGTCTTACCTCCGCTGCTGCTCGCACTCAAATTGGAACAGACTAACAGCCCCAAACAGGGAACCAGCTGACCTCATTATAATCACTACAGAAATGTTTACATATCATCTGAGAGAAGATACTTTGAGCCCTAATCTTAATCAAATTATCTAAAGATATCAAATCCAGAGCCAAGGGTAGAGAACTTCTGTGCAAGAAACCCAAAGCAAAAAGTTACCAAAGCAAATCAAGGAAATTGATACAGACCAACAGCAAAAACTTTTTTTGCCTGCAATAGGATACAATTCATTACTTTGTTTAAAATGTTCTGTCAACAGCAGAATCAAATTAAACTTTGGACCTGTTTGATGTACCAATAAACCACAATAATTGTCAAAGTAAGGAGAGAAGGTAATTCCTTCACAAGTTACAGAAAGGTTTACAAAGAAAGAGCCAGCCACAAAGATGCTTTTGTACAAGCATGTGAATTAGCAGCAGGAGTACTCCACTCAGATTCTTAAGTCTCCTTCATCATTCCATAAGATCATGACTGATCTGATTATAGTTTGAACTACCTGTTCCTGTTTACCCACAAGGAAAATATCTTTTCAGCCTCCACAATTCTCCTCAGTGTATTATATTCCGCTCTGATTGAGGACAAGTTAGAAATGCAGCACCTTAAGAGTGCAGTAGAGACACCCAATGCCCAGAAAAGCCATGGTAGATAGAATCAATGAAGACGATGATGCAGGGTCAAGTCCGCAGGAGTAACACAATCTATAGGTATGGCTGTGGCAGCATAACGCACGCAAGGCATGGTTACAGTTATGTCTCTGAAAGAGGACTTGACAGTTTGAATGGCTTCCTCCTGTGTGTTACAACCTTTCCATAATACGGCTACTCTTCAAATGTTGTTCTCTCAGCAAATACAGCAGCAAATTTGTGCAAGAAATCACAAGAAATAAATCATCAGTTAATCAGATTGAGTGAGTCTTTTTTGGATACCAGGAAAAATCACATGCTTCTGAAATAGAACCACAGGGTTTTAGAAAGAAATTAGAGCTTTCATTTCACAATTCATTCAAAAGACATTTCTGAAATCATGCTCAATGCAATCATACTGTAATGTCAGATAATATAGTTTATGTTATCAAAGGCAACCAGTGATTGATAATAAATGCTGGCCCAGCTAGTGACACCCTCGTAGTCATAGAGATGTACGGCATAGAAACAGATGCTTCATTCCAACCTGTCCATGCTGACGTGATATGCGAGACAAATCTAGTCCCATTTGCCAGTATTTGGCCCATATCACTCTAAAGGCTTCCTATTCGTGTATCCATCCAAATATCTTTTAAATGTTGTCATTGTACCAGCGAATTACATCCCATGAATAAATTTAAAGAGCTCATATTTCTTGAGGGAGATACGAGTTCAAACTCTGGTCCTAACTCTAATGGCACCACTGTTAAGGCAGGGTTAATACTGATCCCGAACTGCAGTCAAGAAATAAGATGCTTGTGCTTAAAGAGGCTCTAAATTGTGAGAAGGAAGAAGGACTGTGGCTGTTAAAATGTTCCAAAGCATCAAGATTATATGATAGAGTGATTCATACTAAAAGATGCTGCAATGAGTTTTGAAATGATCAGAGAATGTGTGAGATGAACACTTCTATATGATATGAGGGAGCTAAAAAGCAGGATTGCAAAGTTGCCCTCAACAATTACAATTTTTTTAAAAAATAGACATATTTTCTTCCCTCCCCAGGCACTGATTATAAAATGTTGAATCACTATCAAGTACGAGCAAAAAGATGCAACTTTGTGAAGAAGAGGATGGCTTTGAATCTTCAGAGAAAGTGATAACATCTGTGGGTTGCTAAGCAGCAGAGCACATAACCAGTGGCACTGAGGATGTGGACTGGCTTCACTGTCGGAGCAGTTTGGGAGGCAGGTCTGTGTGATCTGAGATATGTTTCACACCAGAAAGTATTTCCGAGATAGTAGGAACTGCCGATGCTGGAGAATCTGAGACAACAAGGTGTAGAGCTGAATGAACACAACAGGTCAAGTAGCATCAGAAAGCAGGAAAGCTGACATTTCCAGCCTAGGCCCTTCTTCAGGGGGACCTGATTGAGGTCTACAAAATCATGCGGGGTATCGACAAGGTGGATAGCAAGAAGCTTTTTCCCCTCCAGAGTGGGGGACTCAATTACTAGGGGTCAAGAGCTTAAAGTGAGAGGAGGAAAGTTTAAGGGAGATATGCGTGGAAAGTTCTTTACACAGAGGGTGGTGGGTGCCTGGAACGCGTTGCCAGCGGAGGTGGTAGAAGCAGACACGTTAGTGTCTTTTAAGATGTATCTGGACAGGTACATGGATGGGCAGGGAGCAAAGGGATACAGACGGTTAGAAAATATATGACAGGTTTAGACAGAGGATCTCGATTGGCGCAGGCTTGGAGGCCCAAAGGTCCTGTTCCTGACTTGTAATTTTCTTTGTTCTTTGTTTGTTCTTTATTCTTCAGAAAAAAAATCAAGTAAAAAGAAAGAATTTCCATTTCTTCTAAACAACCAAGTGTAATGTAAGGATTTGAGCCATTTTTACAGCTCTGTTTCACTTACTTCAGTTCAACATTAAGCCCTGAAGATAAGAGATAACAAGGTGTGGAGCTGGATGAACACAGCAGGCCAAGCAGCATCTTAGAAGTAGGGAAGCTGATGTTTTGAGCCTATACCCTTCATCAGAAATGGGGGGAGCGAAGTGGGTTCTGAAATAAATAGCGAGAGAGCGGGAGGCGGATTGAAGGTGGATAGAGGAGAAGATAGCTGGAGAGGAGACAGACTGAAGTTAAAGAGGCGGGGATGGAGCCAATAGAAGTGAGTGTAGGTGGGGAGGGGATAGGTCAGTCCGGGGAGGACGGACAGGTCAAGGAGGTGGGATGATGTTAGTGGGTTGGAGATGGGGGTGTGGCTTGAGGTGGGAGGAGGGGATAGTTGAGAGGAAGAACAGGTTAGGGAGGCAGGGCAAACTGGCCTGGTTTTGGGATGCGGTAGAGGGAGGGGAGATTTTGCAACTTGTGAAATCCACATTGTTACCATTGGGCTGCAGGGTTTCCAAGCCGAATGTGAGTTGCTGTTCCTGCAACCTTTGGGTGGCATCAATGTGGCTGCAGGAGGCCCACGATGGACATGTCATCTGCAGAATGGGCAGGGGAGTTGAAACGGTTCACGACTGGGAGGTGAAGCTGTTTATTGCAAATCGAGCATAGGTGTTTTGCAAAGGGGTTCCCAAGTTTCGGCTTGGCTTCCCCAATGTAGAGGAGGCCACAACTGCATCCGCTGTCCCTGTTGTGGCCTCCTCTACCTTGGGGAAACCAAGTGGAGGCTTGGGGACTGCTTTGCAGAATGCCTACGTTCGGTTCGCAATAAATAGCTGCACCTCCCAGTTGCGAATCATGTGTTATGAATCAGCGTGCAGTGTTCATCCAGCTCCACACCTTGTTATCTCAGATTCTCCAGGATCTGCAGTTCCTATTATGTCTGATTAGCCATGAAGATAGGTTGTGTTTCTGCCATTCTGCGACCTTCATTACAGATGCATGACTTGATGAGACAATTTCTCGCTGACAGAGCATAAAATTACTGAGGAAATTGTTGATCAATGATTTTATTATTTTGTTTAAAATGTTTGTTCCTGGACTAAACAAGGAAAACAGTAAATTTAGTGAGAACAGCAAGTAGAGTTGTAAAAATTAATTAATAAATACATCTTTGTAAATTTTCTGTGGAATGATTACCTGCGTGATTTGCAAGTATTATAGTTGGAATTAGTTAGAATATTGCTGTTTCATTCAACCTAGCAAAAGTTATTTCCCAGTTAAATTACACTGCATATGCCTCATTTGAAATTCTCCACTGTCGGGTTCCCTTTGAAAATGTTTTATGTCTGCAGGCTGCGAAGTGAAAAGATTGCAGACACTAAAGGAGACAGAGAATAAACCAATAGGGGACTTTGAGTGAAATGTCGGGATCCAAAGTAAAAGTGATTCTTTTTTAACAATGGGAATATATTTCATGCACATAGAACGTTTTCTCAGTGTAAAAATAGTGAAAACAAAAATTGCCCCTTTATGGAAAATTAGCACAATTTTAAAAATCCCGTACACTTTATGTAACTTTGCTTGTTGTTACCACTTTTTAAGTAGGCTTGTGACACTGTGTTTAGATCCTTGGCTCTGAATCAGAAATTCCAAGATTGAGCCTCACCTCAGGACTTGGTGGTCAAGGAAAACATATTCATGATGCACCCAATCAGGTTGAACATCAACCTGCAAATCCTTCCAACGTGCACAATTGGCAGATAGTGAGAGCTCTTGGCCTGTACTTAATTCTGATGTTAACATACTGGTGAAAATGCAAGTCAGCGCAGCAATTTTGAATTCTTGACTGATCTGTAACACCCCACCACGACTCCACTAAATCCATTGGTTGATAGTTTCATACAGCACAGAAAAGCCCATTGAGTCTGCACCAACATAACTACCACTAAAAGTGAACTAACCTCAATTTTCTGCACTTGTTCCAATACCCTTGAACATTATGTTCTTTGAAGTATTCTTTAGAATATTTTTTTAAAGGTTGTAAGGTTTTCAACCTCCACCATCTTCCCAGACAGTACATTTTTGATTTCCACCATCTGCTGAATGAAAAGGCCTTTTTTTTCCCAAATCCCCATTGAATCTTCTGCCCCTTACCCTAAATCTATGGTGTCTTGTGACTGACCCCTCAACCAAAGGGAACAGCTGCTTTATATTAACCTGTCTTTACCCCCACTCAGTCTTCTCTGCTCTAAAGAAAACAATCCAAACATAGTTGGACTCTCCTATAGCTCAAGGAGACAGTAAAGACTGCAGATACTGAGAGCTAGAGTCAATAAACATGGAGCTGAAAAAACGCAGCAGACCAGATAACATCAGAGGAGCAGGGAAGTCAATGTTTCAGGCCAAAACCTTGCATTAGGACTTCCTCCACCAGAACCTTTTGTATTTTATGGCCAAACCAGCTTTGCATTCAACTGACCAACTTACCATGGATCCCATGTGAATTAATCTTCTGGATCAGCCTACCATGAGGGATTTTGTCAAATGTTTTTTTGAATTTCACTTGGACTGCATCCACTGCCTTACCCTCATCAATCATCTTCCTCACTTCCTCCAATATGTGAGAGAATAACTCATTATCTCAAAATTGGCCTCATGCTTAGAGTCAGAAATAAAAGTAAAGATGTTTCAGGGGAAAAGTTAACTCAAGCTGCTTACACATAAAGAAGTGCTTTTACTATTACAAAGTAATAGGCACAGAAGATGGCTTTGCCAGTACGTTGCTTGTTAGCTCTCTGTTTTTGAAAGGTAGGTTGAAAGTAAAATGCTCTTGTTTTAGGGAGTTTTGTAATTCAAAGCAAATAATTTAAGAATAGTTAAAAATTAATAATGAGATGAGTTTGTCAACCAAAAAAGGACTGACAAAGGCTGAATTAAACCATAGGATCATAAGACATAGGAGCAGAAATTAGGCCATTCAGCCCATCGGGTCTGTTCTTCCATTCAATCATGGCTAATAAGTTCTTCGAGCCCATTCTCCCACTTTCTCCCTGTAACCCTTGATCCCCCTGATAATCAAAAACCTGTCTATCTCTGTCTTAAATGTACTCAAAGACGTGGCCCCCACAGCCCTCTGTGGCAGTGAGTTCCATAGGTACACCACTCTCTGGACGAAGAAGTTTCTCCTGATCTCCTTTCCAAAAGGTCATCCCTTTACTCTAAGGCAGTGGTCCCAGTCTCTCCTACCAATGGAATCATCTTCCCAACATTCACTTTGTCCAGACCATTCTGTGCTTTGAATGTTTCAATTAGACACCCCCATCCTTCTAAACTCCAATGAGTACAGTCCCAGAGTCCTCAAACGTTCCTCATAAGTTGATTGACCATCTAAAGGCTAACAGCTCAAAAACAGGTTCCAGAAACTGCAGAGATAATGGGAACTGCAGATGCTGGAGAATTCCAAGATAATGAAATGTGAGGCTGGATGAACACAGCAGGCCAAGCAGCATCTCAGGAGCACAAAAGCTGACGTTTCGGGCCTAGACCCTTGCTCTCTGATGAAGGGTCTAGGCCCGAAACGTCAGCTTTTGTGCTCCTGAGATGCCGCTTGGCCTGCTGTGTTCATCCAGCCTCACATTTTATTATCCAGAAACTGCAGTCTGGCTTTAGGAGCTGAATGAATGTAACCTCTCATCAATGCTCCATTTAAATTGTTCTCATTGTTTGGAGCCATGACAGTATAATTTTTTTCTCTCATGGTCTCAAATGGACAATATTGTAACATCATGGGTGACCTGCACAGCGGCAACCAGATTACTGAACGGCCATACCTGCAGTTTAGATGGAACATCGCCCACTCCTGTCCTGGGATAAATGTGAGGATGGCAGGTATATACTACAAATGGCTCGTGTGTGTTTGGGTTCAATAATATGCCAAATTATAAATTTAGTATTGACTTCAAGGGTTATGGGGATAAGGCAGGAACAGGATACTGATTGTGGATGATCAGCCATGATCATAATGAATGGTGGTGCTGGCTCAAAGGGCCGAATGGCCTACTCCAGCACCTATTGTCTATTGCCTAACGTCTATCGTCTGTTGTCTCCCACCTCATGCATTGTAAATCTTTTCAGACTCCTTATACTACTTCTTAATAACTATATATGCCCATTTGTAGTTTTCTAGTCAATGTGTTAGAAAGAAAATGTCAAAAGGCAAACTAGATTTAAGTTATTCTCTGCAAATCAGAGGAACTGTTGATAAATGTTTGGAATGTAATTTCACTGGAAGTACAGCAAGATATGAGTTTGTACAGTGAATGACTGTGCCTAACTTGTGGAGAAATTGCTCCCATTGAAAGCACAGATATTGTGATTTATTGTGGTTATGACTTGGGGCTCGTCCATTCTCTAACTAATACCCAGATATTTCCAAACTCTGGACCATCAGAGATCAGGATCCAATTGACGTGTGGATCGAGATCCGATGGCAGTTCCAACGTGCTAACCTGCAATGAATAGTCCCAAAAGTTTCAATAGTTGCTGGCCATTTCCCCCGTTTCCTGGGACTCTCTGACACTGAGCTGGATGGAGAGATTCAGGCAGTTCTGACATAACTTCCTGCGTTCATATCCAGGAGATGTCAAACAGATTAAAACTTTGTCTAACTCCTGGTCAATTACAGAGCTGAATTGCCATCAACCATCCTGAGCTCCCAACCCTCACTCTCGCCCCAAACCACCTGACTAACTTCTTTGACCCATCTGCCAACTCACTCAGCACAAACACCTATCCACCCTCCAACCTTGACTACTCACCCACTCTAACCCTCGCACCAAACTGTACACCTCACGCCAAAGCAGCTGGTGCCATCAAAGAAAACAGGAAGTCCTCTCTTCCCTGACTGTACTCCACCTGGGCATCTCTCAGGGAAAGCTGAGTTCAGAAGGTGCTAGTGTCAAGGAATCTTACACAGGATGCCAGTCCCTTGCTGATTGACCGCAGTGAGGACAATAATTTTGTCAGAAACATGAGGAACAAAGCTGAACCTGGCAGATGGTTCTAACTGGCCAATAGATATTTTATAATCAGCCTGTTCAGAAATGTTACAAGGCGCCTCTAAACAGTGGGAGTTGAACCTTGGCCATGTGGCTCAGAGTATAAACCTATCTCTGCACCACATGAGCCCTTTCTGGTGGATTGTCCTTGTTTTAATTTCTCCTCCTCAGCCAGTATTGAACTCCAATGAGAGTAATAGACCTGGATTCAGAGTGAATAAAATCAGCAACTGCTTGGAAAAGCTCAGCAAGTCTGGCAGCATCTGTGGAGAGAAAGCAGAGTTTTCTGAATATGGATTGGTTGGTCAGTGGAGGGTTAAATGATCACCACCCACCCGACTCCTGTGACTAAGTGAAATCTCACCTGACAAATACAATGCAATGATTCACTAAGTTAGTTTGAAAATTCTGTGAGCTACTAAAACTCTGAGGTGCTGCATGCTTTTATAATGCTCCCTCAGAATGTGTAATAAAGTGACAATAACTAGTTTACTGCTGTGAAAAATAAGCATGTTCTGCTGACTGGAAAGGTATGAGTATGAAAGGGACATGATAAGCAGTGGTTGTATGATTCATTATCCACTTGATAAGATAGGGAAAAAAATACTGTTTCCACTGCTTTGATAGGTAGCACTTGCAGTTCCCAGTCTGTGATTACACTGTGCATTTTGAGCGTGTTGCTGAAGACTCAGGGATAAGCTGTGCAGGGTTTATTTTAACATCAGGCATCCACAATGACCAAGGTGGAGTTGGCACTGGGTCAACTCCAGCCAAACCTAATGTTCCTCTCAGAGTGATGGGGGTTAATGGCCAACTTCCCAGATAGCTCACAGTCTCGATTTACATTTTAAATTTTCAACAGAGTCTCTGGAGACTATAGGTTTGTTGGTGAAGTTGACAGGTCTGTGTAAGTGGCTATGGGTGGGCAGAGTGGGGGGACGGAGAGGAGTGAGAGAAGGAAGTTGGAGGTTCTGAGGGATGGGAGTTATGGGGTCAGGTCACACACACAGTCTTGCAATCACTCCTGGGAATGGGGATGGTCTAAACACAAGAGTTTCTGCTGGCCATAGGGCTCGCATCAGCCTTTAGTACAAGGTCATGAATATGGCCAGGACTAAAAAGGACAGAAAGATCATTTTGTGGATTGGATGATGCACTGATCAGACATTTCCTTCATGAAAATTGATGTGAGGGTTCTTCATAAGGGACACAAGGTCTTTTCTGCTCAATATTCCTCTTTGTACTCCATCCCTGATCATGTCTCATATGTGAAGATGGCAGCAACAAACTGTGTGGTTTGCATGAGGCAAATACAGCAGGAAGGTCCAGACCTGAAATGTCAGCTTTCCTGATGCTGCTGTGTTCATCCAGCTCCACACTTTGTTATCACAGATTCTCCAGAATCGGCAGTTCCTACTACCCCACATACAGCAATAGCCTTGTTGAGGTGGAGACTCAGATGAAACTGTAGGGCTGGAGAATCCCAGGCAATTTGTTTATGTGAGCAACTTGACTTCATTCATGAACTTTGAACTTCCACTTGACTTTGCAAATTGCTCGGTGCTTTCATTTTTCTTTGTCATTGTTGTACCTTTGATATTTGAACGTGCAATCAGTTCATTTATCCACACCCAATTTCTCTCCAAGGACCACCACCCCACCCCAGCAACTAAACTCAAAAATCTAGCATTGGTCACAAGAGAAACAAAATGATTTGTGAAACAGTGAGTTATAAAGTCAGTAAATTCTCTTAAAGCACAGGGAGAGGCTATTATGCCAATCACTCTTTGACAGAACTGCAAGCAGACTCCCTCGCCATCTTCTTCTCCGAGTCTGGAAAATAGTCTGGAAAAAGAACATACTTGATTATGCCTTTGAAGCTTCATATTGAGTCTGATTCTACTGTGTTCAGGTAGAGTCTCCAAATCTCAGTATATCCTTTGTTGCTTTTCATGTTTCTGTTGCAGCTGTGTAGTTTCCCCTTTATTTGCTATTTTGACCCAGATCACGACATACTGTTGGCATTTGAAAATGATACATCCCAGAACAGCTTCCCAATCATTCAACAGAGTTATTCATTTTCATAGAGTATCTAATCATGGGTAGAATTTTAATGTGTTTCTGTTTTCTGTCAAGGACATGGCTGGAAAACCTGAAACATCGTCTCTCAGACTTTTTGTTGGGTGCCAAATAAATTTAGAATCTGGAAAGTGAATATCAAGCCTATTAAATTCCATCCACTTGGTGGAAAAAAAGCCTTCAGTGCCTTTAAGTAAATTTGAATTGTCGCACCATTTCTTTTTACCTTGATTGTAAATTTCACCTTACATATTCCCCTAAAGTTAACCCACTCTGGCAGGGATAAGCATTAGCATGGATAGAAGATTGGCTGACTGACAGAAGGCAGAAAGTGAGGACAAATGGGTCTTTTTCAGGATGGCAGCCAGTGACCAGTGGAGTTCCAGGGGGTCAGTGTTGGGACTACAACTATACATGCTATACATTAATGATGTGAGCAAAAGAACAGGCAGTATTGTTGCTATGTTTACAGATGACAAAGGTAGGTAAAGGTACAGGTGGGGACACTGCAGAAAGTCATGGAGGCTAGGAGAGTGGGCAATGCAGTGGCAGATGGAGTGCATTGTGGGAATGTGTGAAGGTATGCATTTTGATGAAGAATAGGTGCAGAGACTATTTTCCAAGCGGGGAAAAGTTTTTGAAATATGAAGCATAAAGGAACTTGGCAGTCATCGTTCAAGATTCTCTTAGCGCTAACATGCAGGCTCGGATGGCTGTTAGGAAGGCAAGTGTAATGTTAGTATTCATTCATTTCAAGGCGGCTAGAATACCAGAGCAGAGATGTGCAGCTGAAGCTGTGTAATTGTCTGGTCAGACTGCATTTGGAACATTGTGTGCAGTTTGGGCCCTGTATCTAAGGAAGGATGTGCTGGCCCTGGAAGGGGCCCAGAAGGGGTTTACAAGACTGATCCCAGGATTGAAGGCCTTGTCTTGTGAGAGGTGATTGAGACCTCTGAGTCTGTAATCCATGGAGCTTAGAAGGACGAAGAGGGTTTGATTGTAACTTACAGAATACAGAGTGGTCTGGATAGGGCAAACGTGAAGAAGATGTTTCCACTAACAGGAGAGACCAGGGTCCTAGGGGACAGCCTCAGAGTGGAAAAGTGTTCCTCTAGAACTGAGATGGGGTGGAATTTCTTCAGCCAAAGGGCGGTTGCTCTGTGAAACTCATTATTGCAGAGGGCTTGGAGGCCAAATCATTGAGTATATTTAAGACAGAGATAGACAAGTTCTTGATTAGTACGGGGTTCAAAGGTTAAAGGGAGAAGGCAGGAGTATGGGCTTGAGAAACATATCAGCTATGTTTAAAACTTGGAGCAGAATTGATGGGTCAAAAGACCTGATTCTGCAATATCTTAATGTTCTTATGAACTCCATCCCTGATCATGTCTCATACATGCTGCCTGGACTGGAGGGCTTATCTTATGAAGAGAGGTTGACTGAGCTCGGTCTCTTTTCATTGGAGAAAAGGAGGAGGAGAGGTGACCTAATTGAGGTATACAAGATAATGAGAGGCATGGATAGAGTTGATAGCCAGAGACTATTTCCCAGGGCAGAAATGGCTAGCATGAGGGGTCATAGTTTTAAGCTGGTTGGTGGAAAGTATAGAGGGGATGTCAGAGGCAGGTTCTTTACGCAGAGAGTTGTGAGAGCATGGAATGCGTTGCCAGCAGCAGTTGTGGAAGCAAGGTCATTGGGGTCATTTAAGAGACTGCTGGACATGCATATGGTCACAGAAATTTGAGGGTGCATACATGAGGATCAATGGTCGGCACAACATTGTGGGCTGAAGGGCCTGTTCTGTGCTGTACTGTTCTATGTTCTATGTTCTATAAAGATGGCAGCAACGAACTGTGTGGTTCACAATGGCGCAGATACAGCTTGGAATAGCCACAAGACAGACAATTTCAAATTAAGTAGAAAACAATGCCCAAGATTTTTTAATAGTAAAACCCTCAAACTGTAACTCAGGAAAGGAAGCCTGTTCATTTCTTCTTGCATTTGCGTTTGAGACAGGCAAGAATAGCCGAATGTGTGGGCTAAGGGACTCTTTTTAATTAAAACTTTATCCAGCAAGGACTCTTTTACATTATTATTCTTCCCATATGACAATGCAAAACTGATCTGATAAATTATAGGAAACCGCCTTCCAAAACCTTGAAAAACATCTGGCGCTCAGACAAAGTAATCGCTGATCAATGCTGTCAATGAAAAAGCTTGATCTGTCATTTGGAAGTTCATCTTACAGTTGAAAGTCTGCACTAACAAGATAGCTTATATACGGAAAATATTCATTTTCCAATGTCCACACATGAAGGAAGCTAGCTTACCAATCCTACCGTAACAATTTGTTTTCAAACCAATTTGTGGTCCTCAGTTCCTTAAAAGGAAAGATGTTGTATTTCAAAATCCTGAAAACCTTACTGAATGTGTTCTCATCTGTCCCCTGTTATCTGTAGTAAGTTGACATTTTGACCCTTTCAAAGATGCTCTGCTTCACCACAATGTTTTAATGAAGGGTTAATCACCAGTTCTAACCCGAAAGCTATGGTATTCTTGCATGGAATTCAGAAAGGTAGTGACAGTTACATAACATCATGACATCTAATGCTTCACTAAAAAGATCCTTGCAGCAATTACAGTGTAGTGCTGTCAGTGCATTCGGTCATGTATAGTGTTACAATCATGTAATGTACTTTGGGATATCAGTAAGCAATGAACACTCAGTATGTGTAAGGCTGAGAAGTTACACAAATTTAAACAGCTAGTGTTGTTCATAAACTTCAAACTATGTGCCTCAAAAAGCATCAACTTTTGTGGTATTTGTTACATGGGATAACATATAGAGAGCTCTCAGACCAGTAATGAATATTCTAAATCTAATTCTAATATCTATCAACGTGGGTGGATTCAAAACTCAGACTTTGAAACTAGAGTTGGAATCTGCATGGAGTAAATCTGAGATGGGAGGTGTCACTGAGGAATATGATGTGGTTGTAGAAAGAGGTTTTGGAAAACACCTAATCAAACTCCAGAAGTGTGAGGAAATTAATGACAGCGTACAAGAAAAAAGATTGGGATGGAAATCCTGGAAGATAGAGGAGCAGAATTTCTTCAAGGTGGGCACGCCTGGAAGAGATGTGTCAGTGAGAGTTAGAGACAGATTAAGGTTGGACATTTCTGGTGAAACCCAGAAGAGGCAAGTCTAAATATTATCATGACAAATTAAAAATTTGAATTCAGTTGAAAAATAGAATTGAAAGAAACTAGTATCAGTAAAATGGGTCTGTCAGATTGTGATGAAACTCCAGTTGGTTCAGAAAAATCCTCCAGAGAAGCATTCCTGCCTTCCTTATCCAGTCTGGTTCGCATGTAACTCCGGTCCATCACCAATGGGGTTGAATTTCAATGTTCTCTGAAGATGCCTTACATGGCTTGGTTGTTCAAGTAGGATGAGAAATAAGTATCCAGCCTGACAATATCCTGAGATTCAGTTTATGAAATTCACCTGCAGCCCACCATCCTTAAGCATGTAGCTGTCAGTGCGGCATTGAAGTATTCCCCAATTATGTAGCCCCAACTCTAATCCATTGATCTGAAACCTGGAAACCTCTCAACCTGTACTAGATAAAACAGGCTAAATCTACAGGAATGCCATTTTCTTATTTCTCAGTTATAACTTTATTGATATCCTGGACAAACAAGTAGAGCAGCAATATAGATAAAAATCTGGAAACCTCAGATCAATGGTGCAATTGCACCACAGGAGGTCCTCAACTTTCGCTTATATTCTGTTTTAAATCAGAAGAAAAATGCACCAAGCTTTTAAACTTAAATCCAGACCTTGCTCTCTGCTCTGGTTTTCAAAACATTATCAGAATTGCAGCAGTAAGATTGCTGGCATCACCAAATATTTACCCTGCAATTGATCTACAGTTAAATTGCTCATTGCTTTCCAAATCACAGGTTCTAAAGGTCACCAAATTAAATTAAACAGCTCGCCTTCCACAGAATGGATGTTGTCTATAATGTGCTCCTGTAATCCAATTTCTCAGAGAGCTAATAAACAATAATGTTTTATCCATGGACGAACAACTGAAAGAATGAGAAGACTGTTTGTGGCACTTTTGTTGGGTGAAGCATTTGGAGCTAACATGACATTAAACAACCACATTGAGCGATGGTGGATTGGCAAATGTAGAGAATTTGTGTCCCTTCAACATATTCTACCCCCACACCACGAGACCTTCTTTGCACCCATTTCACTGCCACTGGAAAAGTGTTGGTACTGAGTGAGTCATTTCTAATTAAGCACTTAAAGAGACTTTGTGAAATGCTGAAAATTCAAAGAAGGACCTGTGGTTTAATGATGACAGGATGCCCCCATGTACTTTAGACTAAGTGTTCCGTAGGTGCATAGTTGTAATGCAGGGAATATAGTAGCCAATTTGTACACAACAAGGCCCTACTAGTGGCAATATAATAATGAGAAGGTGATTTACTTTCCTGTGATGGTTTTAGTTGGCAACATTGGCCTGGCAGTGAGGGGGGATGACAGAAATCTGCCCTGCCCTTCTTTGCTATACAGCTTTTAAATTTGTGAGGGCAGGTGGGTGTGGAATTGCAGGTCTCTCAAAATGTTCAGATTCATGTCTAGTGGGAATAGGTTACCCAAATCAAAACATCAAACCCATCTGACACTTGTCTGCCTGCCTTTTATTCACCACTACCAGTCAATAGATATGTCAAATCTGCATTAAGATGTTAAAAGCTACAGAAACTTGCAGAGATTTCTAATCAGCCTGTTCAGAGATGTAATTTTTCATTTCTGGAGCAAGGTGAAACTTTAACCTGAGTTTTCTGAACAACACTACCATTGCACCACAAGATCCTCAACTTGAACTCATACTCTGTTTTAAACAGAAGTAAAGCGCACCAGGATTTTTCACAGTTGCATAACCAGAAGTAACCCTCAGAGATTTCAGAAGGGGAAACCTGATGGAGATGTGGGCAGAATACCAACATGCATTTTTAAATTTTTATTTATCCAAATTGACAATGTGTTTTTTTTTTTGCTTCCTTACTTTTCTTTCTCCTGGCAAGAATTGTGCTTGCTTGAAACGTGTAGTTCACGTGTCCTCATTATCCATACAGCAGGGTGTCTGCTCCCTGTTTGCTCCATTGTTTCTGTCAGCCTTCTCGGAGTTTTTCTCTGGAACAGATAACCTGACAAGTCAAAATGCTTGTAAAATGGCTTATGACCTCAAATAATTGTAACAAACTTCTGACTTTGCTCATAAGAAAATCCTTCTGGAACATGGACATCAAACAATTTCCTCAGTATTATTAGGAACAAAAAGCATATTTCACTTTCCCGATTAAATGCTCCCAGCCGCTCTGGCAGATCCAAGCACCAAAGAGAAATTCACTTCTGATTTTCAACAACTGAGTTAAAAGCATCTCACATGAAATAGCTGCCAAGTCCCCAAGCACAGAGGAGCCTCTGTGTTTTGATGAATTGTTGCTGTCGCCCTGTACAATATTAACCTTTCTGCCTCTCTGAATGCTGGACATAGTGCCCAAGGGGTCCTGCTACAAAGCTGCCAAACTCCATTACTCCTGAGCACCACATTTATCTGTCCCTTTCCAAATTATTTTATGCTGCACTTAACAATGATTTTAACATTTCCTCCAGAAGTGTCTCCTCCCTCCTGTCAGGCGACAATTAGATCCTAATTATCAATTTAACCCTTTGTGAGGGTAGAAAAGTTTCTGCTGAGTGTTTTCTCTACAATGTGATCAGATGTTAATTGTTTTAATCAGGCTGTAAAAGCCAGACTAGTCCCAACAGAAATACTATACGGGGTAGGCTTCCATGGGAGATTTCTACCAGGGGAACAATCAATAAATTGTGGAAGATCTCAACCTCTCCACCCCTCTCACCCACTCCAACCTCTCCCCCGCAGAATGGGCAGCCCTCCGCTCCAACCCCAACCTCACCATAAAACCCACGGACAAGGAAGGCGCAGTTGTAGTGTGGCGCACTGACCTCTACATTGCCGGGGCAAACACCAACTCTCCGACATTTCCTCCTATCGCCCCCTTCATCATGACCCCACCCCCGAGCACCAAACCATCATCTCCAATAGCATCCATGACCTCATCATCTCAGGTGACCTCCCACCCACAGCCTCCAACCTCCTTGTTCCCCAACCCCGCACCGCCCGCTTCTATCTCCTTCCCAAAATCCACAAACCCACCTGCCCTGGCCGACCTATTGTCTCTGCCTGCTCTTGCCCCACCGAACTCATCTCCACCTACCTGGACTCCATTTTCTCCCCCTTGGTCCAGGAACTCCCCAACTACGTCCGAGACACCACCAACGCCCTCCACCTCCTCCAGAACTTCCAATTCCCTGGTCCCCAACACCTCATTTTCACCATGGATGTCCAGTCCCTATGCACCTGCATTCCTCATGCAGATGGCCTCAAGCCCCTCCGCTTCTTCCTGTCCCACAGGCCCGACCAGTCCCCCTCCACCGACACCCTCATCTGCCTAGCCCAACTCGTCCTCACCCTCAACAACTTCTCATTCAATTCATCCCACTCCCTACAGACAAAGGGGGTGGCCATGGGTACCTGCATGGGACCAAGCTATGCCTGTCTCTTTGTAGGTTACGTGGAACAGTCCCTCTTCCGCACCTACACAGTCCCCAAACCCCACCTCTTCCTCCGTTACATTGATGACTGTATCAGCGCCGCGTCTTGCTCCCAAGAGGAGCTCAAACAGTCCATCCACTTCACCAACACCTTCCAACCCAACCTCAAGTTCGCCTGGGCCATCTCCAACACATCCCTAACCTTTCTGGACCTCTCTGTCTCCATCTCAGGCAACCACCAACAAACCAACGTCCATTTCAAGCCCACCGACTCCCACATCTACCTAGAATACACCTCCTCCCACCCACCCTCCTGCAAAAATTTCATCCTTTATTCCCAATTCCTTCGCATCCCAGATGTCCGCATTCTTCAAGGACCACAACTTCCCTCGTGCAGTGGTCAAGAACGCCCTTGACCATGTCTCCCGCATTTCCCGCAACACATCCCTCTCACCCCGACCCCGCAATAACCGCTCTAAGAGAATCACCCATGTCCTCACATACCACCCCACCAACCTCCGGATACAACGCATCATCCTCTGACACTTCCGCCCTACAATCCGACCCCACCACCCAAGACATTTTTCCATCCCCACCCGTGTCTGCCTTCCAGAGAGACCACTCTCTCCGCGACTCCCTTGTCTGCTCCACACTCCCCTCCAGCCCCACCACACCCGGCACCTTCCCCTGCAACCGCAGGAAGTGCTACACTTGCCCCCACACCACCTCCCACACCCCTATCCCAGGCCCCAAGATGACTTTCCATATTAAGTAGATGTTCACCTGCACATCTGCCAATGTGGTGTAGTGTGTCCACTGTACCCGGTGTGGCTTCCTCTACACTGGGGAAACCAAGCGGAGGTTTGCGGACCGCTTTGCAGAACACCTACGCTTGGTTCGCAATAAACAACTGCGCCTCCCAGTCGCGAACCATTTTAACTCCCCCTCCCATTCCTTCGACGGCAGGTCCATCCTGGTCCTCCTGCAGTGCCACAATGACGCCACCCGATGGTTGCAGGAACAGCAACTCATATTCCGCTTGGGAACCCTACAGCCCAATGTTATCAATGTGGACTTCACAAGCTTCAAAATCTCCCCTTCCCCCACTGCATCCCAAAACCAGCCCAGCTCATCCCCGCCTCCCTAACCTGTTCTTTCTCTCACCTATCCCCTCCTCCCACATCAAGCCGCATCTCCATTTCCCACCTACTAACCTCATCCCGCCGCCTTGACCTGTCCGTCCTCCCCGGGCTGACCTATCCCCTCCCTATCTCCCCACCTATACACTCTTCTCCACCTATCTTCTGCTCTAGACATCTTCGGTCTGCCTCCCCCTCTCTCCCTATTTATTTCAGAACCTTCTCCCCATCCCCCTCTCTGATGAAGGGCCTAGGCCCGAAACGTCAGCTTTTGTGCTCCTGAGATGCCGCTTGGCCTGCTGTGTTCATCCAGCTCCACACTTTGTTATCTGGGAGTTTCTATCCTGACTGCTTATTGTTTCATCAATCTGTTGTTGCACCTCCATCCCTCACTTGTCATCATGAGACAGAGCAGTCAGCTTTCCTGTCCCTCTCTGGAGATATTCTGCAAGGTTAGTGTGACCAAGCCTTGCGATATTGGCCAAGTTTTCCTCTGCTGGGAAGCTTCTTTTGCTCTGAAATCTGAACTAACTCAAATCATGGGCTGGATTTTAACTGACCTGAACTACTACAGGATATGTTTGCGGGATATGGGTGTGGAATGATCTGGAATATCAGGTCAGGGCTCAGAGCCTGCTGCAAAAGATAGGTCAGGGAGATTTGGTCAGAGATAATGTGAACTGCAGATGCTGCAGAATGCGAAACAGCAAAGTGTGGGGCTGGAGAACACAGCAGACCAAGCAGTACCTTAGGAGCACAAAAGCTGACGTTTCAGGCCCTGAAGGTCTAGGCTGAAACATCAGCTTTTGTGCTCCTGAGATGCTGCCTTGCCTGCTGTGTTCATCCAGCTCCACACTTTGATATCAGGGAGATTGGGGGCTGGAAACTTCAGGTCAGATGGAGATGAGTTTAATAGGAGCCCTGTGCTTGTACTGGGCTGGACCTGGGGGTTTGGGGATGCTGTGTAAACTGCACTGGGAAATAGTCTCTGGCTATCGACTCTATCTATGCCTCTCATTATCTTGTATACCTCAATTAGGTCCCCTCTCCTCCTCCTTTTCTCCAATGAAAAAAGTCCGAGCTCAGTCAACCTCTCTTCATAAGATAAGCCCTCCAGTCCAGGCAGCATCCTGGTAAACCTCCTCTGAACCCTCTGCAAAGCATCCACATCTTTCCTATAATAGGGCGACCAGAACGGGACACAGTATTCCAAGTGCGGTCTAACCAAAGTTTTATAGAGCTGCAACAAGATCTCACAACTCTTAAACTCAATCCCCCTGCTAATGAAAGCCAAAACACCATATGCTTTCTTAACAACCCTGTCCACTTGGGTGGCCATTTTAAGGATCTATGTATCTGCACACCAAGATCCCTCTGTTCCTCCACACTGCCAAGAATCCTATCCTTAATCCTGTACTCAGCTTTCAAATTCGACCTTCCAAAATGCATCACCTCGCATTTATCCAGGTTGAACTCCAGCTGCCACCTCTCAGCCCATCTCCGCATCCTGTCAATGTCCCGCTGCAGCCTACAACAGCCCTCTATACTGTCAACGACACCTCCAACCTTTGTGTCGTCTGCAAACTTGCTGACCCATCCTTCAATCTCCTCATCCAAGTCATTAATAAAAATTACAAACAGTAGAGGCCCAAGGACAGAGCCCTGTGGAACCCCACTCACCACTGACTCCAGGCAGAATATTTTCCTTCTACTACCACTTGCTGTCTTCTGTTGGCCAGCCAATTCTGTATCCAGACAGCTAAGTTCCCCTGTATCCCATTCGTCCTGACCTTCTGAATGAGCCTACCATGGGGAGCCTTATCAAATGCCTTACTGAAGTCCATATACACCACATCCACAGCTCGACCCTCATCAACTTTTCTAGTCACATCTTCAAAGAACTCAATAAGGTTTGTGAGGCATGACTTGCCCCTCCTAAAGCCGTGTTGACTGCATTTAATCAAGCCATGCTCTTTCAGATGGTCAGAAATCCTATCCCTCAGAATCCATTCTAACACCTTGCAGACGACAGACGTGAGACTTACTGGTCTGTAATTGCCGGGGATTTCCCTCTTTCCTTTCTTGAAGAGAGGAATTACATTTGCCTCTCTCCAGTCCTCAGGTACGACTCCAGTGGAGAGCGAGGATACAAAGATCTTCGCAAGTGGCAAAGCAATTGCATTTCTCATTTCCCAAAGCAGCCAAGGACAAATCTGGTCCAGGCCTGGCGACTTGTCAATCTTAATGTTTGACAAAATTTTCAGCACATCAGCTTCCTCTATCTCTATCCATTCCAGCATGCACACCTGCTCTTCAAAGGTTTCATTCACTACCAAGTTTGTTTCTTTCGTAAAGACAGAAGCAAAAAACTCATTTAGGGCATCCCCTACCTCCTCAGACTCCACACACAAGTTCCCTGTGCTATTCCTGATCGGCCCTACTCTTTCTTTGACCATTCTCTTATTCCTCACATAAGTGTAAAATGCCTTTGTGTTCTCCCTAATCCGTTCTGCCAAGCCTTTCTCGTGCCCCCTCCTGGCTCTCCTCAGACCATTTTTGAGCTCCTTCCTCACCTGCCTGTAATCTTCTAGAACTGAGCTTGACCCTAGCTTCCTCCACCTTATGTAAGCTACCTTCTTCCTTTTGACGAGAAGCTCCACCGCTCTCGTCATCCAAGGTTCCTTTATCTTACCCCTTCTTGCCTGTCTCAGAGGGACATATTTATTCATCACTTGCAACAACTGTTCCTTAAACAGTCTCCACATGTCTATCGTGCCTTTACCATGGAACAATTGCTCCCAGTCCATGCTTCCTAACTCATGTCTAATCGCATCATAGATTCCTCTTCCCCAATTAAATATCCTCCCATTTTGCCTAATCCTCTCCTTCTCCATAGCTATGTAGAATGTGAGGCCGTTATGGTCACTATCACCAAAATGCTCTCCCACCACAAGATCTGATACCTGCCCTGGCTCGTTTCCGAGCACCAAGTCTAGAGTGGCCTCTCCCCTCATCGGCCTGTCAACGTACTGCGTTAGGAAACCCTCCTGAACACACCTTACAAAAACAGCTCCATTCAAATCTTCTGCTCGAAGGAGGTTCCAATCAATATTGGGGAAGTTAAAGTCACCCATTACAACAACCCTACTACGTCCACACTTTTCCAAAATCTGCTGACCTATGCTTTCTTCAATCTCCCTGCTGCTATTGGGGGGCCTGTAGTAAACCCCTAACGAGGTGACTACTCCCTTGCTGTTCCCAATTTCCACCCACACTGACTCAGTAGGCAGATCTTCCTCGACAATGGAAGCTTCTGTAGCTGTGATACCATCTCTGATTAGTAGTGCTACACCCTGTCCTCTTTTCCCCCCTCCCTATTCTTTTTAAATGCTCTAAACCCTGGAACATCCAGCAACCATTCCTGCCCCTGAGAAACCCATGTCTCTGTTATGGCCACAACAACATAGCACCAGGTACTGATCCATGCTCTAAGTTCATCACTTTTATTCCTGATACTCCTTGCATTAAAGCAAACACACTTTAACTGATCCCTTGGTTCCTTCCCAGGAAAATCCTTCCCACTAGCTGGTCTACCTCTTGCTACTGCCTCACCTGCATCAACTCTCACCTCTGGTATACAGCTCAGGTTCCCACCCACCTGCCATACTAGTTTAAACCCTCTCGAACTACTCGAGTAAACCTTCCACCCAGGACATGGGTCCCCTTCCAGTTCAGATGCAACCCGTCCATCTTGTACAGATCCCACCTTCCCCAGAAGGCATCCCAATTGTCTACATAACTGAAGCCCTCCCTCCTACACCAGCTGCGCAGCCACGTGTTAAGCTGCGCCCGCTCCCTCTTCCTCACCTTGCTATCTCGTGGCACCAGTAGTAAACTAAAGAACACTACTCTGTTCGTCCTGCTTTGCAGCTTCCATCCTAACTCCCTGAAACCACTTTTTATATCCTCAATCCTTTTTCTGGCTATATCATTAGTGCCAATATGTAACATGATTTCTGGCTGTTCGCCCTCCCCTTTTAGAACCTTATACATCCGATTGGAGGCATCCTGGACCCTGGCACCAGGGAGGCAACACACCTTCCGGGAATCCCGATCCTGACCACAAAATCTCCTGTCGATTCCCCTAACTATCGAGTCCCCTACCACGAGTACTTTTCTATTCTGCCCCCTTCCCTTCTTTGCCACAGTGTCAGGCTCAGTGCCAGAGAACTGACTACTATGGCTTTCCTCTGGTAGGTCATCCCCCCCAGCAGTATCCAAAACGGTATACTTATTGCTGAGGGGAATGCCCACAGGGGATCTCTGCACTGTCTGTCTGTCTCCTTTCCTCCCCCTAACTGTAACCCATCTATCCTTGTCCTGAGCCTTAGGAGTGACCAACTCCCGATAACTCCTCTCAATTACCCCCTCTGCCTCCCGAATGATCCGTCGTTCATCCAGCTCCAGCTCCATTTCCCTAACACGGTTTTCAAGGAGCTGTAGTTGGGTGCACTTCCCGCAGATGTAGCCAGCGAAGACACATGCCATGTCTCCCACCTGCCACATTCTGCAGGAGGAGCAAGCAACTGCCCCAGCATCCATACCCCACTTATCTGAACACCCACTCAATACTAAAGTAGAAAGCTTACTTCAAGTTGCTATAAAATTAATAACAAACTTATATTCAACAGAGAAAGTTTAGAATGAACCTTACCTTATTAACCAGGTTAGAGGAGGAGGGCGGGTGGGAGACTCTACAGTTGTAGAGTCTCGGGTTTAGCCGCCTTGCTGATATATATGGTCACTGCTTTCCTTCCCGGCTGCCCCTCTGGTCCTCGTCACTTCCTCTGCTGCTCCCGCTCCTTCTCTGAAAGAGGAAAAACACCACTGCCCGCTACCGGTAAGTAATTTTAAAAATAAACTGCTTTACCTTAGCTGCAGTCTTCCGGGTCCGTCTTGCCTCCGCTGCTGTTCGCACTCAAAATGGCCGTTGGCGTCGAAGGGTGAGTATTTATACTCACTGCTTTCCTTCCCGGCTGCCCCTCTGGTCCTCGTCACTTCCTCCGCTGCTCCCGCTCCTTCTGTGAAAGAGAAAATATTTTCACATACCTAAAAAAACTTTTACTATCCTCCTTTATATTTTTGGCCAGTTTTCCTTCTTAGCTCATTTTTTCTCCCTGTATTGCCTTTTTAGTTATCCGCTGTTGCTCTTTAAAAGCTTCCCAGTCCTCTGGCTTCCCACTCATCTTTGCTATGTTATACTTCTCTTTTATCTTTATACAGTCCTTAACTTCCCTCGTCAGCCACGGCTGCCCCTGCCTCCCCTTAGGATCTTTCTTCCTCTTTGGAATGAACTGATCCTGCACCTTCTGCATTATATCCAGAAATACCTGCCATTGTTGTTCCACTGCCATCCCTGCGAGGGTATTGAACCATTGAACTTTGGCCAGCTCCTCCCTCATCGCTCCGTAGTTCCCTTTATTCAACTGCAATACTGACACTTCCGATTCTCCCTTCTCCCTCTCAAATTGCAGATTAAAACTTATAATATTATGCTCACTACCTCCTAATGGCTCCTTTACTTTGAGGTCCCTGATCAAATCCGTTTCATTGCATAACACCAGATCCAGAACTGCCTTCTCCCTGGTAGGATCCAGTACAAGCTGTTCCAAGAATCCATCTCTGAGTCAGTCCACAAACTCCCTTTCTTGGGGTCCAGTACCATCCTGATTCTCCCAGTCTACCTGCATGTTGAAATCTCCCATAACAACTGTAGTGATACCTTTGTGACAGGCCAATTTCAACTCTCGATTCAACTTACACCCTACATCCTGACTACTGTTTGGGGGCCTGTAGATAACTCTCATTAGGTCTTTCTACCCTTAGAATTTCTCAGCTCTATCCATACCGACTCTACATCTCCTGACTCTATGTCCCCCCTCGCAAGGGACTGAATATCATTCCTCATGAACAGGGCCACCCCACCCCCTCTGCCCGTCATTCTGTCCTTTCGATAGCACGTATAGCCTTGAATATTCATTTCCCAGGCCCTGACCACTTGAAGCCAAGTCTAGTTATCCCCACAACATCGTACCTGCCAATTTCCAACTGAGCCTCAAGCTCATCCACCTTATTTCTTATGCTTCGTGTATTCATATATAATATTTTTAATTTGTTTCTCCCCTCACCCTTCCTATCAATCCCTATTTCACTTGGCCAGACTGTACGATCCCTTCTGAGTTTTCTGCTCAGTTGATTCTGTTGTCCTTCTTAACTTCTCTTATTCTGACTTTCCCTTTAACTTGATTCTTAAGTTTCCAGTTCGGCCCCTCCCCCCCATTACTTAGTTTAAACAGACCTGTGTTGCAGTGGCAAACCTGCCTGCCAGAAAGCTGGTCCCCCACCTATTAAGACACAAACCATCCCTCTTGTGCAATTTATCCTTACCCCAAAGCATACCCCAGTGATCCAAGAATTTAAATTCTTGCTTCCGACACCAGTCCCTCAGCCACACGTTCAAGTCCATTATCTTTCAGTTCCTGCCCTCTCCAGCCAGAGGAACCGGAAGCAAACCGGAGATAACCACCCTGGAAGTCCTGCTTTTCAGCCTTCTTCCGAGTTCTCTGAAGTCCTGCTGTAGAATGCCCCTCCTTTTTTTCCCGACGTCATTAGTGCCGAGTTGCACCACCAGCTCTGGCTCTTCACCTTCACCCTCGAGGATTCTCTGCACTCTATCAGTGACGTCCTGGATCCTGGCACCAGGAAGGCAACACACCATCCTCAAATCCCGCCTGTTGCCGCAGAAACCCCTGTCAGTCCCTCTCACAATGGAGTCCCCTATTACCCCAGCTCCCCGTGATGTCTGACTTCTCGGCTCTGCCTCTACACCAATTTTTGACAGTAAGGAAGATTTCACAGATACAGAAGGGTGCAGTAGGGTTATATATGGTACGACTTGAACCCAAGATCACTGTTGACGCCATCTTCATGCGTCCAGAACTTGGCTTTCAAAGGCATTACCTGATACGACAAAGAGCACTGCTTAGGAGGGCGAAGCCTCCAAACCTTACAATTATAGTCTTTCGAAATGATGAATGGAAAATCAGAGTCTCCAGATTCACAGTTGTGCAGTAAACACTTACGACAGGCATCAGCCCTCATCAGAAACACCTCATTGCAGCATTAGCCGTCAAAACAATCCAGTTACTTCATTTTAAAAGAAGAAGCTATGTTATCAAGTTGGAGGGTGAAAGTAAGCATACAATAGTTAAACCTGCCTAAATTCTGCTGAGCTGAAAGCAGGGTCTGCATTACAAGAATAAATATGTCATTGTGCTTACATAAAATCCCATGCTCAGCCATTTTAATGTCATCATTACCTTGGTTAATTGAAAGATTTAACACTGATACATTCATTAAGATGAATATTTTCATGTTTTTATTGTTAATATTACTGATAATGGTTTCAACCAATTCATCCAATCACTGTGTTATAAAATCCCATCATAATGAGGGACATTTCAGTTTCACTAGAGTAGTTTCAGTTTAATGGACTAGATAGTGATGGAGGAGAGATGAGACTGAAATTTATTTCCTGTCCCCATCAAATATTGTCCCCATCAAATATTCCCCTCATTCTCTTGATGAAAGTGGCTCATGCTTAGGAACATTTCCACAAACACACTGGCTTCAGCTCACTGTGATCTCACTGTGCAGCCATTACACAAGGACCAAATTCCGAGCATCATCATCAAGTGTCAGCATCCTTTTAAATGAAATCCCAAACACATAATGTCAGAACATTATTGTGGCCAGCGCAGTGACTGAAACCTCTACCCAGTCCTGTGACAGCAACATAAGTCACATTGCACACAACGTAGCACAGGGAAGGTAAGAATCTAACAAATGTTTCCCAATCTATATTATTTCTTTATTCATTAACAGGATGAGGGTGTTGCTGGCTAGGCAGCCATTATTGCTCAGAGGTCTGATCAGAGTCAACCAAATTGCTGTGGGTTTGGAGTCGTATATAGGCCAGGCCAGGTAAAGATAGCAACTTTCTTCCCTAAAGGACATTAATGAACTAAATGGGCTTTTCCTGACAATGGATTCATGGTTAACATTAGATTGTCAATTCCAGATATTTTATTGAATTCAAATTTCACTATCTGCTGTGGTGGGATTCAAAGCCAGTCCGCTGGGACATTATCCAGGTCCCTGGGTGAACAGTCCAGTGAAAATACCACTAGACTATCATCTCCCCATTGTTAATCTATATCAATTCTGTAGTCATTTAACAACTGAGTCGACAAGAGACCCAAAAAGATTATTTGCTCATGAGATGATGCATATTATGTCAGAGTCTAAGAATTTAGCCCATACAATTAAGGAAATTCAAATACCCATTCTGTATTTCCCTTTAGACATGTGCTCTTCAGCGTACTGTCCTAGGCTCAAACATCCCCAGTTCCTTTCTCAATGACCTACATCAACATCAGGTCAGAAGCTGGGATATTTGCCAATGAATGCACAATGTTCAGCACCATTCAAGACTCTTCAGATACTGAAGCAATCGATGTTCAAATGCAATGAGATCTCAACAAAATCCAGGTTTGGGCTGACAAGTGACAAGTAACATTTGCGCCACACAAAGGCCAGGCAATGACCATCACTAATAAGAGACAATCTAAGCACTGCCTCTTACAGTCATTGGTGTTACGATCTCTGAATCCCCTACAATCAACATCCTGGGGGTTACCATTGACCAGTAACTCAATTGGATTCTCCATTTAACTACAATGGTTACAAGAGCAGGTTAGAGACTAGGAATACAGCAGTAAATAATTCAACTCCTGACTCCTCAAGGCCTGTCCACCATCTACAAGGCACAAGTCAGGAGTGTGATGGAATACTCCCCACTTGCTTGAATGTGTACAGCCCCAACAACACTCAAGAAGCTTGACACCATCCAGGACAAAGCAACATGTTTGATTGGTACCACATCCACAAAAAAATCACTTTCGCCAACTTCAATGCTAAGGAACAGCAGTGTGTACTTTTCAGAAGATGAACTATAGAAATTCACTAAAGATCCTCAGACAGTACCTTCCAAACCCAAGAACACTTCTGTCTAGAAGGATAAGTGCAGGAGATACATAGAAACATTATCACTTTCAAGTTTCCTGCGAAGCCAGTTGCCATCCTGACTTGGAAATATATTTCAATTTCTTGTTGCTGGGTCAAAGTCTTGGAGTTCCCTCCCTAACAATATTGTGATCGACCCTACAGCATGTGGACAGCAATGGATCAAGAAGGCAGCTTGTGCCACCTTGTCAAACACAATTCGATATAGGCAATATGTGCTGGGCCAGTTATTCAAGGCCTAAATATGCATAAAAATCAAAAGAACTGCTGATGCTGTAAATCAGAAACAAAAACAAGAAAAAAGTTGCTGGAAAAGTTCTGAGGATGGGTCACCGGATCCGAACTGTTAACTCTGTTTTTCGTCTGCCAAAACAAACATTCTTTCCAGTTACTGGCCCCAATCCCAGCACTCCTCACAGTCTTGCTATGTTGGGTTCTGTGAAATGCTTCAGGTCTCAAATTCCCACGAGGGGTCATAGTTTTAAGCTGGTTGGAGGAAAGTATAGAGGGGATGTCAGAGGCGAGTTCTTTACACAGAGTTGTGAGAGCATGGAATGCATTGCCAGCAGCAGTTGTGGAAGCAAGGTCATTGGGGACATTTAAGAGACTGCTGGACATGTATATGGTCACAGAAATTTGAGGGTGCATACATGAGGTTCAATGGTCGGCACAACATTGTGGGCTGAAGGGCCTGTTCTGTACTGTACTGTTCTATGTTCTATGTTCTATGAACAGAAAAAAAAATGGTTAAGACTGAAATTGGGCCCTTGAAGTCAGAAACGGGTGAATTTATTATGGGGAACAAGGAAATGGCAGATGAGTTGAATAGGTACTTTGGATCTGTCTTCACTAGGGAAGACACAAGCAATCTCCCAGATGTAATAGTGGCTGAAGGATCTAGGGTAATGGACGAACTGAAGGGTATTTATGTTAGGCAGGAAATGGTGTTGGATAGACTGTTAGGCCTGAAGGCTGATAAGTCCCCGGGACCTGATGGTCTGCATCCCAGGGTACTTAAGGAGGTGGCTCTAGAAATTGTGGACGCGTTGGTAATTATTTTCCAAGGTTCTATAGATTCAGGATCAGTTCCTGCGGATTGGAGGATGGCAAATGTTGCCCCACTTTTCAAGAAAGGATGGAGAGAGAAAACAGGAAATTATAGACCAGTTAGCCTGACGTCAGTGGTGGGAAAGATGCTGGAGTCAATCATAAAAGACGAAATTGCGACTCATTTGGATAGCAGTAACAGGATAGGTCAGAGTCAGTGATAATGGGAACTGCAGATGCTGGAGAATCCAAGATAATGAACTGTGAGGCTGGATGAACACAGCAGGCTCCTGAGATGCTGCTGGGCCTGCTGTGTTCATCCAGCCTCACATTTCATTATCTAGGTCAGACTCAGCATGGTTTTACAAAGGGGAAATCGTGCTTGGCTAATCTTCTGGAATGTTTTGAGGATGTACCTATGAAGATGGATAAGGGAGAACCAGTGGATGTAGTGTACCTGGACTTTCAGAAAGCCTTTGATAAAGTCCCGCATAGGAGATTGGTAAACAAAATTAGGGCACATGGCACTGGGGGCAAAATAATGAGTTGGATTAAAAATTGGCTGGTTGACAGGAGGCAAAGAGTAGTGATAAACAGGTCTCTTTTGGAATGGCAGTCAGTGACCAGTGGGGTACCACAAGGTTCGGTGCTTGGACCGTAGCTGTTTACGATATATATTAATGATATAGACTAAGGCATTAAAAGTAATATTAGCAAATTTGCTGATGACACAAAGTTGGGTGACAGTGCGAAATGTGAGGAGGATGTTGTTAGAATACAGGGTGACTTGGACAGGCTAGGTGAGTGGACGGATGCATGGCAGATGTAGTTTAATGTGGATAAATGTGCAGTTATACACTTTGGTGGCAAGAACAGGAAGGCAGATTACTATCTCAATGGAGTCAAATTAGGTCAAGGGGAAGCACAACGAGAACTAGGTGTTCTTGTACACTAGTCAATGAAAGCAAGCATGCAGGTACAGCAGGCAGTGAAGAAAGCTCTTGGCATGCTGGCCTTCATAACAAGAGGAATTGAGTATAGGAGCAAAGAGGTCCTTCTGCAGCTGTACAGGGCCCTGGTGAGACTGCACCTGGAGTATTATGTGCAGTTTTGGTCTCCAAATTTGAGGAAGGGCATTCTGGCTATTCAGGGAGTGCAGCGTAGGTTCACGAGGTCAATTCCTGGAATGGCGGGACTATCATATGTTGAAAGATTGGAGCGACTGGGCATGTATACACTTGAGTTTAGAAGGATGAGAGGGGATCAAATTAAGATGTATAAGATTATTAAGGGATTGGACACTCTGGAGGAAGGAAGGATGTTTCCACTGATGGGTGAGTCCACAACCAGAGGACACAGTTTAAAAATAGGGGGTAGGCCATTTAGAACAGAGTTGAAGAAAACCTTCTTCACCCAGAGAGTGGTGGGTATATGGAATGCTCTGCCCCAGAAGGCAGTGGAGGCCAACTCTCTGGATACTTTCAAGAAAGAGATAGATGAAGCTCATAAAGATAGTGGGATCAAGGGTTATGGGGATAAGGCAGGAACAGGATACTGATTGTGGATGATCAGCCATGATCATAATGAATGGTGGTGTTGGCTCGAAGGGCCGAATGGCCTACTCCAGCACCTATTGTCTATTATGTATTGTCTATTGTGCTGATAACATGTTATGATCTCTTTACATTAATTGATTTGTACAGTTATGAATTTCTTGTTACTTTGGTTTGACTCTCATCATGTGACTCTTATACCCAGCATGTTATTTCAGCCATTTGGTTTGTCTCCAGCACCACCTTATTCTTATTTTTTTTTGTAATTATCACTCTGCCTCAATTAATCTGATTATAGGTCATCCCTTCACTTGCTATTCAGCTGTTGACACTTTACTCACACTGTCTGACACTTTTGATCATTTCCAGTGACTTATAATTCAGCTTGTTGGCACTCCACTCACACAGTTTGGACTACTTTTTGACCTTTCCACCTATAAATTCTGTGCCTGTTTGCTGCCCTTCACTACAATGCTCTGAAAGCTTGCAATTTGAAATAAACCTGTTGGACTAAAACCTGGTGTCATGTGACTTCTGACTTTGTCCATCCCAGTCCAACACCACAGCAAGAGAAATAGGCAAGTACATCATCAGAGCTAATGTTAAGACTGAAGCTAAACTTAACAACGACATTGGACATGCACCGCAAAAATTAGACAAGATGGTTACTTGAAGGTTTTATTGACCAAGACATTGAAAGAAAGCCATTAATGGATAACGGTAGCATAGTGATAATGTTGATGGAGTAGTCATTCAGAGCCCCAGCTCATGGTCTAAGAATATAGGTTCAATTCTGGCTAAGGCAACTGGTAGAATTAAAACTCAGTTGTTGAAATGGGCTTCACAAGCTTCAAAATCTCCCCTTCCCCCACTGCATCCCAAAACCAGCCCAGTTCACCCCCCGCCAACCGCATCACACAACCAGCCCAGCTCGTCTCCTCTTGCCACTGCATCCCAAAACCAGCCCAACCTGTCTCCGCCTCCCTAACCTGTTCTTCCTCTCACCCATCCCTTCCTCCCACCTCAAGCCACACCTCCATTTCCTAACTACCACCTCATCCCGCATCATTGACCTGTCCGTCTTCCCTGGACTGACCAATCCCCTCCCTACCTCCCCACCTATACTCTCCTCTCCACCTATCTTCTCCCCTATCTGTCTTCGGTCCGCCTCCCCCTCTCTCCCTATTTATTCCAGTTCCCTCTCCCCATCCCCCTCTCTGATGAAGGGTCCAGGCCTGAGACATCAGCTTTTGTGCTCCTGAGATGCTGCTTGGCCTGCTGTGTTCATCCAGCTTCACACTTTGTCATCTTGGATTCTCCAGCATCTGCAGTTCCCATTATCTCTGTTGAATTAGAACTTGTTTTCAGGAATAGCAATCACGAAATGATCAATATCTGTAAAAGCCCAATTGGGAATGTGAGAAGTTATGCAAAGAAGATGGAGGTAAAGTTGGTAATCGGAACTGAAACACAGAAACTAGTTGCAGGAGTAGGCCATTCAGCCCTTTAAGCCTGCACCGCTATTCGGTAAGATCATGGCTAATCATACAATCTCAGCATAGCATCCTTGCCCAGACCCCATACTCTTTGATCCTGTTAGCCAAAAGGGCCACATCCAGCTCCTTCTGGAATATATCTCTTGAACTTCCACAACAGCTTCCTGTGAGAGAGAATTCCACAGGTTCACAACTCTCTGAGTAAAGAAATTCTTCCTCATCTCAGTCCTGAATGGCATACCCTTCCTTCTTAAACTGTGAACCCTGGTTATGGTCTTCCCCAACATTGAGAACATTTTTACCATATCTAGCCTTTCCAGTCTGATCAGTGTTTTATATGTTTCTATGAGAACCCCCCTCATTCTTCTAAATTCCAGCAAATACAAGCGCAGTCGAACCAATCTTTGCTCATATGCCAGCCCTGTCATTCTGGAAATCAATCTGACGAACCTTCACTGGACTCCCTCAATAGCAAAAATGTCTATCCTCAGACTAGGAGGCTAAAACTGCACGCAATGCTCAAGGTATGGTCTCACCAAGGCCTTATATAACTGCAGTAAGTCATCCTTACTCTGACACTCAAACCCTCTCACTATGAAGGCCAGAATGCCATTAGCTTTCTTCACTGCCTGCTGCGCCTGCGTGCCAACCTTCAGTGACTGTTCCACTATGACACCCAGGTCTCGTTACACCTTACTTTCTCTGAACTCTTACCATTCAGACAATAATCTGCCTTCCTGTTTTTGTCACCAAAGTGAATAACCTCAAATTTATCCACATTATGTTGTATTTGCCCAATATTTGCCCTCTCAGCCAGTCTGTCCAAGGAATACTGCAGTGTCTTAGCATCCTCCTCGCAGCACACACTGCCACCCAGCTTAGTGTCATCTGCAAATTTAGAGATATGGTATTCAATTCCTTTTCCCAGATTGTTAATATATGTTATGAACAGCTGGGGCCCAGCACTGAACCATGTGACACCCCACTTACTACATGCCACTCTGAAAAGGACCTGTTCATTCCAACTCTCTGCTTCCAGCCTGCCAACCAGCTCTTTGTCCAATACATTACCTCCAGTACCATGAACTTTAATTTTCATTACCATTCTCTCAAGTGGAACCTTGTCAAAAGCCTTTTGAAGGTCAGATACTCAACATCTACTGATTCACCTTTATCTACCCTACTGGTCACATCTTCAAAAGATTCCAGAAGATTTGCCATGCACAATTTCCCTTTAGTGAATCTATTCTGACTAGAACCCATTCTGTCACCACTTCCTAAATGCCCAGTTATTACAAACTTAATGATTGACTCCAGCATCTTCCCCACCACCGATGTCAGGCTAATCAGTCTATTATTCCCCATTTTCTCACTCTCTCCATTTTTAAAGAGTGGGGTTACATCAGCTACCCTCCAATTCATTGAAACTCTTTTAATGTCTACAGAATGCTAGAAAATGATCACCAATGCGTTTATTATTTCTAGCGACACTTCCTTTAGTACTCTGGGATGCAAAGCATCAGGCCCTGGGAGCTTGTTGGGTTTTAGTCCCATCAATTTCCTCAATACCATTTCCTGACTGATAAGGATTTCCTTTAGTTCCTCCTTCATGCTTGGCCCTCTGTCCCCTCGCATTTCCTGAAGATTATATGCATCCTCCTTAATGAAGACAAAGCCAACATATTTGTTCAACTGGCCTACCGTTTCTTCACTGTCCATTATAAGTTTTTTTTTCTTTTCACATCTCTGTAGAAGCTTTTGCAGTCAGTTTTTATGTTTTCTGCAAGCGTACTGTCATATTCTATTTTCCCTCTCTGAATTAAACACTTTGTTCTCCTCTGCTGAATTTTAAATTTCTCCCAGTCCTGGAGTTTGCTGTATTTTCTGGCCAATTTATATGCCTCCTCTTTGGCTTTAACATGATTCCTGATTTCCCTTGTTAGCCATGGTTCAAGCCGAACAGGTTGCATGCGAACAAAGCTGAGACAGAGATCCTCATCGGACATTTTGCTAGTGCCATTGGAAGGGCTCTAAACTACTGTGGTCAGGTGTGGGAACCAAAAGAGAATATTAGAGGTGAATAGCATTGTTTACTGAAAACTTAAGAGTACAACTGGCACTAGTATAGAAAACAGCGAGATAGGTGAAGTCAAGATGGGGGAGGAAGAAAGCCCAAAACAAAATTAAAGTGAATATATGTAAATGTACAGAGTACAATAAATAAGCCTGGAGAGTTACCGACTTAGATTATAATGTGGGATGTGCTGTTCTGGTAGTAGCAGAGACGTGGTTCAAGAGGGGGCAGGACTGAGTTAAAAACAAACCTACACTTATGATAGATCTAAGGCAAAGAATACAACTGAGAATGAACAGGAATACCAGAGGGTTAGCGGGAGGCTGCTTAGTTTGGAGATGAGGAGATTTTGTTTTACTAGGAGGTGAAACTTTGGAATTCTCTACCCCAGAGGGCTGGGGGAGTACAGTGCTTAAGTATATTTATGGTAGAGATGAATAGATTTCTGATAACCAGAAGTATGTAGGATTATGGGGAAGGAGTGGTTAAAGGCATCAAAACCTTTGAATATTCATAATAATCTTGAATGCCTGCAGGCAGCATGGTCTACTTTTTTATTCACTTGAGACACATAGTGTTGCTGGCTGGCCAGCATTTATTGCCCTTCCCCAATTGCCCCTGAGGATGTGGTAGTGAGCTGCCTTCTTGAACTGATGCAGTCCATGTGCTGTGTGTTAGATCCATAATGCCCTTAGGGAGGGAATTCCAGGGTACTGACCAAGCAGCAGTGAAGGAATAATGATATATTTCAAAGTCAGGCTAGTGAGTTGCTTGGAGGGGAACTTGCAGGAGGCTGGTGGTTCCCATGGATCTGCTGCCCATATCTTTCTAGATCGAAGTAGCCATGCAATTGGTAGTAACAAAAATAGAAATTACTGGTAAAACTCAGCAGGTCTGACAGGATTTGTGGAGAGAAATCAGAGCTAATGTTTCGGGTCGAGTGATGCTTCCTCAGAACCCAGGTTGGGTTTGGAAGGTGCTATGTAAGGATCTATGGTGAATTTCTACAGTTCATCTTCTAGATAGTACATACTGCTGCTACTGAGTGTTGGTGGTAGAGGGAGTGAATGCTTGTAGATGTGGTGCCAATCAAGCGGTGTGCTCCTGAGATGCTGCTTGGCCTGCTGTGTTCATCCAGCTTCAC
This sequence comes from Stegostoma tigrinum, assembly GCF_030684315.1. NCBI lineage: Eukaryota > Metazoa > Chordata > Chondrichthyes > Orectolobiformes > Stegostomatidae > Stegostoma > Stegostoma tigrinum. Next base: position 1,094,107 of record NC_081373.1, read on the forward strand.
ACTTTATTATCTTGGATTCTCCAGCATCTGCAGTTCCCATTATCACCAATCAAGCGGGGTTGCTTTGTCCTGGATGGTGTCAACTTCCTGAATGTTGTTGGGGCTGCACCCATCCAGGCAAGTGGGGAGTATTCCATCACACTCCTGACTTGTGGCTTATAGATGGCTTATGGATAGGTTCAGGGGAGTCGGGATGTCAGGTCCTCACTGCAGCATCCCTAATCTCTGACTGGCTCTTGTAGCCACTGTGTTTATCTAATGTTTCCTGTTGAATTCCTGATCAATGGGAATCCCAGGGTGTTGATAGTGAGGGATTCAGTGATGTTAACACCATTGTAAGTCAAGGGACTTTGGTTAAGTTGTCTCTTATTGGTGATGATCATAGCCTGGCATTTGTGAGTTTGAGTATCACTTGCCAGTTATCAGCCCATGTTTGGATATTGTCCAGATCTTGTTGCATTTGAACACGGACTGCTTCAGTATCTGAGGAGTCGCGAATGGTGCTGAACATTATGCAATCATTGGCAAACAGCTCCACTTCTGACCGTATGGTGGAGGGAAGGTCATTGATGAAGCAGCTGAAGATGGTTGGGCTGAGGACACTGCCCTGAGGAACACATGCAGAGATGTCCTGGAACTGAGATGGCTGACCTTCAAAATCCACAGCCACTTTCCTATGTGCCAGGTATGATTCCAACCAGCAGTGAGTTTGCTCTCAATGCCCATTGATTCCAATTTTTCCAGTCTCTTTGATGCCACACTTGGACAAATATAACCTTGATGATAAAGCTGTCACTCTCAACCCACCCTCTGTTCCTATCATCGTAACACACTCTCCAGGGAAGGAAATCTGCCATCCTTATATGGTCTAGTCATGAACCCAAACCTACAGCAATATGGTCATTGCCTAATTGCTTTCTGAAAAGGCTAAGCAAGCAACTCAGTACAGGGAATTCAGGATCAATAGGAACACATGTAGACATTGTTGCTAATGCCTGCATAGCATGAAGAAATAAAGAAGGATCTTGAAGGAGAAGAAGGCAGTCATAAGATGCAAGTTAAATTGTTGATATGCAAGCAAAACAATGTATAAGACCTGTATAATGTCCCTTCACACTGCAATAAACAAACATTTCCAAAGAATGTTGACAGCATCAAGGTGACAATATCCTATTAAGCATGTTGGGCCCTTATGGAGTCAGTTAGTCCATTAAGGACTAAAACATACCAAAAGCTAACAAACTTGCAATATATAGGAGAGATTAAAATGAGGCTGGTGCTTATTGCAACTAATTGAGGCAATTTCTGACTTGCTCAGAACTGTTAGCTGCATTCTACTTCTTGTTCCTGAAGACAATCAGATCAAATTATGGATCGTTATCAATGAACAGACTACAAAAGGTAATCTATAACTCAGCTCCCTCAGTTATAATGTTAATGTCTCACTATGCCATAATTAAAATGGAAAACGCATCAGCCACATAAAGCATCTGTTATAATAATGCAGTCCCAATTTCAAAAATGGCCAATATTTTGTCAGGGAAACTCATGGAAAAGTTTTGAAAATGCTTCTGACAAGGTATTGTTTTGTTAAATCCTCGATAGAGCAATCTAGAAAAATCATCTGCTAAATTGTTAGATACAATCTAGTCAAAAAGTTCACTCCCAAAGACATTTTGTTTCTTACATAATCACTTTTTGCTGTAACTTTTCACTTGTACAAAATATTTTGTTATATTCTGTCAATTCACAACTGACTCAGCAGAAATTACTGGAAGGTTGTCCAAGTAGCTCCCAGATGAGGTGGCAGATATTGGTGGGATTTTAACTTTATAAACATGGGCTGGCTTAGATTTGGTTCAGGGTGAGTTGGGGACATTTAAAACCTTAAAAGCCATCTTTCTAAGTCAAAGCTGCCACCTATCAATCAGTTTCCAGTAATAATTGTGAATGGGCAACAGTTAGCACAGCCCACACTGAGGTGATGAGTAAGTGTATTAACAAAGTCATGCATCTCTTTATTCAGCTCTCTGCTTGGATGCCTGTCTCTATCTTTATACTGACGACTCCAAAACCTTTCCCAAAAGACTTCTCGTCCCACTTCACTGACTCAGGTCTTTCTCATTGGTCTCCCATAGAACTTCACAGCCCATCTCTCAAGCTCCAACACATACCTCCCATTCAGCCTCGAGGGCTCCATCCAGGTCCCTCTACCACGGCTCCTGTCTTCGACCACCACAACCTTTCCCATCCATTTTCACTGACCCACTCCCAGTTTTTCAAACATCCTTGACCAATGTTTATGAGTTCCCAGACAGGACCTGGGGCCAACTACCCTTCAGTTTGTCCCACGCTCACACCCATATTCAAGGATATGCAACCAGTGAGCTTGACCCTGACTCTCAGGTAAAACCCTTGAGCCTGGCCTCGTCCAGTTCTGAAATCACAATAAAGGCTTAACAAGTATTAGGATTCACAAGAGATTGTGGTGTCTCTGTAGTTAGAACATAGAACATTACAGCACAGTACAGGCCCTTCAGTCTTCGATGTTGTGCCGACCTGTCATACCGATCTGAAGCCCATCTAACCTACACTATTCCATGTACGTCCATATGCTTATCCAATGACGACTTAAATGTACCTAAAGTTGGCGAATCTACTACCGTTGCAGGCAAAGCGTTCCATTCCCTTACTACTCTCTGAGTAAAGAAACTACCTCTGACATCTGTCCTATATCTTTCACCCCTCAAATTAAAGCTATGGTCCCTCGAGCTTGCCTTCACCATCCTAGGAAAAAGGCTCTCCCTGTCCACCCTATCTAACCCTTTGATTATTTTATATATTATTTGTATTGGCTAAACCCAGGGACGGGTCCAGTTTGATTTCCCCTGCAGTAGTGCAAGTAGAAGCAGCATCATTAGTCAGCATTTCTCACTGACACTCCTTCATCTGTTACATAAAAACATGAGAAACTGGGGACAGGAGACGGCTATTCAGCCCCTCAAACCTTCTCTACCATTTAATAAGATCATGAGTGATCAGCTCCAGGTCTCAACTCCTCTTTTATGGCAGATGTTCATAGCCACCAACACTCAATATTTCAGAAATCTGGAAATATTTTCAGTGATCTAGCCTCAATGGCCCCCTGGGATAGAGATTTCCATAAATTGCCTACCCTCTCAGAGAGGAAATTTCTTCACACTTCACTTTTAAATGAATGCTCCCCTTTTCTGTAACTATGTCCTCAGATTGAGATTCCCCATAAATTGCAAGGACAGCATCTTTCTATATTAGTTCAGTTTTCATAGTGGAGTGAATTGGAAAAAGGGCAGTCTCACAACAAAGGACTGTGGAAGGAGATGCTGTAATTTTAAAAAGCTTTACAGTACACCATTATAGACCATGTTTACCCTAATATTTTACAAGTAGTGGCAAAGGTATAAGAGGAGATGGCAAGGCCCTGGGGATGTGTATAAAGTTCAATTTGGCTGGCAACGGGTTTCTGATTGGTTTATGGGTTGAGATCAATGTGGATGGCAAAATCTGACAATAGCACTCTGGTTCCTGAGTGGCAGAATAGCTTGCGAGTGTTAACAAAACAAGGAGAGGGTTTAGGCCTCACAAAGAGCAGGCATTGTCCCTCTCCCTCTCTTTCTCTCCTGCAAAATATCTGAAGCTAAAGAACACCAGTAGATTTCTCTCATCTGATATTGTCAGCTGTTGCTTTCAACCAATAAATCTGAGGCTCTATAATTCATGAACCAGTCACTATGTACTTTATAGAATGATAGATTCCCTCCAATGTGGAACCAGGCCATTTGGCCCAACAAGTTCACACTGCTCCTCTGAAGAACATCCACTCTCACTCATTCCTCTACCCCTGCTTTTCCCCATGTCTAATCCACCTAACCTAAACATCCCTGCACATTAGGGGCAATTTAGCATGGCCAATCCACCCAACTTGCACATCTTTAGATGTGGGAGGAAACCGGAGCAGCCGAAGGAAAAGTTATGATCCAAGATTTTCCATTTTCTTGTGCTTGGTTTCTGTTGAATATAATGTTAAAAATGCCTGAGTAGAAATGACTATTTGGCATAAAGTTGTCACCCCTTATACTCTATCCTGCTGATTATAGTGCTCTTCATTCAGAACATCTCCAACATTTCTCTTTTCAATCCTCAATTCCCTATATATTATTCTGACTGCCAATGAATCTCTGAGCAAAGAAATCCTTCCTAATCCTGGTTTCAAAAATATCCTGCAATCATTTGATTGTTGTTCACTGGTGTTATTTTCATGGCGTTATTTGAATTGCTGATTACTTTTTTCCAACCTTTCCTTATAGGTCACATCCAATAGTCTTATTACTGTTATAGAACATAGAACATAGAACATTACAGCACAGTACAGGCCCTTCGTCCCTCGATGTTGTGCCGACCCGTCATACTGATCTCAAGCCCATCTCCCCTACACTATTCCATGTACGTCCATATGCTTGTCCAATGACGACTTAAATGTACCTAAAGTTGGCAAATCTGTTCTATGCACTTTGTTCAAGATATTTTGCAGTAATTAGAATTGATAAATGTATTTTAGATCTGGTCTGACGAGAATACTGTAGAACCCATTCATAACCTCTCAGGGTGTGCACTGTTTTTATAAATTCCTAGATTTAAAAAATGCTTTGGGATGTCCCTAAGGGAAAAAAAACGACAAATAAAGCATATCTTACACATCCCATTTTAAGTATTCTTCTGACAGTTCACAGTGACATTTAATGTATGAAGTGGTGGGAGTAGGAACTTGATCCCCTTTGGGACACAAGTTTAAATATAGCTGCAGAAATTTACAACTTATAATATAGGGATCTAATCTTGCAAGTACTGTCTTTGGTACTATGGGCAGACTTCCATTGGAAACTGCCTGGGGATAATTCACTGTGTACTATGCAGTGTATTTCTGAGAGTTTATTGTTGTTTACTTCTTATCCTCACTTAGAACACCAGCTAAAAACCTAACCTTTATTGATTGGGCATTGAACACTGTCTGGGTAGAACTTTGATTCATCACAAAATGCATCAAACTGTTAATTTGTTTAAATTCCTGACAGATTCCAATGTAATTTCATCCATTGGATTCTCTTCTCCACATTCCACCCATCAGCTATTGAATGACCGGATGAACAAGATGAAAACTTACCTTATGGCTTTGTATTTTTAGAACTTGAATATTGTTGAAAAGAGAGACATACTTTGCTGAAAATTTTCATCTTGAATTGTCTATCTTTCAATGAATGCATTTGACTGATTCGCTGAAGCTGGTTGTTCAGTGTGCAAATATTAGTGGTTTCCTAAATGGTCCCAATCAGGGATACCCACATAACAGAAGACATTTTGTTTTGGATCTGCAGTCATGTTTTGATTATAGTCTCTGGAAGTGAGTTTGCTTGTTGAGCTGGACGGTTAGTTTTCAGACGTTTCGTCACCATTCTAGGTAACATCATCAGTGAGCCTCCGACGAAGCGCTGGTGTTATGTCCCGCTTTCTATTTATCTGGTTAGGTTTCCTTGGGTTGGTGATGTCCTTTCCTGCATTGGTAATGTCATTTCCTGTTCTTTTTCTCAGGGGATGGTAGGTTCTTTGTCCTCCAGGGTGTTCGGAAGGTGAGAGGGAGGTGGGGAAAGCTGTCGCGACTCCAGAAAAGGGTGCAGAACCTGCTCCTTCTGCAGTCAATAGGGGTAAGAGTGAGGCCACGTTCTTCAGGAACTGGGACGACCGCTCCTTCATCCCCTTCACCGTCAGGACAGACTACCTGAAGGTGCTGGGTGTTTGGTTCAGTGGAGCTGGAGCGTGTACTATGATTTGGGAGGAGCGTATCACCAAACTGAAGCAGAAGCTAGGCAGGTGGACGCTCCGGTCCCTCTCCATCATGGGTAAGAATCTGGTTGTCAGGTGCGAGGGGCTTTAGGTACTGTTGTGTGTGGCGCAGGCCTGGCCGCTGCGGTCACCCGTGCCATGTTCCACTTCAGTTGGGGGTCGAGGATGGACCGGGTCCGCAGGGACACCATGTACAAAGATCTGGAAAATGGGGGAAAGGACGTACCGAACACCACCCTCGCCCTGATGGCTACCTTTGTGTGCGGCTGCATCAAGCTGTGCGTAGATCCTCAGTACGCAAACACCAAGTGTCACTACTTACTGAGGTTCTACCTGTCCCCGGTGTTGCGAAGGATGGGCCTGGCCTCGTTGCCGCAGAACGCTCCGAGTAGTTGGACCGTCCTGTACCACCTGTCCTTCGTGGAGAAATTTTTGAAAGGAAAAACCTTTGACCACAAGGCCGTCAGGTAGTGGCCAGCAAGTAGTATCCTCAAGACCCTTCGGGAAAAGGAGAGGGTGGATCCCGTCGTGTGGTTCCCCACGCAGACTGCCAAAGTCGTTTGGCAGAATGCCTCATCGCCAGAACTTTCAAACAAGCACAAGGACATTGCTTGGCTGGCAGTGAGAGGGGCTCTGCCAGTGAGATCCTTTATGCAGGCCCGGAATCTCTGCGCCACTGCACGCTGCCCTCGAGGTGGCTGCGGGGGGGACGAGACTGTCGATCACCTCCTTCTGGAGTGTGCCTATGCGCAGGAGGTCTGGAGGGGGATGCAGTGGTATTTGTCGAGGTTCGTCCCGAGCAGCTCCATGATGCGGGACTCCGTGTTCTACGGGCTGTTTCCCGGGACGCACACCGAGACCAACATCAGCTGCGCTTGGAGGACCATCAATGCGGTGAAAGACACTCTTTGGTCTGCCCGCAACTTGCTGGTCTGCCAGCTGAAAGAACTGACCCCGACCGAGTGTTGCAGACTGGCACACTCCAAGGTCCAGGACTACGTGCTGAGGGACACGCTAAGCTTGGGGCAGCCACCGCCAAGGCGCGGTGGGGAAAGACCACGGTATGAAACCCCTCGTCCAGAATAGAAAAAAGGGCCCTATCTGGTAACTGGGCCCAGCTGGCGCCTTCCCCAACTGGTCAGGGGGCTAACGGGGACTGTGCGGGGTGATGACTGCCGGGGTATTTTCTTTGCTTTGTTTTTTTTTCTTCTTTGTTTTTTTTCCTTCAGTTGGTGTACGTACCCCCGGGTAACCCGGAGCGACTCGCATGACTGGGTAGGTGTATAAATATGTTTTATTTTTTGCACATATTTTTCCAATTAAAAAAAAGGCGACGAAACGTCTGAAAACTAACCTTCCAGCTCAGCGAGCAAGCACACATCCAGAAACTCAACCTGAGCTACAAATCTTCTCAAAACTCGTTATTATAGTTTGTGTTCTGCCTAATATTAGGAGTAAGGAGTCTTAATTTCCTCCGCTGAACATATTTCTAGTACATACATGGTGCTTGTAATCTTTCAGTCTGCTGCTCCGTGTCAGGATTATAAAAATGTGGAGGTGCTGGTATTGGAATGGGGTGGACAAGATCAGAAATCAGATGGCACCAGGTTATAGTCTAACAGATTTATTTGAAAACACAAGCTTTCAGAGCCTCACTCCTCCTTCAGGTGTTAGTGAGAGAGGGAACATCAGATACAGAATTTATAAGTAGAATATCAAGTCACATCGCTGATGAGGATGTACTAAACGAAGCTAAGATACTGTTAAACCTTTAACGAGTTAGAAGGTTTTAGTTGATTAATATGCATACGTATATCCCCAAATTTCTTTGAAGTCACTGCCCTGAGAGAACTAAAGGTTTTATCAGTATAAAGAAGAGGTGACATTTTTGGTCAGACAATGCATGTTAGGCGTGAGCCCTTGTTCAGAATCTGTTTGTGTTTTTGTTTGGAGTAAATTTTTATTACAGTCACACTGTTAGAGCTGAAATACAATAAACAGAAACAACATTACTTTACATCCACTGAAATAAAGGTGAAGAACAGCAAGTGAGGCAGCAGCTAAAGCAAAGGAAATTGCAGGTTAGAATTTACCAGGCCGATGGTGACAGGGTTAGAGATATGGGGACAGGGGAGAGTGAGAAAATAGTGGGGAAACTGGAACTGGAATAACTGTCCCAATCGAATCCTGTCCTTGGGAGACTTTCCCAGTGTAGATATGGCACCTCTTCACAGTGATTAACTACAAAGGTTACCTGTCCCTCCACAAAGACAATCTATGCATTGAACACTCCACTTGAGGACCATTTATTCTACCACTGTTATTTTATTTATTATATAATTAGAATGACGATATCAAGGTAATTATATTTCTTATGTGGTTGGCAAAAATTTGAGAATAATTAGCATTTGCTGGGCTCCAATGAATCACTGCATTATTCATTTAATAACAAGGTAGTTAAAAGTGTCCTTTAAGACAAATAAATATGAGATTTGCATTGGCAACAGCCTCAATGGGGACTATTGATCTTCTGTTTAAATGTTCGTGTACAGACTGCAAGATTATACGCAAAATGAAAATCATCTCTGAGGGTGGTAAAGTTTTTGCTCACTAACTATAGTCGGGAAAATAAAATCAAGGTCAGATTTTAATCAGCAAAATAGATTTCCTCAAAGCAAGTTATACAAATAAGTGTTTTATTACTGTATAAAAGCCATCCCGACATTTGAATATCAACACACAGTTTGTCTGTAACTTGCTATGAAGGAAAGCAGTGCTGTTGCAGTTTTAATCAGGTAGAACACAATTACATTTCTGTTTAACTTTTTTTGCTTGGGTTAGCAAGGGTCCAAAGGACAGTGAGAGTGAACGAGTGACTTCACTTCAAACAAAATGAATTGTCCATGAAATGAATGATAAAAGTCTAAGGTCACAAATGGCGCTATACAGCTGCAAGCTCTTGATTTTCTTCTTTAATTTTCTTTATAAAACACACACAGGCCACGGACAGAACAAGCCACATTTTTCCTTTTCTTCATTTTCTTGAAGAGATTTGAATATTCTTGGTAAACCCACTATCACTCGTATCCTTACATACAGATGAGGAAGGACACCACTTTGATTGGGACAACACATCCATCCTAGGACAAGCCAAACAGAGACACGCACGAGAATTCCTAGAAGCATAGCATCCCAACCGGAACTCCATCAACAAACACATTGATTTGGAGCCAATCTACCATCCTCTGAGGAAAAGAACAGGAAATGACATCACCAACCCGAGGAAACCTAACCAGATAAATAGAAAGCGGGACATAACACCAGCGCTTCGTCGGGGGCTCACTGATGATGTTACCCAGAATGGTGACAAAATGTCTGAAAACGAACCTTCCAGCTCAGCGAGCAAACTCACATCCAGATTCTTGGTAAACCCAACATTTATTGTCCATTCCTGATTGCCTGTGAACTGAGTGACTTGCTGGGCCATTTCAGAGGACAGTTAAGAGTTAAACGGACGCTGATGTCACTCCATCCACAGTCTCCACAACCAGCAGCTCCATAGGACACAGCAACATATTGCCCTACTGAGTCTTCACCATCCCCCAGACCTCCCCCTTACTGAGGACGAATGGTCAGTCATCCGTAAGGGGCTCATCTTTGTCCCCCTCCACCCACACATCAACGAATACAGACCACGTTTGGACATTGAACAGTTTTTCTGCCGCCTTCACCTCCACGCTTACTACTTTAATCGTGAGCCTAACCCTTGCTCAACTGACCCCTTCACCAACCTCCTACGCACCCCTCCTCCTGGACTCCACCTAAGGCCTCCTACCCTCCCTCGACCTCTTCATCTCCAACTGCCATTGAGACATCGATCGCCTCAACTTCTCCACCCCTCTCACTCACTCCAACCTCTCCCCCACAGAACGTGCGACCCTCAGCTCCAATCCCAACCTCACCATAAAACCCGCGGACAAGGAAGGCGCAGTTGCAAAATGGCACACTGACCTCTACATCAATGAGGCCAGACGCCAAATCTCTGACACCTCCTACTACTGTCCCCTTGATCATGACCCTACCCCTGACCACAAACACATCATCTCCCAGACCATCTATAAGCTCACCACTTCAGGTGACCTCCCACCCACAGCCTCCAACCTCATTGTTCCCCAACCCCGCACCACCCGCTTCTATCTCCTTCCCAAAATCCACAAACCTGCCTGCCCTGGTCAACCCATTGTCTCAGCCTGCTCCTGCCCTACCGAACTAATCTCTACATATCTTGGCTCAGTTTTCTCCCTCTTGGTCTAGTAACTCCCCCACCTATGCCTGTGTCACCACCCACACCCTCCACCTCCTCCAAAAACTCCAATTCCCCGGTCCCCAACACCTTATTTTCACCATGGACATCCAGTCCCTGTATACTTGCATTCCCCATGCAGATGGCCTAAAGACCCTCCGCTTCTTCCTGTCCCGCAGGCCCGACCAGTGTCCCTCCACCGACACCCTCATCCGCTTAGCCAAACACGTCCTCACCCTCAACAACTTCTCTTTTGATCCCTCCCACTTCCTACAGACAATGAGGTGGCCATGGGTACCCACATGGACCCAAGCTATGCCTGCCTCTTTGTAGGTTACGTGGAACAATTCTTCTTCGGTAGCTAAACTGACCCTAAACTCTATGCCTTGGTCCGTTACATTGATGACTGTATTGGCGCCGCCTCGTGCTCCCACAAGGAGCTTGAACAGTTCATCCACTTCACCAACACCTTCCACCCCAACCTTAAGTTCACCTGGACCATCTCTAACATCTTTCTCTCCTTTCTGGACATCTCTCTCTCCATCTCTGGCAACAACCTAGAAACCGATATCCATTTCAAGCCTACTGGCTCCCACAGCTACCCAGAATACACCTCCTCCTGCCCTCCTTCCAGCAGAAATGCTGTCCCCTATTCCAATGCCTTTGCCTCTGCTGCATCTGCTCCCAGGATGAGGCATTCTACTCTCAAATATCCTCATTTTTCAAGGACTGCAAATTCCCCCTGTCAGTGGTCTAGAACGCCCTTGACTGTGTCTCCCACTTTTCCTGCATCTCATCCCTCACACTCTATTCCTGCAATAACCACCAAAACAGAAACCCCCTCGTCCTCACATACCACCCCATCAACCTCTAGATCCAAAACATCATCCTCCAACACTTCAGCCATCTACAATCTGCCAAAGACATTTTTCCCTCCCCACCCTTATCGGTTTCTGGAGGGACCACTCTCTCCAGGACTCCCTTGTCTGATCCAAACTCCCCTCCAGCCCCACCAGCTCTTTTCCCTGCAACTGCAAGAAATGCTACACCTACCCACAAACCAGCCCCCACCCCCATCCCAGGCCCCTAGGAGACTTTCCACATCAAGCAAATGTTCACCTGCACATCTGCTAATATGGTATATTGCATCCGCTGTACCCGTTGTAGCTATCTCTACATCAGGGAAACCAAGCTGAGGCTTGGAGACTGCTTTGCAGAACATCTACGCTTGGTTCGCACAAAAAGACTGCACCTCCCAGTCGCAAACCATTTCAACTCCTCCTCCCACTCCTTAGATGACATGTCCATCCTGGGCCTCCTGCAGTGCCACAATGATGCCACCTGAAGGCTGCAGGAACAGCGACTCATATTCCGCTTGGGAACCTGCAGCCCAATGGTATCAACGTAGACTTCACAAGCTTCAAAATCTCCCCTCCCCCAACTGCATCCTAAAACCAGCCCAGCTTGTCCCCACCTCCCTAACCTGTCCTTCCTCCTGCCTATACCCTCTTCCAACTTCAAGCCCCAACCCCATATTTTACCTACTAGCCTCATCCCGCCCCCTTGACCTGTCTGTCCTCCCTGGACTGACCTATCCCCTCCCTAACTCCCCAACTACACTCACCTTTACTGGTTCTCCTCCCCCCGCCACCCCCACCTCTCTCATCTGTCTGTCTCCTCTCCACTTATCATCTCCTTTCTCCATCTCCTATCCGCCTCACCCTGTCTCCCTATTTATTTCAGAATCCCCTTCCCCTCCCCCATTTCTGAAGAAGGGTCTAGGTCCAAAACGTCAGCTTTCCTGCTCCTAAGATGCTGCTTGGCCTGCCGTGTTCATCCAGCTCTTCACCTTGTTAGTTAAGAGTTAAACATGTTGCTGTGGGTTTGGAGTCACATGTCGATCAGTCTAGGTACGGATGGCAGCTTTCCTTCCCTGAACGACTTTAATGAATTAAATGGGTTTTTTACAACAACTGATGATAATGTCATGGTACCATCAGAAAGATTTGCAGAATCCATGTTCCTTAGCTTCAGGGTTAGATGACAACCAGTGTGGCTGTTCTATTCCCTGTACCAGCCATATCTCTGGTTTCTCTGAGTAGGAATGATTTTATTTATGCATGGGACATGGGCATCATTGACCATTGGCCAGGACACTAGAGAACTCTGTGCTATTCTCTATCATTGAATTGCTCACACGATCAGAGAGGACAATGGCACATGGCTCTGTCCATGAAACCACCTCCATTGCTATTGTAATCATTCCTGCCAGCTCACTGTGGTTTGTTGTGAATGAGATCTCCTCCCTAATAGCATTGTGGGTCAACCCACAGCAGCAGGGCTGCATCGTTCAAGCTCACCACCACCTTCCCAAGGGGCAACTAGGGATAGGCAATAAATGCTGTCCCAGCCAGCAACACCCACATCCCACAAATGAATAGGAAAAAAAAGGCCAGTCCATCTCTTTGGACTAATGAGTTGAGATCATAAGGGGTTGCGTAAAGTAAACGCAGAATAACTTGATTCATTGAATTGTTACAGTGCGCATTGTGTTTGTGCTGGCTGTCTGGGCATTTTCATTCAGTATCAATCTTCTGCCTATTCCACATTACACTGCAATTTGTTTCTATTTAAATAACCGACTAACACATTCTTAAATAATTCCATTTTACCTGCCTCTGTTACATTGTCAGGTTGTTTTTTCTAGAGCCCAACAAAATTGTTGTGCTCGGAAGGTTTTTTCTCACTTTACATTTGCTTCTTGTATAAATCTATTTAATCTTGCTCTCTGAGCCCTGCTCCTTTTTAGGAGTGGGAACAATCACTCCCTATTTAGGCTATCTTGTCCCCTCATATTTTGAAACTTTACCTTAGTCTTCCCAAGGGCACTGGTACTAATCTATCCTCAAGTTTCTCATCCTTGGAACCATTTTTGTAAACCTTCTCCAATGTGGTCATACCCTTGTCAGAGTAATCAGAGTCAAGATGCCAGATTAAAAACTGGCAGTTAATTGTCAGTCTTTTAAGAAGGGAAACCTGCCACCTTTACCTGTTCTCACCTCCAGGTGACTCTAGATCCACACCAATGTGATTGATTCTGAGCAGTCCTCTGGGGAATTAAGGAAGGGCAAGGATCAAGCAAGTGGCCTGATCCCAGGCCACTTGGTCCGTTTGATTGTCCTTTGGTATAGTCTTTTGTTCCTTAATGTCTAATTTAGGGGCAATTACCGTGAGAGTCATTCACATATATGAGTTACAAGACAACTAATGAACATATAGTAAACGACAAAAATGACAATGCTTGTAATGTGAAAATGCTTAAGACTGATGATCAGTAAAGGTTATTTAGATGAACAAGGTGGTGTTTATAATTTCTTGAATAGTCTGACATTAAAAGACACTAATCAACCAGATAGGATTTTAGAGCAAGTGATACTAGCTTTTAACTCCAGGTTTTTTGAATGAATTTGGATTTAGTTATCTCCCATGAATCTCTGGAAATTTCCGGAAAATCTGAGCAAGTATGGCAGGATTTGTGGAGAGAATTCAAAGTTAATTTTTCAGGTCCAGAAACCCTTTATCCTTCCTGAAGGTCCCATTCTCTGATTTATCCCTCACCAGAGACTTCTACATGATCTTATTATATCAATGACTGAAGCAGCATAGTTCAATGGGGAAAACACACCAAGAGGCCATATTTCAGGTTTCCCTGGGGAAGCTAGATCCAGATACGGTTTGATGAATGGCTTTTAATTCAGATACAGAGATGTCCCCACCCCATGAATGAATGAAAAACTAAATGCAAACCAGGGCCTGACGAAATTGACCCAAAATCTGGCTACTGCATTGGAGAGCCATGTAGGAACCAATAATAAATGATTAAATTCAGGAAAAAACATTTTGGACGACACTAGTAGGAATGGGGTCTGCAGCATCAATGGGTCATGGGTGCTTGAACAAATACCGGAAAATCTAAGGCACTTCATTGAGGGAATGGATAAGATGTATCTAGAGTATTGTGTATAGTTCTAATCTTCATGTTAGATTAAAACAATCTAGAATTAAGAATCTACTGCACACTATGAAATCATTGTCGCTTGTTGGAAAAGCCCATCTTGTTCACTAGTGTCCTTCAGGGAAGGAAACTGCAACCCTGACCTAGTCCGGCCTACTTGTGACTCTAAACCTGCAGCAATGTGGGTACACTCTGAAATGGCCTAGCAAGCCACTCAGATGTAAAATTGTTGCAAAAACTCAAAGAAAGGAAACTAGACAGATCACCTAGCATCGACCTAGGCACCAAAAAAGACAATGGCAGAAACAGTCCTGTTGACTCTGCAGTGTCCTCCTCACTAACATCTAGGGGTTAACGCCAAAATTGGGAGAGCTGACTCACAGACTAGTCAATCAACAGCCTGACATAGTCATACTCACGGAATCATACCTTACAAAAAATGCCCTAGACACCACCATCACCATCCCTGGATATGTCCTGTCATACCCGCAGGACAGACCCAGCATAGGGGTGGCACAGTGGGATACAGTCGGATGAGCACTGCTCGAGGAGTCCTCAACATTGACTCTGGGCCACACAGAGTCTCATGACTTCAAGTTAAACTTAGGTAAGAAAACCTCCTGCTGATTACCTGATTCATCCTCCCTCAGCTGATGAATTGGTGTTCCTCCATGTTGAACAACACTTAGAGGAAGCACTGAGGATGGCAAAGGCACAAAATGTACTCTGGGTGGGGGGGTTTCAATGTCTACCACCAAGCAGTACTCGGCAACAACACTATTGATCGAGCTGGTCGGGCCCTATGAGACATAGCTGCCAGACTGGGTCTGTGGCAGGTGGTGAGGGAATCAACAAGAAAGAAAAACATACTTGACCACACCCTTACCAATCTGCCAGCTGCAGTTGCATCTGCCCATGACAGTATCGGTAAGACTGACCACCGCACAGCACTTGTGGAGATGAAGTCCGACCTTCACATTGAGAACAATCTCCAATGTGTTGTGTAGCACTGTCATTGTGCTCAATGGGACAGACTTCAAACAGATCTGGCAACTCAAGACAGGGTATCCATGAGGGACTGTGGGTCATCAACAGCAGCAGAATTTTGTTCCAGCACAATCTGTAACCTCATGGCCTGGCATATCTCCCACTCAACCATTACCACCAAGCCAGGGGATCAACTCTGGTTCAGTGGAGAGAGCAGGAGGGAAGGCCAGGTGCAGCACCAGGCATATCTGAAGATGAGGTATCAACCTGGTGAAGCCACCAAACAGGATTACTTACACGCCAAACAGCGAAAGCATTAAGTGATAGACAGAGCGAAACAATTTCACAACAAACAGATCAGATCTAAGCTCTGCAGTCCTACCACATCTAGTCATGAATGATGGTGCATGATTAAACAACTCACTGGAGGAGGAGGTTCCACAAATATCCCCATCCTCGATGATGGAAGACTCCAGCACATCAGTGCAAAAGGTAAGGCTGAAGCATTCGCAGCAGCCTTCAGCCGGAAGTGCTGAGTGGATGATTCATCTCGGGCTCCTCCAGTGGTCCCCAGCATTACAGATATCAGTCTTCAGCCAAATTGATTAACTCCATGTGGTATCAAGAAACAGTTGGAGATGCTGGATGCTGCAAAGGCTATGGGCCCGAACAACATTCCAGCAATAGTACTGAAGACTTACATTTCAGAATTTGCCGCTCCCCGAGCCAAGCTGTTCCAGTACAGCTACAACACTGGTATCTGCCCGACAATGAGGCAAATTGCCCAAACATGTCCTGTACACAAAAAAGCAGGACAAATCCAACCTGACCAATTACTGCCCCATCAGACTCCTCCCAATCATCAGTAAAGTGATGGAAGGTGTCAGTTTCAGAGCTATCAAGCAGCACCTGCTCAGCAATAACCTGCTCAGTGACCAAACAGCATCTTAGCAGCATAAAAGCTGACGTTTCAGGCCTAGACCCTTCATTAGGCCTGAAATTCAGCTTTTATGCTCCCAAGATACTGCTTGGCCTGCTGTGTTCATCCAGCTCCAGACTTTGTTTTATTGGATTCTCCAGCATCTGCAGATCTCATTATCTCTGATCACAATTATACCTGCTCAGTGACACCCAGTTTGGGTTCCGCCAGAGCCACTCAGCTCCTGACCTCATTACAGCCTTGGTTCAAACAAACATGGACAAAAGAGCTCAATTCCAGGGGTGAGGTGACAGTGACAGCCCTTGACATAATTGGTATTTTATGAAGAAATGTCCAGGCCCTAAACATTAGCTTTCCTGCTCCTCTGATGCTGCTTGCACACTTTGTTATCTCTGATTCTCCAGCATCGGCTGTTTCTACTATCTCTGAAATATATCATTGTTCCTTTATTGTCACTGAGTCAAAATTCTTGAATTCTCTCCTTAATGGCATTGTGGGTCAATCCACAGCAGGTGGACTGCAGCGGTGCAAGACGGAAGTTCACATCCTCAAGGGCAACTAGGGATGGGCAATAAATTCTGGCCCAGCTAGTGAGTCCCACACCCCATTAATGAATTTTAAAAATTAGAAGAAAGATATAAAAATATTAAAGGAATTCCAAGGAAGAACTATGGTGTTGATGCCTGAATTCAGAGATTCAAGTTCTAAGAAAAGCTAATAACTCGAAAGTTATAACTTCTTAACCAGAGAGAGATGAAGTGCACTTGAAAGATTTCAATGAGTATGGAGAATTTGAATGCTTTAACGGCCTTCTGACCCTCCAAGATTCAAAGATTTATAGTTTAAAGTTCAGGTTATCGAAAGCAATTTAATGCCACATTTTTCCGGTGAGAGCATGATAGAATTTGTGGACAAGTTATCAGAGGGTAGAGGGAATGGGATACTGACTCAGGTTTAAAAAATGAGTGCATGAATACCTGATAGGAAACTCCCACAAACCATCAACACCAATGATATTGTTTAGAAAGTGGTAGGAAGTTTAGAAAGTGTTATAAGCAGATCGCAGCCGAGGCTCCCTGCTTCATCCTGGTTCCAGATGGGATATTCCAAATTGTTACCCTTCTGGGTGAGAAGAGATGAACTGGCTCTGGTTTGTTGCCTGTGCCACGTGCTAGTGAGGAGAAGAATAGGGAGAGAGAGGAGTTGAACACATGGCTACAGGGATGGTGCAGGAGGGAGGGTTTTGGATTCTTGGATAATTGGGGGTCTTTCTGGGGTAGGTGGGACCTCTACAAACAAGATGGTCTTCACCTGAACCAGAGGGGTACTGATATCCTGGGGGGGATATTTGCTATGGCTATTCAGGTGGGTTTGGACTAATTCAGCAGGGGGATGGGCATCAAAATTGTAGTTCGACTATAGAAAAGGTTGAGAGTAGGGTGGTCCGAAATAAAGTTTCAGGGAAGCAAGATGACACCGGCAAGCAAGAAGTTGGTTTGAAATGTGTCTACTTCAATGCCAGGAGCATCCAGAATAAGGTGGGTGAACTTGCAGCATGGGTTAGTACCTGGGACTTTGATGTTGTGGCCATTTCGGAGACATGGATAGAGCAGGGACAGGAATGGTTGTTGCAGGTTCCGGGATTTAGATGTTTCAGGAAGAACAGACAAGATGGTAAAAGGCAGGGAGGTGTGGCATCGTTGGTCAAGGACAGTATTACAGTTGCAGAAAGGATGTTTGGGGACTCGTCAACTGAGGTAGTATGGGCTGAGGTTAGAAACAGGAAAGGAGAGGTCACCCTGTTGGGAGTTTTCTATAGGCCTCCGAAAAGTTCCAGATATGTAGAGGAAAGGATAGCAAAGATGATTCTCGATAGGAGTGAGAGAGACAGGGTAGTTGTCATGGGGGATTTCAACTTTCCAGATATTGACTGGTAACACTATAGTTTGAGTACTATAGATGGGTCAGTTTTTGTCCAGAGTGTGCAGGAGGGCTTCCTGACACAGTATGTAGATAGGCCAACAAGGGGTGAAGCCACATTAGATTTGGTACTGGGTAATGAGCCCGGCCAGGTGTTAAATTTGGAAGTAGGTGAGCACTTTGGTGATAGCAAACACAATTCTGTTATGTTTACTTTAGTGATGGAAAGGGATAGGTGTATACCACTGGGCAAGAGTTATAGCTGAGGGAAAGGCAATTATGATGAGATTAGGCAAGACTTAGGGAGCAGAGGATGAGGAAGGAAACTGCAGGGGATGGGCACACTAGAAATGTGGAGCTTATTCAAGGAAAAGCTCCTGTGTGTCCTAGATAAGTATGTAAGCGTCAGGCAGGGAGGAAGCTGTAGAGTGCAGGAGCCGTGGTTTACGAAGGAGGTGGAATCTTTGGTCAAGAGGAAGAAGAAGGCTTATGTTAGGATGAGATGTGAAG
Organism: Stegostoma tigrinum; assembly: GCF_030684315.1. Taxonomy (NCBI): domain Eukaryota; kingdom Metazoa; phylum Chordata; class Chondrichthyes; order Orectolobiformes; family Stegostomatidae; genus Stegostoma; species Stegostoma tigrinum. Next base: position 1,112,659 of record NC_081373.1, read on the forward strand.
GCTCAGTTAGGGCACTTGAGGGCTACGAGGTAGCCAGGAAAGACCTAAAGAGAGAACTCAGAAGAGCCAAGAGGAGACATGACAAGTTGTTGGCGGATAGGTTCGGGGTAAACCCTAAGGCTTTCTATAGGTATTTAAGGAATAAAAGAATGACAAAAGTAAGATTAGGGCCAATCAAGGATAGTAGTGGTAAGTTGTGTGTGGAGTGAGGTGAGACAGGGGAAGCGCTAAATGAATATTTTTCAAAATTATTCACTCTAGAAAACGACAATGCTGTCAAGGAGACTACTGAGATACAGGCTACTAGACTAGGTGGGATTGAGGTTCACACGGAGGAGGTATTAGAAATCTTTCAGAAGGTGAAGATAAATAAGTCCCCTGGGCCAGATGGGATTTGTCCAAGGATCCACTGTGAAGCCAGGGAGGAGATTGCCGAGCCTTTGGCATTGATCTTTAACTCGCCATTGTCTACAGGAATAGTGCCAGATGACTGGAGGATAGCAAATGTGGTTCCCCTGTTCAAGAAGGCGGGGTAGAGACAACCCTGGTAATTATAGACAAGTGAGCCTTACCTCAGTTGTTGGTAAAGTGTTGGAAAAGGTTATAAGGTATAGGATTTATAATCATCTAGAAAAGAATAAATTGATTAGGGATAGTCAGCACGGTTTTGTGAAGGGAAGGTCGTGCCTCACAAACCTTATTGAGTTCTTTGAGAAGGTGACCAAACAGGTAGATGAGAGTAAACCAGTTGATGTGGTGTATATCGATTTCAGCGAGGCGTTCGATAAGTTTCCCCACAATAGGCGATTGTACAAAATGCGGAGGAATGGAATTGTGGGAGATATAGCAGTTTGGATCGGAAATTAGCTTGCTGAAAGAAGACAGAGGGTGGTAGTTGATGGGAAATGTTCACCCTGGAGACCAGTTACTAGTGATGTACCGCAAGGGTCGGTGTTGGATCCACTGCTGTTTGTCATTTTTAGAAATGACCTGAATGAGGGCACAGAAGGATGGGTTAGTAAATTTGCAGACGACACTAAGGTCGATGGAGTTGTGGAGCGTGACGAAGGATGCTGTAGGTTGCAGAGAGACATAGATAACCTGCAGAGCTGGGCTGAGAGGTGGCAAATGGAGTTTAATGCAGACAAGTGTGAGGTGATGCACTTTGGTAGGAGTAACCAGAAGGCAAAGTGCAGGGCTAATGGTAAGATTCTTAGCAGTGTAGATGAGCAGACAGATCTCAGTGTCCATGTACACAGATCCTTGAAAGTTGCCACCCAGGTTGACAGGGCTATTAAGAAGGCATACAGTGTTTTAGCTTTTATTAATAGAAGGATCGAGTTCCGGAACCAAGAGGTTATGGTGAAGCTGTACAAAACTCTGGTGCGGCCGCACTTGGAGTATTGTGCACAGTTCTGGTCACCGCATTATAAGAAGGATGTGGAAGCTTTGGAAAGGGTGCAGAGGAGATTTACTAGGATGTTGCCTGGTATGGAGGGAAGGTCTTACGAGGAAAAGCTGAGGGATTTGAGGCTGTTTTCATTAGAGAGAAGAAGGTTGAGAGCTTTAAACTGAGGGGTGAAAGATATAGAACAGATGTCAGAGGTAGTTTCTTTACTCAGAGAGTAGTAAGGGAATGGAACGCTTTGCCTGCAACGGTAGTAGATTCGCCAACTTTAAGTACATTTAAGTTGTCATTGGACAAGCATATGGACATACATGGAATAGTGTAGGTTAGATGGGCTTGAGGTCGGTATGACAGGTCAACACAACATCGAGGGCCAAAGGGCCTGTACTATGCTGTAATGTTCTATGTTCTATGTTCTATGGCTCCCCCTTCTCTATTCATCCAAACTTTTAGTTTGTTTGAGATAGGATTGCTTCCCATTTGGTTATCTTTCTCTCAAACCTCAATAAAAGCATTTTTTAAAAGGAGCTAATTTAACCAGACTTTCTTGAGTTAACAAAGAGTGAGTTTAGTAATTACCAAATGTGAAAATAATACAATAATACAATAATACAATAAATACAATGCACATAAACACAAATTAGAAAGAGGTGGTTTGAAAAGATTAAAGTACAATAAAAGATACATAGATCAGTCTCTGAGCAGTTCACGAAGAGCAGATAGTTGAACACTACGGCTTTGTACTGGAGGTTATTTGTAACATTTATGTTGCGAAGTAATTTTTGGTAATGTAGGCTAATTAGAGTTCCTTTGCCTTGATTCCTCTTCTAAACTGGTTTGCAGCAGTCAGAGCTAAGAGAGAGCTTTTATCTGCAACACCGGGCTAACTAAGGGATGGCGCTTTGACCTTCATAATATGCTAATTCTTGAACCCAGCCAGGTGCAGAGGAGAAAGTTCAGTCCCACTAGTCTGTCTCAGTAGAGTTGAAACCAGATTTATAACTGTTGTCCTTATGTTCTGGAAGGGAAAAACAAACATGTCAAAATGAGGTAGCATAGTGCTAAGGGGAGAAAGTGTCAATTCCTTGTTATCTCTTCAGATCAAGATACTATTTAATTATTAAGCTTTTATTGTTCCTCCTTTTTTAGTTCTTTTTTAATAAACTTGCCAATTCTCTTCCTAATCTTCAAATTTGAATCACTTTGAAATGTGCTTTCTGAAAGAAAAAGTCCTGTCTTTTCTGATTATATAAAGAGTCCCTTGTATTTCCATCTGCCCTTTGGCAGCGCAGATCTTTTACTTTCTAACAGGCATACATTCAATTTGCCTTCAGTTACCTTTCAATGTGCCCAGACACGGGCATGGATGGGCATGTTAGAACTGCCCACAGTGCTCACAGAAGACAGGTACAATCTGGGCAAATGTGAGGTGATACATTTTGGAAGATTTAATTCAAGAGCGAACTAAACAGTCAATGGAAAAGTCCTGGGAAAATTGATGTACAGAGAGATCTGGGTGTTCAGGTCAATTGTTCCCTGAAGGTGGCAACGCAGGTCAATAGGGCGGTCAAGAGGGCATACGGCATGCTTTCCTTCATCGGACGGGGTATTGAGTACAAGAGTTGGCAGGTCATGTTACAGTTGTATAGGACTTTGGTTCAGCCACATTTAGAGTACTGTGTACAGTTCTGGTTGCCACATTATCAAAAGAATATGGATGCTTTGGAGAGGGTGCAGAGGAGGTTCACCAGGATGTTGCCTGGTATGGAGTGTGCCAGCTATGAAGAAAGGTTGAGTAGATTAGGACTATTTTCATTAGAAATATGGAGATTGAGGGGGGACCTGATTGAGGTCTACAAAAACATGAGGGGTATAGACAAGGTGGATAGGAAGAAGCTTTTTCCCCAGTGTGGGGGAGTCAATTACTAGGGGTCATGAGTTCAAAGTGAGAGGAGGAACGTTTAAGGGAGATATGCGTGGAAAGTTCTTTACACAGAGGATGGTGGGTGCCTGGAACGCGTTGCCAGCGGAGGTGGTAGACGCAGACATGATAGTGTCTTTTAAGATATATCTGGACAGGTACATGGATGGGCAGGGAGCAAATGGACACAGACCTTCAAAAGTAGATGATAGGCTGAGACAGACGATCTCGATTGATCTCGATTGGCGCAGGCTTGGAGGGCCGAAGGACCTATTCCTGTGCTGTAATTTTCTTTGTTCTTTGTTATGACTCTCATTCATTTAAATTTAATGTTACAAATCCGCACTGACAGTTAAGAATGTTGAGATCTCACTTTTGGAAATGTAGAAAGCAGATGAGATGAACAGCATTAGTTACATTGCCATCTGTCCCTCTGTAGATGTAGTTTACTGTGAACAATGAGGTAAAAAGGCTGTAGAGAAAAAGTGAAGCATAATACACAATCATGAAGAGCTCAGAAAACACAAATCGCAACTTTGAAAAATCAAATCAGTTTTTCTTTACTTATTATTATCTCACACTGTGCTACTGATAAATAAATTAGATTGTACTTGTTCTTTGCATTTGTGGAAGGTGTTAATTAACTGATATGATTATCCAGTAAGTTGTGAATCTTTATTTTAACACAGAGCTCATTCAAACAGACTTTGAAGGATTTAAGATGTATTCCAGACGACAATTTGCATAAGAATGGTAACATGTCAAACATTTGGGTTTTGATGCATTATGAATGTCTGAATGAAATTCCTTTGTCTGCTATTTTAAGGGAAATCTGGATATATCTGTGTTGTTAGACTTCAAGAACAGACTCCCACATTTTGTCATGCTCCTGAACAAAACCTCAAATTTTGATACGATCTGGTTAAGGCCTATTAATTTTTATTTTAAGATATACAGAATTAGAAATGCTGGTTATTCATTTGCAGAATAAAGCCAAAAGATTCCACAGCATTAGACAAAGTAAATAATTTTTACTATGCAAGAATTACCAAAGTAAACATCACTAGCAGTGTGCATCTTATACTCGAATATAGAAAAATGTCATGAGATAAATGAAAAAAACAGGCAAACTGTTGTTGAGGACAGCACAAAATGCACATCAAGTGACAGATACAACTGAGGCTAATCCCATGAATTTCTCAGCAACCCACACAGACGTCAATGAGTCAGGAATAAAACCTTCAAAATCTGCCCTCCCCTCATGGGACTACCGCTTCTCTCTGTTGAGGAAATAGCTTCAGATTTGCCTCAAATTGCATGGTAATTAAGACTGCAAGAGTCCAGAGAGAGTCTGTTTCTGTTAGTGTGAAGGGCAAGGCTGGTAGGTGTAGCGAATGCTGGCTGACTAGAGAAGTTGAGGCCAAGAAAAAAAGGGAGGCATATGTCTGGTATAGACATCTGGGATTGAGTGAATCCCTGGAGGAGTAAAAGGGCAGTAGGAGTATACTCAAAAAGCAAGTTAGGAGGGCAAGAAGGGGACATGAGACAACTTTGGCAAATAGAGCTAAAGAGAAACCAAAGAGGTTCTACAAATACATTAAGGGAAAAAGAGGAACTGGGGAGAGAAAAAGACCCCTTAAAGATCAATATGGACATCTACACGTAAAACCACAGGATATGGGTGAGATACTAGATGAGTATTTCTTGCCAGTATTTACTGTGGAGAAGGATACGGAAGCTAGAGAACTTGGATAAGTAAACAGTGATATCTTTAAAAGTGTCAATATTGCAGAGTGGGAGATGCTGGATGTTTTATATGCATAAAGTTGGATAAATCTGTCCGACCTGATCAAGTGTACCCTTGAAATCTGTTGGAAACTAAGGAAGTGATTTCTGGGCCCTTTCTGAAATATTTGCATTATCGATAGTCACAGGTGAGGTGGCGGAAGACAAGACAATGTTTTGGAGTAGGTTTGTAGTTCGGGTTATGGGTATTGAGGTTGGCAAGCCGACCAACCTCAAGACTAGACAGTGGCTAACATGGTGCCATTACGTAAGAAAGCCTGTAAGGAAAAGCTAGGGAACTATAGATCAATGAGCCGGGTATCAGTGCTGGATAAGTTGTTGGAAGGGATTCAGAAGGATAGTACTTAAGTATACTTAGAAAGGCAAGGACAGGTTAGTGATAGTCAACATAGTTTTGTGCGTGGGAAATCATGTCTCACGAACTTGATTGAGTTTTTTGAAGAAGTGGCAAAGAAAATTGATTTTATTAGATTAGATAGTACTATTAGATTCCCTACAGTGTGGAAACAGGCCCTTTGGCCCAACAAGTCCATACCGCCCCTTGCAGCATCCCACCGAGACACAGCCTCCTATAACGCACACACCCCTGAACACTATGGGCAATTTAGCATGGCCAATCCACCTAGACTGCACCTAGCCTGGGAGGAAACCAGAGCATCTGAAGGAAACCCACGCAGACACGGGGAGGATGTACAAACTCCACAGAGACAGTCACCCAAGGGTAGAATTGGGCCTGGGTCCCTGGTGCTGTGAGGTTGCAGTGCTAACCACTGAGCCACCATGCCACCCTGAAGGCAGAGGGATAGACATTGTCTATATGGACTTCAGCAAGGCATTTGACAAGGTTCCACATGGTGGACTAATCAGCAAGGTTAGATCACATGAGATCCAGGGAGAGCTAACCATTGGCTTGAAGGTAGGAGTCAAAGGGTGGTGGTGAATGTTTTTCAGACTGGAGGCCTGTGACCAGTAGTGTTTTACAAGGTTCAGAGCTGGGTCCACTGCCTTTTGTCATTTGTATAAATAATTTGGATGTGAACACGGGAGAAACGATTAGTAAGTTTGCAATGACGCTAAAATTGGTGGTGTGGTGGACAATGAAAAAGATTATCTCAGAGTACAACGGGACCTTGATCAGATGAGCTGACGGGACAAGGATGGAGATGGAGTTTAATTTAGATAAATATGAGGTCCTGCATTTTGGAAAGGCAAGTCAGGGCAGGGTTTAAGCACTTAATAGTGGGGCCTTGGATAATGTTGCCAAACGAAGAGACCTTGGAGTGCAGGTTCATAGTTCCTTGAAAGTAGAGTTTCAGATAGACAGGATAGTGACGAAAGTGTTTGGTATGACTGCATTATTGGTCAGTGCATTGAGGAAAGGAGTTGGGAGTTCATGTTATGGCTGGACAGGACATTGGTTAGGCCATTTTTGGAATACTACATTCAACTCTCGTTTCCCTGTTAAAGGGAGGAAGTTGTTTAACTTATAACGGGTGCAGGAAATATTAACAAGGATGTTGCCAGGATTGGAGGGTAGAACATAGGGTGATGCTGAATAGGCTGAAGCTATTTTCCCTGGAGCACTGGAGGCTGAGGGGTGACCTTATAGAGGTTTATAATATCATTAGGGGCATGGATGGATTGAATAGCCAAGGTCTTTTTCTCAGGGTGGAGGAATCAAAAACTAGAGGGCATAGGTTTAAAATTAGATTTCAAAGGGACCTATGGGGCAACATTTTCATGTAAAGGGTGATGTGTGCATGGAATGAGCTGCCAGCTGAAGTGACAGATATGGTACAATTACAACATTTACAAGGCATCTGGGTGGGTATATGAATAGGAGAGGGATAGGAGGGAAGTGGACCAAATGGGACCAGATTAATTTAGGATATCTGGTCAGCATGGATGAGCTGGATGGCAGGGTTTGTTTTCAGGCGAGACAGCTTTATGACTCTCTGACTGCATCAGTAATTATTCATTTATTTGGTGCTCAATCTCTACTTCTGAGATTGCATTCACCTGGATTCATGAGGTTACAACCCACAAGATTTCAGCTCGTTAACGAGTCTGAGCAGAACACAATTGCTCACAGGCCTCTCTGAGCTGAAATTTCATTTGCACTGAGAAAATATTCCTCCTTGGATTTCTTTACCAATTTCCCTTAAGGATTTCCCTTAAGAAGGATGGAATTATTATTATGTTTGGGTCTCTCTTTCCTCGAACTGAGGGAGATAATCACAGAAGACCCTCAGCGACACAGAGCTGATGGTGTTCAGTTGTCTCTCAAGCTCTATACTCATGGAATAAACATTCTCTTCACCTCCAATGAACTGGCATCATCTTTAACATCACTGAGCTAACATTGGTCCCACAGGCTACTGTTTACATGGTCCTTTGAGCAGATCCATGACCTTTAAATTTTCCAAACGAGTACATGCATATTCTGAGACAGGCTTTAATGCAGCTTTGTACATTAAAAATAGTACAATTTCCAATCTCTCTTGGGTGAGATGGTTAATACAATTGTCACTATATTTTCACTACATGGGGAATGCCCAGGCATGATCACATATACAAATCCTAAAATAGAACATAGAACATAGAACACAGAACATAGAACATAGAACAGTACAGCACAGAACAGGCCCTTCAGCCCACAATGTCATGCCGACCATTGATCCTCATGTATGCACCCTCAAATTTCTGTGACCATATGCATGTCCAGCAGTCTCTTAAATGACCCCAATGACCTTGCTTCCACAACTGCTGCTGGCAACGCATTCCATGCTCTCACAACTCTCTGTGTAAAGAACCCGCCTCTGACATCCCCTCTATACTTTCCACCAACCAGCTTAAAACTATGACCCCTCATGCAAGCCATTTCTGCCCTGGGAAATAGTCTCTGGCTATCAACTCTATCTATCCCTCTCATTATCTTGTATACCTCAATTAGGTCCCCTCTCCTCCTCCTTTTCTCCAATGAAAAGAGACCAAGCTTAGTCAACCTCTCTCCATAAGATAAGCCCTCCAGTCCAGGCAGCATCCTGGTAAACCTCCTCTGAACCCTCTCCAAAGCATCCACATCTTTCCTATAATACAGCGACCAGAACTGGACGCAGTATTCCAAGTGCGGTCTAACCAAAGTTTTATAGAGCTGCAACAAGATCTCACGACTCTTAAACTCAATCCCCCTGTTAGTGAAAGCCAAAACACCATATGCTTTCTTAACAACCCTGTCCACTTGGGTGGCCATTTTAAGGGAACTATGTATCTGCACACCAAGATCCCTCTGTTCCTCCACACTGCCAAGAATCCTATCCTTAATCCTGTACTCAGCTTTCAAATTCGACCTTAGAAAATGCATCACCTCGCATTTATCCAGGTTGAACTCCAGCTGCCACCTCTCAGCCCATCTCTGCATCCTGTCAATGTCCCGCTGCAGCCTACAATAGCCCTCTACACTGTCAACGACACCTCCGACCTTTGTGTCGTCTGCAAACTTGCTGACCCATCCTTCAATCCCCTCGTCCAAGTCATTAATAAAAATTACAAACAGTAGAGGCCCAAGGACAGAGCCCTGTGGAACCCCACTCACCACTGACTTCCAGGCAGAATATTTTCCTTCTACTACCACTCGCTGTCTTCTGTTGGCCAGCCAATTCTGTATCCAAGCAGCTAAGTTCCCCTGTATCCCATTCCTCCTCACCTTCTGAATGAGCCTACCATGGGGAACCTTATCAAATGCCTTACTGAAGTCCATATGCACCACATCCACAGCTCGACCCTCATCAACTTTTCTAGTCACATCCTCAAAAAACTCGATAAGGTTTGTGAGGCATGACCTACCCCTCACAAAGCCGTGTTGACTGTATTTGACCAAGCCATGCCCCTCCTGATGGTCATAAATCCTATCCCTCAGAATCTTTTCTAACAACTTTCAGACGACAGACGTGAGACAGTCTGTAATTGCCGGGGATTTCCCTATTTCCTTTCTTGAAGAGAGGAATTACATTTGCCTCTCTCCAGTCCTCAGGTACGACTCCAGTGGAGACCGAGGATGCAAAGATCCTTGCAAGTGGCGAAGCAATTGCATTTCTTGCTTCCCAAAGCAGCCGAGGACAAATCTGGTCCGGGCCTGGCGACTTGTCAATCTTAATGTTTGACAAAATTTTCAACACATCAGCTTCCTCTATCTCTATCCATTCCAGCATGCACACCTGCTCTTCAAAGGTTTCATTCACTACAAAGTTCCTTTCTTTCGTAAAGACAGAAGCAAAAAACTCATTTAGGGCTTCCCCTACCTCCTCAGACTCCACACACAAGTTCCCTATGCTATCCTTGATCGGCCCTACTCTTTCTTTGACCATTCTCTTATTCCTCACATAAGTGTAAAATGCCTTTGTGTTTTCCCTGATTCCTTCTGCCAAGCCTTTCTCGTGCCCCCTCCTGGCTCTCCTCAGACCATTTTTGAGCTCCTTCCTTGCCTGCGTGCAATCCTCTCTAGCTGAGCTTGACCCTAGCTTCCTCCACCTTATGTAAGCTACCTTCTTCCTTTTCACAAGAAGCTCCACCTCTCTCATCATCCAAGGTTCCTTTATCTTACCCCTTCTTGCCTGTCTCAGAGGGACATATTTACTCATCACTCGCAACAACTGTTCCTTAAACAGTCTCCACATGTCTATAGTTCCCTTACCATGGAACACTTGCTCCCAGTCCATGCTTCCTAACTCATGTCTAATCGCGTCATAGTTTATTCTTCCCCAATTAAATATCCTCCCATTTTGCCTAATCCTCTCCTTCTCCATAGCTATGTAGAATGTGAGGCAGTTATGGTCACTATCACCAAAATGCTCTCCCACCATAAGATCTGATACCTGCCCCGGCTCGTTTCCGAGCACCAAGTCTAGAATGACCTCTCCCCTCATCGGCCTGTCAATGTACTGCGTCAGGGAATAACAGCAAAAAATCTGGAAATGAAAGATAGTTTTGGTGATGATGGCCTATCTGCTTCACAAATGTCCTTTGGATAGGGAAATGTGTTTTTCTTTGCTGCAGCAATGTGGCTGACTTTTAATTTTCCTCCAAACAAACTTGCAATTCTCTCAGTTCAAAGACATTTGTGGGATCGGCCACAGATAAACCAACGGCCACTTCCTCAGATGCTGATTCACAATGGATCCCCCCAAAATTCAAAACTACTAATCCCCTCAGTGTTGACAACAAATAGTGCAATTCCACACAAAGGACTGGTATACTAATATTTATATAAAGTTCCCTAGTATTAATAACATATAAGATCCACATTTGTATAGTGCCCTTTCATAATACCAGCGCATTCCAGGACATTTTAATGTTAATTAAGTACTTTTGAGGTATAATTACTTAACGTGACAAGCACAGCAGCTAATTTTCACATGAGAAGTAAACCATAATTTCTAATCAGTTGTAGTGAGGGAAGAAAGAGAGGTTTTTATGGAGCATTTAGTGATGAGAATGAGATTTTCCCATTTCTCCCCCTTTTCACCCAGTCATGTGGAATCGTATGATTTTGACCATAGAAGAGAAGGGACAGATAAAGTAAACAGAAAGTGATAATGGGAACTGCAGATGCTGGAGAATCCAAGATAATAAAATGTGAGGCTGGAAGAACACAGCAGGCCCAGCAGCATCTCAGGAGCTCAGGTAAACAGAAAGTGAGCTGGATGAGAATCTGCAGGTCGAAAATGCTGTTCATTAAAATGCACAAAGTACTTGGCATACATTTAAATAAGTTTATTTGTAATTTGTGTGAAAACCTAGCACAGAGTAATATACTTTAGTATTGTGTTGCTTTTTGTGATTTGAAGAACAGTGAATTTCAATTAGAAGTGCAATATTCCAAATGACTTCAAACACAGCCTTAATTAATGTCAGAAAAGCCATTAGGCATCTGTGAAATGTAAAAAGGTTTTTCATCAGTCATATATATCTGTTACCTTGAAAAGCTGAATTCATGTTGTTTCAATACAACACGCTGAACCACTAGTGTGAAAATCTATTTAAAAAGTGATTGATGAATTCAGTTGCCTCTTGTATTGTTCTGTCAATGGAAGTAATTATAAACTCAAGTGTCTCACAAACTCCAGTCATTAACATGGGGTATGTATGGGTCTTCTGTACCCTGTCTGCTATGTAATTTGTTTATAGAACATAGAACATAGAACATAACAGCACAGTACAGGCCCTTCGGCCCTCGATGTTGTGCCGACCTGTCATACCGATCTCAAGCCCATCTAACCTACACTATTCCATGTACGTCCATATGCTTATCCAATGACGACTTAAATGTGCCTAAAGTTGGCGAATCTACTACCATTGCAGGCTGAAACAGAACTTTCCTGAACTGAAACAGGATTAATATCGAGTTACCAGGTTTTTAGTTGTGCGTTCTTTTAGCATTGGTTTTCACTTGGTAAAGGCCTCTGATCAAGATAAGAATGTTGCTAATGCAATCTTGAGGCATTGCCCAATTGCTAAAAATTGCTATCCCCTGGATAAGATATTGATCTAGGTCTTTCTGCATATATAATAGCATCATTATTAATGTACAGACAACTTGTGATGATGAAGACATGCCCTGTGGATTGTGAAGCGCACAAGTTGTTGGGTGATTTATACTGTTCTGCCACTAACCATTGGCCATTCAGTGAGGTCAAATTAACATTTTGCCCTTATTCTTCTTATGAATTTAAGAAATTACTACATTTGTTTCACCCAGCTAGGCCTTATGGGTAGAACTCAGGAATAAGAAGGGTGCATTCTCTCAGGGATTGTACTACAGGCCTTCCAACTGCCAGTGGGTAATAGAGGAGCAGATACGTGGGCAGATTATGGAAGAAGGTGTAAACAAGAGATTGAGGGTCATAGGAGGGTACCTTTTGCTGTCTATTTACCTCTGAAATGCATGGTCCATCAATGGGGAAAATTTGGAATGTTAATATACCTCAGGCAACGTAAAAATGTGCCATTCTGTACCTTATATTGTGCTATTTTGGAAAGTTGAGAGATAGATAATGAAATCAAGTCTTTAAATACAATGAAGCTGATTACTAACATTATCCCAGTCAACTATAGCAAAATATTTGAATATTACGTTGAAATTTACAGTTTTCCATTGCTTTCTGCATCCCAATACCTCCACAAGTCATCATTTCTGGCCATTCATTCCATAGTCTTTTCTTCTGTAACATAAATTTCTGTGATGATTTGAAATTTGATTTCCTTGCATTTGTCCTGATGAGTGCAAGACGAAAAATTACAGCAACACATCTTTCTTTTCAACAATATTCATGTTGAAATTTAATAAGGTAGTGAGTCATATCAAAATACATTTGAGGCTGATACTGAAGGTAAAGTCATATGGGGTCAGAGGTGAACTTGCAAGATGGATTAAAAACCTGGCTCGATCATAGAAGAGAGAGGGTAGCAGCAGAAGGGTGCATTTCTGAATGGACGGCTGTGACTAGTGGCATTCCTCAGGGATCAGTGTTGGGACTTTGCTGTTTGTAATATATATAAATGATTTGGAGGAGAATGTAACTGGCCTGATTAGTACGTTTGCCGATGACACAAAGGTTGGTGGAATTGTGGATAGTGATGAGGACCGTCAGAGGATACAGCTGGATATAGATCAGTTGGTGACTTGGGCAGAGAGATGGCAGATGGAGTTTAATCCAGAAAATGTGAGGTAATGCATTTTGGAATGTCCTAACCAGATGGAAAATGTACAGTAAATGGCAGAACCCTTAAGAGTACTGATAGGCAGTGGGGTCTGGGTGTACAGGTACACAGGTCACTGAAAGTGGTAACACTAATGGAAAAAGTTAGTCAACAAGGCATATGGCATGCTTCCTTCATCAGGCGGGACACTGAGTTTAAAAATTAGCAGGGAATATTGCAGCTTTATAGAACCTTAGTTAGGCCTCATTTGGAACAATGTCTTCAATTCTGGTCGCCAAACTACTAGAAGGATGTGGTGGCTTTGGAGAGGGTACAGAAAAGATTTTCCAGGATTTGCACTTTCAGAAAGTATATGATACAGTGCCATATTGTAGCATGATTCACACCTTAGAAATGCTTGGGGTTAATAGATCTTTGGCAGCATGGATTATAAGTTGGCTAAACGATAGGAAACAGTGTGTAGATAGAGATGGGCATTTCTCAATTTGGATTCTCAGCACTGTCTACCTGGTGTGCTGCCAACCTCTTTAGCCGTCTTCTTTAAGTTCACTATACAGCTCAGTCACTCAACACTCAATATGTTCAACTGGGCCATTGTCACCATCTTCTAATTTGGTAAAAGCCAGAAGCTGTGTTGTTCTCCAGGGGTCAGTGCTGGGACTCTTGATTTTTTTTCTGATTTATATAAGTGATTTGGAGACGTGTGTTGAGGGCAAAATCTCTGAACCTACAGATGATACTAAGCCAGGTTGAATAGTAAATAATAAGGATGATGCTGAGCATCTTCAAAGGGATGTTGACAAGTTGGTTAATTGGGCAGACACCTGGCAGATAAATCTCAATGCAGAGAAATGTGAGGCAATACATTTTGATAGAAGAAACAAGGGAAGGTGATACTGGATCAATGGTACAACTTTGAGGGGAGTACAGGAGCGGAGGGACCTTGGGGTTCACAGACATGATTCTCTGAATGTGGCCAGGCAAGTTGAAACAGTTGTGAAGAAAGTTTATAGGATGTTTGGATTTATAAATAGAGGCAGAGAGAATAAAAGCAAGGAAATGTTGTTACATCCCTACAAATTATTGGTCAGATCACATTTGGCTTCTTGTGTTCAGCTCTGGGCACTTTATTTAGGGAAGGATGTTAAAGCCCTGTAGACAGTGCAAAGAAGGTTTACCAGAATGATACCAGGAATGAGGGATTTTCGATACAAGGTCAGATTAGAGAGATTGGGCTTATTCTTCTTGGACCAGAGAAGATTAAGAGATTACCTTATTGTGGTGTTCAAAATGATGAACAAATTTGACAATGCAAATAAGGATATTCTGTTTCCACTGGTTAGTATGTCAGCAACTAAGAATCACAATTCGAAGACTGTTAGCAAGAGAACTAGGAGTGAAATGAGGAGAAATTTCTTTACTCTCCCAGCATTTGTTAGGATTTGGAGTGTGCTGCCAGGGAGAGTGGTGGAAGCAGATTCCACAGGAGGTTTCAAAGGAGGCGTGGATATATAAATAAAAGTGATGAAGTTAAACGGCTACAGAGATGGGGCTGGAGAGTGGGATTAGGAGTTGGTACAGACATGATGGGTCAAATGGCCTTCTTCTGTCCTCAAAAATTCTATGGTTCTATTTTTCCTCCTAGTTCCTATTTACATAGCTGTCTCTGTACATAAAACACCTTCCATATCAGTGCCCCAAAACAGGGATTCTCGAGTGTCCTTTGGCATGAGTAATAACTGCTAACCTTGTCAATAAGAAATACATTTCAGAGAAGCATTATTGCACTCAGGCCCAGACCACCAAGATTCCAATCATTAGTCAATAAAATTGTTCACATTTGCTTAGAATCAATGTCCTGCCCATAAAATATGAACATAAATGAACAATATCCAGAATAATATGTTGCCTACAAACTCCTAAAATAATTATTTTAAAATAAATAGAGTACAGTGTCTATGAATCACAGACATAGAAATTCATATTCACCCCAGGGTAAATTATTCAATTATGTTATTTCACACAATTAACTGAGTCAGTGCAAGGAACTCAGCATGAAATTACTGCTAATTTTGAACAAAAACTACAAACCAGAGTTAGTCAACTAACAGAGTGCTTCCATGTTTTTCAGCCTTTAAATTACTGTTGTTGTTCTTCACCATCCTAGAAAAGAATCAGAGTGGTTACAGCTCAGAAACCTCATTCAACCCATCAAGTCCACACCAGCTCTCTGCAGGACTTTTTTTTAAGCTAGATCCGCACCCCTTTTGGGTACTTCTCCACTTGACTTTTGCAAGTTATGGCTTAATTTTCTTTGACTACTCTCTGGCAGTGCATTCCAGATTTTAATGACTTGCCCATAGAATGTTTTTTTTTCAAGTTGTCTTTGATTATTTTGCCAAACGTCTTAAATCTGTTCTAGTAAAGGTTCACTTGACTTGAAACATTAAATCTGTTTCTCTGTTGACAAACACTGCCAGACATTTTGAGGTTCTCTAGCAATTTCTGTTTTTGTTTCGGATCTCTTGCGTCTACAGTTTGTTGTTTATTTTTGTGTAAATTTTTGGTCCTCTGGCCCTTGGTCCTTCTGCTAATGTGAACGGATTCCCTCCATCTGGTCTGCCTAGACCTGTCTTTATCTCGAACGTCTCCAACTAATCTCTGTACAGCTTTGCTCTTTAATCCTTGGGCAGCAGAACTCTGATGTGCCCCAGGATGTCATATTTCACCTGTTATTGCCCAGATATTTGTATTTCCCCAAAATCAGGGTTGTGGAGATAAGTGCAGTGAGCATTCCTAATAAGGCTGCAGCCAAAATCATAGTTCATTGTTTGGCCCCAGAACACACTGGTCTAAGAAATTGTCCTAAACACTCATTCTGCAGGCTAACTTTACCAATTGGATTTGTCCAATCTACATGTTAATTAAAGTCACCCACGATAATTGGTGTCCATTTCTCATAGTTATTTTTGAATTAATCTGTTCCAAGATGTTATTGTATGCCTCTGAAGTAGATAGGACTTGAATCTGGACCTCCTGGTTCAGAGGTAGAGAAATACACTGCTTACATACAGTGTTTATTTCTTCCTCTACATTTTGTCTGTCAGTGTAGCTATTGTTAAGATTATTCCCACAAGTGGTTCTTTTACCATGCCTATTTCTTTGGCTTGCTGCAGTGCCTTGTGATTGACCAAATGAAATGCAGCATAGGCCTTTAAACTGATCATGGTGTGTGGGTGAGGTGAGGGAGATCAATGAGCAATGATTACTCACAAATGTAATGTGATCCCTCTCCCCTGCTTGCTACAAAAGATTTTTTTCCCTCTGTTACGAGCCTCTGCCTTCTTAAATGAAAGTAAATTACTCTAGGTGCTGGGAATCTGGCACAGAAGCAGAAAGTGCAAGTGAAACTCAGCAAGTCTGGCACCTTCTGTGGGGAGAGAAACAGAGAAGTTTCAAAGACAATGAGGACTGCAGATGCTGGAGAATCCGAGATCACAAAGTGTGGGGCTGGATGAACACAGGGGCCAAGCAGCATCTTAGGAGCAGGAAAGCTGACATTTCGGGCCTTCATCAGAAAAGGGGGATGGGGAGAAGGTTCTGAAATAAATAGAGAGAGAGGGGGAGGCAGATCGAAAGTGGACAGAGGAGAAGATCGGTGGAGAGGAGACAGACAAGTTGAAGGGACAGGAATGGAGCCAATAAAGGTGAGAGTTGCTGGGGATGTAGGGAGGGGGTAGGTCAGTCCAGGGAAGATGGACAGGTCAAGGAGGTGGGATGAGGTTAGTAGGTAGGAAATGGAGGTGCAGCTTGAGGTGGGAGGAAGGGATGGGTGAGAGGAAGAACACGATACGGAAGCAGAGACAGGCTGGGCTGGTTTTGGGATGCGGTGGGGGAAGGGGAGATTTTGAAGCTGGTGAAGTCCACATTGATACCATTGGGCTGCAGGGTTCCCAAGTGGAATATGAGTTGTTGTTCCTGCAGCATTCGGGTGGCATCATTGTGACACTACAGGAGGCCCAGGATGGACATGTCGTCTGAGGAATGGGAGGGGGAGTTAAAATGGCTCGTGACTGGAGGTGCAGTTGTTTATTGTGAACTGAGCGTAGGCATTCTGCAAAGTGGTCCCCAAGCCTCCGCTTGGTTTCCCCAATGTAGAGGAAGCCACAACGGGTACAGCGGATGCAGTATACCACAGTGGCAGATGTGCAGGTGAACATCTGCTTGATGTGGAAAGTCTTCTTGGGGGCTGGGATGTCGGTGAGGGAGGAAGTGTGGGGGCAGGTGTAGCACTTCCCACAGTTGCAGGGGAAAGTGTCGGGTGTGGTGGGGTTGGAGGGCAGTGTGGAGCCAACAAGGGAGTCCCGGAGAGAGTGGTCCCTCCGGAAAGTAGATAAGGGTGGGGATGGAAAAATGTCTTTGGTGGTGGGGTCAGATTGTAGATGGCAGAAGTGTCGGAGGATGATGCGTTGCATCTGGAGGTTGGTGGGATGGTATCTGAGGACAAGCGGGATACTCTTTTGGCGATTATTGCAAGAACGGGATATGAGGCATGAGTTGCAGGAAATGCGGGAGACACGGTCGAGGGCATTCTCGACCACTGCGGGGCGGGGGATGTTGCTGTCCTTGAAGAACGAGGACATCTGAGATGTACGGGAGTGGAATACCTCATGCTGGGAGCAGATGCGGTCGAGGCGAAGGAATTGGGAATAGGGGATGGAATTTTTGCAGGAAGGTGAGTGGGAGGAGGTGTATTCTAGGTAGCTGTGGGAGTCGGTGGGCTTGAAATTGATGTTCGCTTCTAGGTGGTTGCCTGAGATGAAGACAGAGAGGTTCAGGAAGATGAGGGATGTGTTGGTGATGGTCCAGGTGAACTTGAGGTTGGGTTGGAAGGTGTTGGTGAAGTGGATGAACTGGTCGAGCTCCTCGTGGGAGCACGAGGCGGCGCCGATACAGTCATCAAGTCCAGTATGATTCTTTCTTCAGCTCTCTACCAGACTTTAAAACATTAACTTTATTTCTCTCTCTCCACACACTGCTGGACCATCTGAGTTTCTCCAACAATCTTTGTGTTAGTTTCAGTATTCTTAAGGATCAATGGTTAGACTGGACATGAACCATTGTGCAATGTGACCTGAGGGAGATCCTGCACCCACCCCTTCACTGCCAATGATCTATACCGAGACAAACCAGGTTGCTACTTACAGCTCACCTGCAACATTTCCATTCGGTACAAATATGAGTTTGATCTTTGTGATCAATGTTGTGGCTGATTCGGACAGAAGGGGAGGTTCTCCAATGAAGTTGCTACTCGTCACCCTATCCACCCACTGCCCCCCATCTAAATTAATTCAGCTCTGCTTGCTGGAATCTTTACACCAGACCAACTACTTCCTGCAGTGACTCTCACCCTTCTGTAAAACTTTCTTTCAGAAACTTACTTTCTGCGCCACAGCTTTCTGATCTGATTTCTTGTTTCTCATTCGAATGCACTAACCTCTTTTAAGTGATGACATTTATCTAAATGTAGGTTTTTAATGTTCAGTGTCATTTTGGTCATCCTGCATCCACTCAGCATTCCATCTCTTTCAATCTAGAATGCTTATCAGTGCAGATTGCTAATTTCCTACCACTGACAGCAGGTGATTTGTTATAAATGCAGAATGCAAGGTAGTGTCACTTAGTAACAATTTAGATTAGATTCCATACAGTGTGGCAACAGGCCCTTTGGCCCAACAAGTCCACACTGCCCCTTGAAGCATCCCACCCAGACCCATCCCCCAATAACCCACACACCCCTGAACACTACAGGCAATTTAGCACGGCCAATCCACCGAACCTGCACATCTTTGGACTGTGGGAGGAAACCGGAGCACCCAGAGGAAACCCACGCAGACACAGGGAAAATGTGCAAACTCCACACAGTCAGTCGCCCAAGGTGAGAATCGAACCCGGGTCCCTGGTGCTATGAGGCTGCAGTGCTAACCGCTGAGCCGCTGTGCTGGGTTGTTAAGAAGGTGTATGGTGTGTTTACTTAGTGTGCATTGTGTTACTTTGATTGTTCAACAGGGAAGGGTTAAGAAGTAGAATTGAGGTTATTCCTCACAGTGTAAGAGCAATGCTCACTTTCTTTCTGATCACAAGCACAAGGTTCCACTGCTAATGACTGACCTTCAGTTTACATACAGTTTGACTTTTCTGGCAGCAAAGAGCAAATTTTGTAATCCACTTACAGATTCACCTTCTCCAGTTCAAGGTGCTGAACTGCCCTCTTGGGAGGAAATTTAAAAGGGAAAATGGTTACAGGGGTACCCTCATGAAAGTGAACAGCGACTTTAAAGCACCTGAGCAATGGAATTTAGTTTACACAAACATTTTTCATGAACACATTTATTTGTAATGTAGGAATGAGAGGAGTGTAAATGAGCTTTAATGTAGAACGATCCAGAATCCTGACTCATTCCATTCCAATTTGGTGCCAATGGATAGTTCAAGCTGAACTGATAAGGGACATTTCTGATTTTGAAAATATTTGATGGGGTGGATGTGGAGAAGATCTTTTTACTTATGAGGGGAACCAAAACTAGGGGCTATAAATACAAGCTCAGAAGTCACACAACACCAGGTTATCACAAGCATTTGGATCCCTGCTGCTTCGTCAGGTATAGTGTGACTTCTGACCTTGTCCACCCCAGCTCAACACAGTCACTTCCACATCATGGCAATAAATATATAAATACATTTCAAAATGCACTGAGGAATTCAGAGGATTGCCTTTATCCAGAGAGTGGTTAGAATGTGGAACTCAACATCACTTTCGAGGGGTAGGTCATGCCTTACAAACCTTATCGAGTTTTTTGAGGATGTGACTAGAAAAGTTGATGAGGGTCGAGCTGTGGATGTGGTGTATATGGATTTCAGTAAGGCATTTGATAAGGTTCCCCATGGTAGGCTCATTCAGAAGGTGAGGAGGAATGGGATACAGGGGAACTTAGCTGCTTGGATACAGAATTGGCTGGCCACCAGAAGACAGCGAGTGGTAGTAGAAGGAAAATATTCTGCCTGGAAGTCAGTGGTGAGTGGGGTTCCACAGGGCTCTGTCCTTGGGCCTCTACTGTTTGTAATTTTTATTAATGACTTGGATGAGGGGATTGAAGGATGGGTCAGCAAGTTTGCAGACGACACAAAGGTCGGAGGTGTCGTTGACAGTGTAGAGGGCTGTTGTAGGCTGCAGCGGGACATTGACAGGATGCAGAGATGGGCTGAGAGGTGGCAGATGGAGTTCAACCTGGATAAATGCGAGGTGATGCATTTTGGAAGGTCGAATTTGAAAGCTGAGTACAGGATTAACGATAGGATTCTTGGCAGCGTGGAGGAACAGAGGGATCTTGGTGTGCAGATACATAGATCCCTTAAAATGGCCACCCAAGTGGACAGGGTTGTTAAGAAAGCATATGGTGTTTTGGCTTTCATTAACAGGGGGATTGAGTTTAAGAGTTGTGAGATCTTGTTGCAGCTCTATAAAACTTTGGTTAGACCGCACTTGGAATACTGTGTCCAGTTCTGGTCGCCCTATTATAGGAAAGATGTGGATGCTTTGGAGAGGGTTCAGAGGAGGTGTACCAGGATGCTGCCTGGACTGGAGGGCTTATCTTATGAAGAGAGGTTGACTGAGCTCGGTCTCTTTTCATTGGAGAAAAGGAGGAGGAGAGGGGACTTAATTGAGGCATACAAGATAATGAGAGGCATAGATAGAGTTGATAGCCAGAGACTATTTCCCAGGGCAGAAATGGCTAACACGAGGGGTCATAGTTTTAAGCTGGTTGGTGGAAAGTATAGAGGGGATGTCAGAGGCAGGTTCTTTACGCATAGAGTTGTGAGAGCATGGAGTGCGTTGCCAGCAGCAGTTGTGGAAGCAATGTCATTGGGGTCATTTAAGAGACTGCTGGACATGTATATGGTCACAGAAATTTGAGGGTGCATACATGAGGATCAATGGTCAGCACAACATTGTGGGCTGAAGGGCCTGTTCTGTGCTGTACTGTTCTATGTTCTATGTTCTACAAGGCATGGGCAAAGTGAATAGTGTAGATGAGTTGAAATGGAAGTGAATTAACCACCATCATGATGAATAAGAGATAACAAGGTGTAGAGCTGGAAGAACACAGCAGGCCAAGCAGCATTAGAGGAGCAGGAAAGCTGATATTTCAGGTCAAGAGTCTTCTTCAGAAAGAAAGAAGGGTCTTGACTTGAAATGTCAGCTTTCCTGCTCCTCCGATGCTGCTTGGCCTGCTGTGTTCATCCAGCTTCACACCTTGTTATCTCAGATTCTCCAGCATCAGCAGTTCCTACTGTCTCTATCATGGTGAATAATGTCACTAGGTTCTATAAAGAGAGGGGAGAGGAACTTGGTAAAAGGACTGTCACTGACTCAGTGGCCCAATAGTCCATTCCAGGCTGCAGACTCCAGCACATCACAAAATGTCCTCGCCTAATTATTGATAAA
The DNA here is from genome assembly GCF_030684315.1 of Stegostoma tigrinum. Lineage (NCBI taxonomy): Eukaryota > Metazoa > Chordata > Chondrichthyes > Orectolobiformes > Stegostomatidae > Stegostoma > Stegostoma tigrinum. Next base: position 1,134,019 of record NC_081373.1, read on the forward strand.
ATAGATTATTGCAGCTAATATTTCCCTTCTGCAGTGTTGATAAGATAACATTATCATTTAATTCATATTTTCTTATCTGGCATTGTTATTTCTAACTATTATTTCTTTATTCTTCAGTCACTCCTCTGAATAGTTAAAGGTCACACCTCCATGTAAGAATTGAGTTATTTGTGTAAAATCAATTGTCCATTATAAGTTAAAAATCCAAGCACAATTTATTCATCCCTGAGAACTCAGAAGAGAGGATGTGGATGTTTGTGAGAAAAATTGCTGAGTCTTTTCAAATGCATCTTCTAAATCCTGGGTTTAGAACATCTCCGGAAATGGTCCAGTCATGCCTGAAGAGCCTGTGTGCTCACCTTCGATACAGTTGAGAGAGAGAAAAACTGCTGATGCTGGATAACACAGTGTGAAGCTAGAGGAACACAGCAGGCCAAGCAGCATCAGAGGAGCAAGAAAGTTTGACGTTTTGCGCCCAGACCCATCGTCAAGAATCTTTTGCTGCTCCAGATATTTCTGCACTCTCAAGCTGTGGACTGAAAGTAACTTTTTTGGTTAAGCCTAAATTGTGTCAAGTTTTTGGAAGGAATCCTGCCATGAGGGTTAATGTGTTTTCTCATCATATCTTAGCAAACTCACTGCATTAACTACCCATCCCACCCCTGGTATCTATTTAGAATTGGGCCATAACAAGGCATTTGATAAACAATAATCCCCTTTAACTGATAACTCACAGTTGCCTCACAAGACTTTCACCAGCTCAAATGTGAAAACCATGAAAGATGACAAGCGACGATCTTGACATCGAGATGTGCCTCACTGGATTTTTCATCTGATTCAGCCACAAATCTCACCATTGCTCACGTCATTCAGACTCCAATAAGACGCAGCTATCAAGTTTCTTCAAAAGCATCATAGATATAACTACACAGATCCAGAAAAGTCTGAGGTTTAATAGCAAGGTTTTGCTGAAGCCTCCATTTTTGACTTCTTTTGAGTAGTTGCCACTAGCTGTTTGAGCTCATTCAGGATCATACGATTGGAATGCCAGCCGAGCACACTGTCATGGTTCATGGATTTACACTGACCACTTCAAGAGGAAGAAGAGCATAACAAGTGCTGATCCTTCCTTAATCATTATGCAGCCATCAATTTGACTTCATGATTGAAAAGGTAATGCCTTTAACACAAGTATTTTGGCCCTTCAGCCTCTGAAAGGCTTTCAGAATAATCAGTCAGTTTAAAATCATACCATCTACAAAAGGATGGTTGTCAGTTCTCACAGAAATGTTTCTGCTAATGTTTCAAGTGATTCTTCTTTTTCACCCTTGCCCACTTGGAATGGCACCTGTGTACACACCGACACTTCAGTCTTTCATACAAGAAATTCCAAAAGGCAAATTCCCTTCAAAGGAAACCCTTGTGGGCAATGCAAAAAACAGTATAACAGCTTTCTCAGATAATAGAACATTCCTTGCCAAAGTGGGTTCTAATGCAGAGCTTTCCAAAGATTACCTTTTGTAAAGGCTTCAGTTATTAGTCTATTGCCTTTTATTGTCTGAGCTATGAAATGTGAACACTTAACAGCTGTGAAAACCTGTTTCCATCAGAAGCATTCATATCCTGCAGCTTTGCTTTCAAGATTATCTCAAGGGGGCAATAATTGTCCCATAATTAGTGCGCAAAATATCTTTCCTGACAGTTTCATTGAGTTTTGAATGCTTGCAATTACTTTTTGTTTGGATGGAGAGGAATGCATAAAATATTAGACCATGTTGCACAGAAGCTTACAATATAGAACAAGTCTTTCAAATCTTTGTAAATTTATCTACCCTGTTGTGACTGAAGATGTAGTGCAACTGCTTGAAATTGAGAAATAATAACAATAGTTTGTAATTATAAAAATTCTGTAACCCTAGTCCACAGGAACCTTCACAGGAGTGTTAGCCAGCGAAATAAGTTACCGGGCCATCGAAGTAGGTAACAGGACAAATATCAGAAGCTTAGACAAAGTGGTTGGTTTCAAAGGGAACCCTGAACTGAAGAGAGGTCGAGATGGAGAGAGGTCAGGGAATGCGGAACTAAACTTATGTAGACTGCCAATAGCTGAGTGATTAAAATAGTAGAAGCACAGGAAGTGAGAATTAAAGCAACAACAGAGCCTTCTGGGGCACCATGGGGTTACAGAGTTGGGGGTGGGGGGAACCACTCGAAATTTAGATATTGCCTCACTGGGACTCAACTGAACTGAAGAGAGACAATTCAACAGAACGTAATGTGAGTTCAGGTAGGGCAATGTCATGTGAGGTAGGAGATGGGAAGCTGCACAGAAGAGAATTAGAATAATCCATTTCACAGGTAACAGGGGTATGGGTGGGTGCTTCAGCACCATGTGAAAGGTATTATTCTCTTATTGTTATGATTCTCCCCTACTTAACAAATGTAGACATTAAGTCTTTGTGTAGGTTCCTCCCATTTTTACCTGGAGTTATACAATTTAACATTATTCCTTAATTATTTGTTGAACATTCCTTTATGAAGTTGGGAGCCTTTAACTAGTGAACTTGTCTACAACATTTTCTAATGATTATGCAGGGAGTTCTTTAATTCTTTTCCATTTTAAAATAGTCCTTGCTACAGGATTATTTGTAAAAGGGTATTTCATTTCTCTGTCTTTAGCTTTGTTCAGATGGTTAGGATTTTGCATATATACTCTTATTAGTTGGAAGCTACAGGTTTTAAGGTGCCAACATCTCTCATGTAGTACTCCTGTGTAGTCTTGCTTTGATTCTCAGTCCTGATGGTACCATGTCTCTCTCCAGGCATTCAAATTGAAAAGTGAACTTTTCTGGATTTTTAGGATAGGAATGATCAAGTCTTTAAAAGTGAAGTCCTTGTTCTACATGAACCTTAATCTTTACATGTTTTCAATATCTAGGTATGCCCTACCTAATTAGTTACGCACTTATCTGAATCAAACCTTCGTTTTTAACTAGTTAAGATTACAGTCCATTTCTGGCTAGGCCACCCATATACTGATTATTCCTGGAAATCATGGAACTGCTTTCTTGAACCGCTGCAGTCCACCTGCTCTGGGTTGACCCACAATGCCGTTAGGGAGAGAATTTCAGGATTTTGACCTAGCGACAGTAAAGGAACGGTGATATATTTTCAAGTTAGGATGCTAAGTGGCTTGGAGGGGTAATGTTCCCATGTATATGCTCCCAGATGGAAGTAGTCATGGGTTTGGAAGGTCCTGTCTGAGCGCCTTTAGTGAAATTCTGCAAGCCATCTTATGGTTAGCACATACTGCTGCTACTGATTGTCGGGGGTGGAGGGGATGAATGCTTGTGTATACACTGTCAATCAAGAGAGCTGATTCTTGAGTGTTGTTAGGGCTGTACTCATCCAGGCAAATGGGGAGTGTCCCATCACACTCCTGATTTGTGCCTTGTAGATGGTGGACAGGCTTTGCGGAGTCAGGAGGTGAGTTACTCACCACAGGATTCCCAGCTTCTGGCCGGCAGTTGTAGTCACTTTGTTTATGTGGTTAGTCCAGTTGCGTTTCTGGCCAATGATAACCCCCAGGATGTTGATTGTGGGGCATTCAGTAATGGTAACAGTAATGGATTTAATAAGTCAATGGAATGTCAAGGGGCAGTGGTTACATTGTCTGTTATTGGTGACGGTCATAACCTGGCATTTGTGTGATGTCAATGTCACTTGCTACTTGTCAGCCCAAGCCTGGATGTTGTCCGGATCTTTTTGTATGTGGGCATGGACCGCTTCAGTATCTGAGGAGTCATGAAATGTGCTGAACATTGTGTAATCATCAGCGAACATCCCCACTTCTGACCTTATGATGGAGGGAAGGTAATTGATGAAACAGCTAAAGATGGTTGTGTCTCGGGCACTGCCCTGAGGAACTCCTGCAGAGATGTCCTGGAGCTGAGATGACTGACTTCCAATAACAACATAACCCTAAGCTTCCCCTGCAAACGCAGGAAGTGCTACACTTGCCCCCACACCTCCTCCCTCATCCCTATCTCAGGCCCCAAGATGACCTTCCATATTAAGCAGATGTTCACCTGCACATCTGCTAATGTGGTATATTGTATCCATTGTGCCCGGTGTAGCTTGCTCTACATTGGGGAAACCAAGCGGAGGCTTGGGGACTGCTTTGCAGAACACCTCCACTCGGTGCGCAACAAACAATTGCACCTCCCAGTCACGAACCATTTCAACTCCCCCTCCCATTCCTTAGACGACATGTCCATCATGGGCCTCCTGCAGTGCCACAATGATGCCACCCGAAAGTTGCAAGAACAGCAACTCATATTCCGCTTGGAAACCCTGCAGCCCAATGGTATCAATGTGGACTTCACAAGCTTCAAAATCTCCCCTTCCCCCACTGCATCCCAAAACCAGCCCAGCCTGTCTCTCCTTCCGTATCTTGTTCTTCCTCTCACCCATCCCTTCCTCCCACTTCAAGCCGCACCCCCATTTCCTACCTACTAGCCTCATCCCACCTCCTTGACCTGTCCATCTTCCCTGGACTGACCTATCCCCTCCCTACCTCCTCACCTATACTCTCCTCTCTACCTATCTTGTGTTCTCTCCATCTTCGGTCCGCCTCCCCCTCTCTCCCTATTTATTCCAGTTCCCTCTCTCCATCCCCCTCTCTGATGAAGGATCTCAGCCCGAAACAGCAGCTTTTGTGCTCCTGAGATGCTACTTGGCCTGCTGTGTTCATCCAGCTTCACATTTAGTTGCTTATGGAATTCATTGCCACGGAGTGCAGTGGAGGCCGGGACGTTGGATGACTTCAAGGCAGAGATTGACAAATTCTTGATCTCACAAGGAATCAAGGGCTATGGGGAGAGTGCAGGGAAGTGGAGTTGAAATGCTCATCAGCCATGATTTAAATGGCGGAGTGGACTTGATGGGCCGAATGGACTTACTTCCACTCCTATGTCTGATGGTCTTAACTTGGAATCTCCAGCATCTGCATTTCCCATTATCTCTGACCAGAATTTCAAAAATCACCCCAGTTGAGTTCAGATCTTTTGTCCATATTTGTACCAAAGCTACCATGAGGTCAGTATTGGAGTAGCCTTGGCAGAATTCAAACTGAGCTTCAGTGAGCAGTTTAATGTTGAAAAGGTATGACTTGATAGCATTACTGGTAACAGCTTCCATCACTTCACTGCTGATTGAGAATAGACTAATGCAATGGTAATTGTTTGGGTTACATTTGCCATGCACTTTGTGAACAAGGCATAAGTGGACAATTTTCTACAAAATTAGACGTAATGTAATTATACTGGAACAGTGCGGCTCAGGGCTGCTAGTTCAGAACCCAATATCTTCAACACAATTGTCAGGATGTTGTCAGGATACAGAGCTTTTGATAATCCAATGTCTTCAGCCATGTGTTAGTTTCTTGTAGAGTGAATCAAATTGTCTAAAGATTGTGTTACTGGGCACCGCTGGAGGAGGCTGAGATGGTTCGTCCATTTGGTCGAAGATGCTTAAAATTACTTTAATGAAGGTTGTATTGTTGTTGAACGCCATTCATGTCTGGAACTAGCAGGACTGCACAGCAGACCAGGCCTCATCCTGAGCCCCTGTCCACAAGATCAACCCTAACCTTGAGACCCTGCTCCAAGCCTCCATCACCAAGCCCCTGTTCCCAAGCCCTGCCCTGAGCACAGCCCGTGCGCAGGAGGCTCGCTCACTATCAGACCCTGAATTACCCCCAGCCCCAGGCCAAGAATTACCTCCCCGCCACAGGCCCTTAATTAACTCCCCACCCCAGGCCCCAAATTACCCTCAGCCCCAGCCCATGGATTACCTGTCCTGGCAAGTGAGGGGTATTTGTCAGGTTCTGTCAAAATGGTACACTAATATGGATCCTCCACTGCTCTTATTTTTGTTATTCATTTACAGCATGAGTGTTTATGAAAAAGACCTTTTTTTTCCCTCTTTGTCCCTAATTGCCCTTGAGATGAGCCACTTTCTTGAAGGGTTGCAGCTTTTGTATTACAGTCACACTCAGCAATAGTGAGGTGAAGGTTTCTGACCCTGAGCCAGTGAAGCACTGACAATGTGTTTCAGGCTGGGCCTGGGCTAACAGAAAGGATTAATTCAAGATAATGTAAACAGGAAGCAATATCATTGATGATGATGTGATCACAATGTATTGGACAGAATGAATGAGAAGAACAATGGTTTAGATCTTGTGCCTTCCTCGGTTAGTTCAGTGGAACATACTCAGTCAGTCCAGAGCTTGAAAGCTAATTTGAAGAATATTGAGCTGCATTCTGTCACTACATAAACAGAAATAAAGAATTACTTTGTAAAGTCCGAATGCTGTCCATACATCTGTACCACAAGATAGTGCAATACAAACCTCTTCAAAGACACCCAGAGGCCTGGGCAGGAACCTATGGTTGGTGACATTTCAGTCGAGCTGATGGTTTTGGCCTTCTGGGTGATAAAGTTTGAGGATTCAGAAAGTGATGTCATGGGGTACATGGTGAATTGTTTAGGTGCTCAAAACAATATTCCACAGAAAAGTCAATTATTTCAACACCTTACGCCTGAAAACCAAAATACTTCGTGATGTAGTAGATTTGCCAACTTTAAGTATATTTAAGTCATCATTGGACAAGCATATGGACGTACATGGAATAGTGTAGGTTAGATAGGCTTCAGATCAGTATGACAGGTCGGCACAATATTGAAGGCTGAAGGGCCTGTACCGTGCTGTAATGCTCTATGTTCTATGTTCTATGTTCTATGTGACAGACACAATTCATGATATCTAAAAGCAAATATTTTTACTTCTGTATTCCTGTGAGGCTAGAACATATGATGAATCTGAAACCTAGTTTGAAAAAAAGTGACATTGTAATGTGATAGCATTCTTGTCAGATTGCAAGTGTCAGGTATCCTGTGAGAAACAACAAAGTGACAGATAGACTCTGTTTCTGCCTACCCATGTATAAATATTAAAAATGAAGGGCTATTATTATTGTGAGGACATGTGCTATAAACTGATGAATTCTGAAATGGCTACATCCCTCAATGCACTAATGACCTTGGGAGATTGAGCAATTAGGAATTGTCTGATATGTCAGTTATAGAAATTATGATTATGATTTTTAGTAGCTTTACGTAAATGGAAAACCAACTCAAAAGAATCCATGACACTATCTTGGTGATTGCATAACTTAAAAGATGGCCATGGAGTCACAATGGCAAAAAAAGGGAGGTAATTTGGCCAATTGGATCAATGGTGAGTCCATGCCATCATATAAACCCTATCTTGGACTTCCTCCAAATCTCACCATTTAAAGGCACTCTGTCATACATAGATTGAGATCAAGATCCAGCAGTTGAGGGGTGATGGTAGAGTCAAAGGTTGTAATGGTGGCGATAGTCAGAGTAAACTTACAGCCCAAAATCAAATTTCCATGGTGTGATGTTGTTCTTTACCATAAAGTACAGAGACAAGGAGTTCTTGTTTTGGGTCAAGAATAAACTGAATGGATTTGTTTTCTGCTAAACAAGCAAGAAAGCTGAGAATTAATAAAACTTACTAATGGAACGAAGAACTGGTAAACCAGGGTAAGTCAAAATTAACATTAATTGTTGTTTCCCTATGAATCAATGAGCTGCTGTGTTAGAGTCATACAGTATGGAAACAGATCCTTCAGACCAACCCATCCGTGCCAACCAGATATCCTAAACTGATCTAGTCCCATTTGCCAGAATTTGGCCATATCTCCCTCTCAACCCTTCCTGTTCATATACCCATCCTGATGCCTTCTAAATGTTGGAATTTTATCAGCCAACACCACTTTCTCTGGCAGCTCATTCCTTACACACACCACCCTCTATGTGAAAAAGTTACCCCTCAGGCCCCCATTAAATCTTGCCCCTCTCACCTTAAAGCTATGCCCCTCTGGTTTTGAACACCGTGATCCTGGGAAAGTACCTTGGCCATTCACCCTATCCGTGCCACTCATGATTTTATAAACTTCTATAAGGTTATCCTTCAGCCTCCTACGTTCCAGGGAAAAGAGCCCCAGCCTATTCAGATTCTCCCTATAACTCAAATCCTCCAAGGCTGGAAACATCCTTGTCAATATTTTCTGAACCCTTTCAAATTCTACAACACCTTTCCTATAGCAGGGAGACCAGAATTGCATACTATATTCTAGTTGTGGGCTAAACAATGTCCTGTACAACAGCAATTTGACATCCCAAATCCGATTCTCAATGCGCTGATCAGTGGCAAACGCCTTCACCATCCTAGCTACCTGGGATTTCACTTTAAAGGAACTATACACCTGCACCCCTATGTCTCTTTGTTTCGCAACACTTGGGGGAAAAAAAATTCTTGTTCTCAATGACAGGAATCCCTTTCCTACTGATCTCACCCCATTTTCACCAACTTTTTGATCAATGCCCATGACATTCTGAGGCCAGGAAGATTCCACCTATTGTATGTATCCCTCCAATATTCTGCTCTCAATGTGACTGTCTCTTGGGAATTAGTAACTAGCAAATTCTGTATTAACTGATCAGAGGTTTCTGTTCAGGTCATTTATAAATGGAGACTGCAGCTGTTTGTAATGTGCCTTTTCTTGTTTTAACGTTGAAGATGTGATTATAAATAAACCTATCATTTTCAAACAAATTAATTACAGCAATTAAAGATGACCATTAGCACCAATTGTCAAGATAATTGGTGTAAAATGCAGCAACTCTGTCTGGCTTGGGTTTGCTCAAGGATCTCCTAATTCCACAAGCAGTGCAGACAGTTGCATAACAGGGGCATTTGTGTTGTTTGCCCAAATGATTGGACGCTGTGTCCGAGCAACTTACAAATTAAATAATTATAACTATTAACAGACCACATTGCTAAATGACACTTGGTTATATTTTGTTTCATAATAATTGAATGTAAATTAAGCAAGCACTTAAAAGTTTGCTATGTTAAGCTTTATTTTCTGCATTGCATTAACACCCAGATACAAAGCAAACTTTTGGAGCCAAACTACCACCATCTGAGAAAAAGAACAAGAAATGACATCACCAACCCAAGGAAACCTAAACAGATAAATAGAAAGCCGGACATAACACCAGCGCTTCACCGGAGGCTCACTGATGATGTTACCTAGAATGGTGATGAAAGGTCTGGGAACAAACCAGCCAGCTCAGTGAACCAGCTTACATCTGGAACAAAATAAAGACCCACTCTCTTGTGGACCGAGAGGAGGAGAGTGCTATCTTGGAGGTGAAAGGAGGACATCAGGTTGGCTGTGCACGCTTGCGACCAGTGGATCTTAATGCTGGCTTCGGCCTGACGCTGGTTGAGGGGAGCAGCCAACCTGCAACGATGGCTTCGGCAAGTGCTCGTGCCCTAGGTCAGGGGGTCCGGAACACCATCCGTGTTTCTGTAAAGAAGGTGGATGAAGGTGCACCTGTGGACCGCACCTTCTTCGTGAAGAGGGTCCTGTTGGACTGTTGTGGGTTCGCTGCTGCGGACACTTACTGCCTGTAGTATTTCCCCGGAAGAGGTTTTTACGATGTGACCTTCAGGAGTGCCAAGCTTTGCGAGCGCTTCCTGGAGGTTTTCAAGGAGAAAGGAGGTGAGGGCCCCCTCTCTGTACTGACCGCTGTCCCGCTGTTTGTGATGCCAGCACAGAGGAGCCGTATGGTGACTGTACATATGTACAACCCGCATGTGCCAGCAGTTGATGTCCTGACCTTCCTTGGAAGGTACGTGAAGGTGGAAGGGGACCTAACTGACATCATGGACCCCTTTGGCATTTGGATCAGTAAGAGGCAGGTCAAGGTGACACTGAGGATGGGCGCGGACACGAATGTCGTACACCCACCATCCAGCTTCGCGATCAGCAGGAGCAGGGACTACCTGACCTATGCAGGGCAACCTAAAGTCTGCCAAGCCTGTGGTAGGTCAGGTCACGTGGCGGCCGACTGCAAAGCCACCATCTGCAGGAACTGCAGGGAGGAGGGACACCTTGCAAAGGATTGCCCACAAGAAAAAAGCTGCAACCTTTGCGGGGAAGCGGGCCACCTCTATAGGGCATGCCTGCGGCGGGGGACCACCTACGCCCAGGTCGCCGGCAGGGGCAATGCGGGGCCAGCCCCCCCCCGCCGGAGGAGAGGAAGGCACCAGGATCCAGCAAGGACCCCACTAATGTGCAGGAGGGCCAGGTCGTGCAGGAGGGCCCAGCCCCGCAGGATGGGCCCGAGGCCAGCAAAGCACCCCTGCAGGCTTCCGATCCCCCCGACAACCCGGAATCGATGGAGGCGGCGACAGGTGACCCAGGGGAGTGGACAACAGTCTGGAAAGCGAGGAGGAAGGTGCGTCGGTGGGCCCAGGAACCGCAACCATCAGGCGGGAAGAGGCAGCTACAGGGGGGCTATAAGAGCTCCTCTGACGAGGGGGATTCGGAGAGGGCCCACCCGAAGCAGAAGTTAAAGATCTCGAGGGGGAAGGAAAGCAGCACCCGCGTCCTGAGGCTCCCTCCGACAACCAGTCAAGTGCTGCTGGAGCACTGGAGGGCCCCCCAGAACTTCCAGGCGGGAAAGAGGAAACAGCGCGTCCCCAGCCTAACCCAGAGCCGGACCCTCCTGCGACCGCACCTCTGACGGGGGGATGCCACCCGGAAGGCAGAACGGACGGTTTCCTGAGCCCGGAGAGCGTCCAGCAGTTAGCCCAGGCAATGGGCATGAAGGGACAGATGGAGGGGCTGGACCTTGGACTTGGGGAGGGTACTGCGGTCACTGCCCACAATGGGGGTACGAGTTTCGAGCATTAATGTGCGCAGCGTCAAGTCAACCGCACGATGTGTGTCCACGTTGGCCTACCTGACCACCATCAAGGCGGACCTCCTGTTTCTGCAGGAGTGCGGGATACCGCACCTCGGCAGGTACGGGAAATGGTCCGGCGCCTGGACCTGTGGGCCTTCGATCTGGTCGGGGGGTAACGACTGTCGGTCCTCGGGCCTGGCTATTCTGCTGCGGGGGCGCAACTTCACCATCTCTCAAGTTCAGGAGGTGGTGGGGGGGCCCCTCCTAGTGGCTGACATCACCTACAGGAATGCTCCCCTGAGGCTGATCAACGTGTACGCCCCAGCGGTACGGAGTGAGCGGTTGGCCGTCCTGCAGCGGCTTCCACCCCTGCTGGCTACGTCCAGGCCGGTCATCCTAGACGGAGACTGCAACTGCATCATTGATGCAGATGGAAGATCCGGCGTGGGGACAGCGGGTGGGGGGAGTCAACTGGACGTCACGTCCAGATTCCTGATGGGCACGGTGAAGGACGCTAAGCTGCTCGATGTCTTCAGCACCCCTGCAGACGGAGCGCAGCACAGGTACACCTGGTCGCGGCCAGACGGGTCTATCCGCTCAAGGATAGACTTCCTGTTTGTGTCACGGACGTCCTCGGTCAGGTCCACCGGCGTCGAGCCGGTGTTCTTCTCTGACCACTGCCTCCTGCTGGCCGACTCTCACTTACAGGACGACCAGCCGGCCGGCAAGGGGACGTGGAAGCTCAACATGACTCTGTTGACGCCAGAGAACGTCGAGGAGCTTAAGAGGGAGTACGCCGGTTGGAGAACCGTGAAACCCCTCTTTGAGTCTCTGGGCGACTGGTGGGAGACGGTGAAGGAGAACATCAAGAGGTTCTTTGTCCTCAAGGGTGTTCAGAAGGCAAGAGAGAGGCGGGGAAAGCTATCGTGACTTCAGAAAAGGATGTACAACCTGCTCCTTCTGCAGTTGATGGGGGTCGATGTCACGGAGGACCTCCGCGAGGTGAGGAGCCAGCAAGCCTCGCTCTTCGCCGCAGAGGCCTCCAGGATAATCTTCCGGTCCAGGGTCCGCTCCATGGAGCAGGACGAGACGTGCTCGCGTTTCTTCTTTCAGAAGGTGCACAAACAGAGCTCTGTGCTTAGCCGGCTGAAGGAGGACGACGGCTCGGTGAGGTCGTCTCGGCCCGACATTTTGAGGATAAGCAGATCCTTCTATGCCGGACTGTACGACACGAAGCCCACAGACAGCACGGCCTCCGAGTCATTCCTGTCGTCTATCACGGAGGTCTTAGACGACGGCACGAGGGAGTGGCTGGACCGGCCGATATCCCTGGACGAGCTGACCAGAGCCCTCAAGTCCTTGGAGAGGAATAGGACTCCCGGAATCGACGGCTTACCGGTCGAGCGGTATTCCGCTTTGTGGGGCCTGGTCGGCCAGGACCTGCTGGAGGTGTACGATAGTGCGCTTCGGGCAGGGGAAATGTGCAAGTCCATGAGGAAGGGCATCATCACCCTCATTTACAAGAGGAAGGGGGAGAGGGAAGGAATTAAGAATTGGCATCCCATTTTATTATTGAACGTGGACTACAAAATCCTGGCCAAGGTCATAGCCAACCGGGTCAGGTCTGTCCTGGAGTCAGTGACTCACCCTGACCAAACCTGTGCTGTGCCGGGCAGGAAGATCGCTGAGAGCCTCGCACTCATCAGGGGTATGATCGCCTACGTGCAGGACAGGCGGAGGGACACCTGCCTCGTCAGCCTGGACCAGGAGAAGGCCTTCGACAGGGTCTCTCATGCTTAGATGAGGGATGTCCTCTCCAAATTGGGGTTCGGGGAGGGCATCCACAATTGGATCCGGCTGCTCTACGCCAACATCGTTAGCAAAGTCTCGATCAACGGGTGGGAATCAGACAGTTTTCCTGTTAGATCTGGAGTCAGGCAGGGCTGCCCGCTCTCTCCTGCCTTGTTCGTGTGCTGTGTGGAGCCCTTCGCCGCCTCCATCAGGAAGGACGTGAGCCTGAAGGGCGTGACTATCCCAGGCAACGGAGGCCTTCAGGTCAAGACCTCCCTGTACATGGACGATGTCGCCGTCTTCTGCACCGATCGTCGGTCGGTGAGTAGACTATTGGACATCTGCGGCCAGTTTGAACTGGCCTCGGGTGCCAAAGTCAATAGGGGTAAGAGTGAGGCCATGTTCTTCGGGAACTGGGACGACCGCTCCTTCATCCCCTTCACCGCCAGGACAGACTACCTGAAGGTGCTGGGTGTTTGGTTCGGTGGAGCTGGGGCGTGGACTAAGACTTGGGAGGAGCGTATCACCAAATTGAAGCAGAAGCTGGGCAGGTGGACGCTCCGGTCCCTTTCCATCGCGGGTAAGAACCTGGTTGTCAGGTGCGAGGGGCTTTCGGTACTGTTGTATGTGGCGTAGGCCTGGTCTATTCCATGGACCTGCGCCGCTGCGGTCACCTGGGCCATCTTCCACTTCATTTGGGGGTCGAGGATGGACGGGGTCTGCAGGGACACCATGTACAAAGACCTGGAAAATGGGGGAAAGGGCGTACCGAACGCCACCCTCACCCTGACGGCTACCTTTGTGTGCGGCTGCATCAAGCTGTGCATAGATCCTCAGTACGCAAACACCAAGTGTCACTACTTACTGAGGTTCTACCTGTCCCCGGTGTTGCGAAGGATGGGCCTGGCCTCGTTGCTGCGGAACGCTCCGAGTAGTTGGACCATTCCGTACCACCTGTCCTTCATGGAGAAATTTTTGAAAGGAAACACCTTTGACCACAAGGCCTTCAGGCAGTGGTCAGCACGTAGTATCCTCAGGACCCTTCGGGAAAAGGAGAGGGTGGATCCCGTCGTGTGGCTCCCCACGCAGACTGCCAAAGTCGTTTGGCAGAATGCCTCATCGCCAGAACTTTCAAACAAGCACAAGGACATTGCTTGGCTGGCGGTGAGAGGGGCTCTGCCAGTGAGATCCTTTATGCAGGCCCGGAATCTCTGCGCCACTGCACGCTGCCCTCGAGGTGGCTGCGGGGGGGACAAGACTGTCGATCACCTCCTTCTGGAGTGTGCCTATGCGCAGGAGGTCTGGAGGGAGATGCAGTGGTATTTGTCGAGGTTCATCCCGAGCAGCTCCGTGACGCAGGACTCCGTGCTCTACGGGCTGTTTCCGGGGACGCACACCGAGACCAACATCAACTGCGCCTGGAGGACCATCAATGCGGTGAAAGATGCTCTTTGGTCTGCCCGCAACTTGCTGGTCTGCCAGCTGAAAGAACTGACCCCAACCGAGTGTTGCAGACTGGCGCACTCCAAGGTCCAGGACTACATGCTGAGGGACGCGCTAAAGTTTGGGGCAGCCGCCGCCAAGGCGCGGTGGGGAAAGACCACCGTATGAACTCCCTCGTCCAGAATAGGAAAAAGAACCCTATCTGGTAACTGGGCCCAGCTGGCGCCTTCCCCAACTGGTCAGTGGGCCAACTGGGACTGTGCGGGGAGACGACTGCCGGGGTGTTTTCTTTGCTTTGTTTTTTTTTCTCTGTTTTGTTTTTTTCCTTTAATTGGTGTACGTACCCCCTGGGTAACCCGGAGTGGCTTGCATGACTGGGTAGGTGTATAAATGTTTTATTTTTTGTACATTCTATGAATAAAGTATATTTTTTCAAATAAAAAAACAAAAAGGTGACGAAACATCTGAAAACTAACCTTCCAGCCCAGTGAACCAGCTTACATCCGGAACAAAATAAAGACCCACTCTTTTGTGGACCGAGAAGAGGAGAGCATGACTGTGTTGGAGGTGGAAGGAGGTCATCGGGTTGGCTGTGCACCCTTGCAACTGGTGGATCTTAATGCTGCCTTCGGCCTAACGCTGGTTCAGGGGAGCAGCCAACCTGCAACGATGGCTGCGGCAAGTGCTCGTGCCCCAGGTCAGGGGGTCCGGAACACCATCCGCGTTTCTGTAAAGAAGGTGGATGAAGATGCACCTGTGGACTGCACCTTCTTCGTGAAGAGGGTCCTGTTGGACTGTTGTGGGTTCGCTGCTGCGGACACTTACTGCCTGCAGGATTTCCCCGGAGGAGGATTTTACGATGTGACCTTCAGGAGTGCCAAGCTTTGCAAGCGCTTCCTGGAGGTTTTCAAGGAGAAAGGAGGTGAGGGCCCCCTCTCTGTATTGACCGCTGTCCCACTGTTTGTGATGCCAGCGCAGAGGAGCCGTATGGTGACTGTACACATGTACAACCCGCATGTGCCAGCAGTTGATGTCCTGACCTTCCTCGGAAGGTATGTGAAGGTGGAAGGGGACCTAACTGACATCATGGGCCCCTTTGGCATCTGGACCAGTAAGAGGCAGGTCAAGGTGATGCTGAGGATGGGCCCGGAAGGGAATGTCGTACACCCACCATCCAGATTCACAATTGGCGGGAGGAAGGGCTACTTGACCTATGCAGGGCAACCTAAAGTCTGCCATGCCTGTGGTAGGTCAGGTCACGTGGCGGCTGACTGCAAAGCCACCATCTGCAGGAACTGCAGGGAGGAGGGACACCTTGCAAAGGATTGCCCACAAGAAAAAGCTGCAACCTTGTTCCATTGGCATCCCATTTTATTATTGAACGTGGACTACAAAATCCTGGCCAAGGTCATAGCCTTGTGATGAGGGGGATTCGGAGAGGGCCCGCCCGAAGCAGAAGTTGAAGATCTCAAGGGAGGAAGAAAGCAGCACCCCGCTTCCAGGTGACTGTAGGCGTCCTGAGGCTCCCTCCGACACCCAGTCAACTGCCACTGGGGCACTGGAGGGCCCCCCGGAACTTCCAGGCGAGAAGGAGGAAACAGCGTGCCCCCAGCCTGACCCAGAGCCGGACCCTCCTGCCTCCCCACCCCTGACGGGGGGATGCCACCCGGAAGGCAGCATGGACGGTTTCCTGAGCCCGGAGAGCGTCCAGCAGTTAGCCCAGGCAATGGGCATGAAGGGACAAATGGAGGGGCTGGACCTTGGACTTAGGGAGGGTACTGCGGTCACTGCCCACAATGGGGGTACGAGTTTCGAGCATTAATGTGCGCAGTGTCAAGCCCACAACAAGATGTGTATCCACGTTGGCCTACCTGACCACCATCGAGGCGGACCTCCTGTTTCTGCAGGAGTGCGGGATACCGCACCTCAGCAGGTATGGGAAATGGTCCGGCACCTGGACCTGTGGGCCTTCGATCTGTTCGGGGGGTATCGACTGTCGCTCCTCGGGCCTGGCTATTCTGTTGTGGGGGTGCGACTTCACCATCTCTCAAGTTCAGGAGGTGGTGGGGGGGGGGCGCCTCCTGGTGGCTGACGTCACCTACAGGAACACTCCCCTGTGGCTGATCAATGTGTACACCCCAGCAGTACAGAGTGAGCGGTTGGCCATCCTGCAGCGGCTTCCACCCCTGCTGGCTACGTCCAGGCCGGTCATCCTAGGCGGAGACTTCAACTGTATCATCGACGCAGATGGAATTTCCGGCGTGGGGGGAGTCAACTGGACATCATGTCCAGATTCCTGATGGGCACGGTGAAGGACGCCAAGCTGCTCGACGTCTTCAGCGCCCCTGCAGACGGAGCGCAGCGGAGATACACCTGGTAGCGGCCAGACGGGTGTATCCGCTCAAGGATCGCCTTCCTGTTTGTGTCACGGGCGTTCTCGGTCAGGTCCGCCGGCGTCGAGTCGTTGTTCTTCTCTGACCACTGCCTCCTGCTGGCCGACTCTCACTTACAGGACGACCAGCCGGATGGCAAGGGGACGTGGAAGCTCAACACGACTCTGTTGACCCCAGAGAACGTTCAGGAACTTAAGCGGGAGTACGCCGGTTGGAGAACCGTGAAACCCCTCTGAGTCGCCGGGCGACTGGTGGGAGACAGTGAAGGAGAACATCAAGAGATTCTTTGTCCTCAAGGGTGTTCGGAAGGCAAGAGAGAGGCGGGGAAAGCTGTCGCGACTCCAGAAAAGTGTGCAGAACCAGCTCCTTCTGCAGTCGATGGGGGTCGATGTCACGGAGGACCTCCGCGAGGTGAGGGGCCAGCAAGCCTCGCTCTTTGCCGCGGAGGCCTCCAGGATAATCTTCCGGTCTGGGGTCTGCTCCGTGGAGCAGGACGAGATGTGCTCACGTTTCTTCTTTCAGAAGGTGCACAGAGAGCTCTGTGCTTAGCCGGCTGAAGGAGGACGACGGCTCGGTAGCGTCGTCTCGGCCCGACATTTTGAGGATAAGCAGATCCTTCTATGCCGGACTGTACGACGCAAAGCTCACGGACAGCACGGCCTCCGAGTCGTTCCTGTTGTCTATCACGGAGTCTTAGACGACAGCACAAGGGAGTGGCTGGACCGGAGCGATGGCTTACCGGTCGAGCTGTATTCCGCTCTGTGGGACCTGGTCGGCCAGCACCTGCTGGAGATGTACAATAGTGCGCTTCAGGCAGGGGAAATGTGCAAGTCCATGAGGAAGGGCATCATCACCCTCATTTACAAGAGGAAGGGGGAGAGGGAAGAAATTAAGAATTGGCGTCCCATTTCACTATTGAACGTGGACTACAAAATCCTGGCCAAAGTCATAGTCAACCGGGTCAGGCCTGTCCTGGAGTCGGTGATTCAGGTGACCAAACCTGTGCTGTGCCGGGCAGGAAGATCGCTGAGATCCTCGCACTCATCAGGGATACGATCGCCTATGTACAGGACAGGCGGGTGGACACCTGCCTCGTCAGCCTGGACCAGGAGAAGGCCTTCGACAGGGTCTCTCATGCTTAGATGAGGGATGTCCTCTCCAAATTGGGGTTCGGGGAGGGCATCCGCAATTGGATCCGGCTGCTCTACGCCAACATCGTTAGCAAAGTCTCGATCAATGGGTGGGAATCGGACAGCTTTCCCGTCAGACCCGGAGTCAGGCAGGGCTGCCCGCTCTCTCCTGCCTTGTTCGTGTGCTGTGTGGAGCCCTTCGCCGCATCCATCAGGAAGGACGTGAGCCTGAAGGGCGTGACTATCCCAGGCAGCGGAGGCCTTCAGGTCAAGACCTCCCTGTACATGGACGATGTCGCCGTCTTCTGCACCGATCGTCGGTCAGTGAGTAGACTATTGGACATCTGCGGCCAGTTTGAACTGGCCTCGGGTGAGAAAGTCAATAAGGGTAGGAGCGAGGCCATGTTCTTCGGGACGACCGCTCCTTCATAGAACATAGAACATAGAACATTACAGCATAGCACAGGCCCTTCGGCCCTCGATGTTGTGTCGACCTGTCATACCGATCTCAAGCCCAGATAACCTACACTATTCCATGTCCGTCCATATGCTTAGCCAATGACGACTTAAATGTACTTAAAGTTGGCGAATCTACTACTGTTGCAGCAAAGCGTTCCATTCCCTTACTACTTCATCCCCTTCACCGTCAGGACAGACTACCTGAAGGTACTGGGTGTTTGGTTTAGTGGAGCTGGGGCGTGCACTAAGACTTGGGAGGAGCGTATCACCAAACTGAAGCAGAAGCCAGGCAGGTGGACGCTCCGGTCCCTCTCCATCGCGGGTAAGAACCTGGTTGTCAGGTGCGAGGGGCTTTCAGTACTGTTGCCTGTGGCGCAGGCCTGGCCTATTCCCTGGACCTGCGCCGCTGCGGTCACCCGGGCCATCTTCCACTTCATTTGGGGGTCGAGGATGGACCGGGTCCGCAGGGACGCCATGTACAAAGACCTGGAAAATGGGGGAAAGGGCGTACCGAACGCCACCCTCACCCTGACGGCTACCTTTGTGTGTGGCTGCTTCAAGTTGTGCGTAGATCCTCAGTACGCGCACACCAAGTGTCACTACTTACTGAGGTTCTACCTGTGTCCGGTGTTGCGAAGGATGGGCCTGGCCTCGTTGCCGCAGAACGCTCCGAGTAGTTGGACCATCCCGTACCACCTGTCCTTCGTGGAGAAATTTTTGAAAGGAAACACCTTTGGCCACAAGGCCATCAGGCAGTGGTCAGCACATAGTATCCTCCAGACCCTTTGGGAAAAGGAGAGGGTGGATCCCATCTTGTGGTTCCCCATGCAGACTGCCAAAGTCATTTGGCAGAAGGCTCATCGCCAGAACTTTCAAACAAGCACAAGGACATTGTTTGGCTGGCGGTGAGAGGGGGTCTGCCAGTGAGATCCTTTATGCATGCCCGGAAACTCTGCGTCACCGCACGCTGCCCTCAAGGCGGCTGCGGGGGGTGCGAGACTGTCATACATAGAACATAGAACATTTCAGCACAGTACAGACCCTTCGGCCCTCAATGTTGTGCCGACCTGTCATGCCAAACTGAAGCCCATCTAACCTACACTATTCCATGTACGTCAATATGCTTATCCAATGACGACTTAAATGTACCTAAAGTTGGCAAATCTACTACCGTTGCAGGCAAAGCGTTCCATGCCCTTACTACTCTCTGAGTAAAGAAACTACCTCTGACATCTGTCCTACATCTTTCACCCCTCAATTTAAAGCTATGCCCCCTCGTGCTTGCCATCACCATCCTAGGAAAAAGGCTCTCCCTATCCACCCTATCTAACCCTCTGATTATTTTATATGTTTCAATTAAGTCACCTCTCAACCTTCTTCTCTCTAATGAAAACAGCCTCAAGTCCCTCAGGCTTTCCTCATAAGATCTTCCCTCCACACCAGGCAACATCCTCGTAAATCTCCTCTGCACCCTTTCCAAAGCTTCCACATCCTTCTTATCATGCGGTGACCAGAACTGGACACAATACTCCAAGTGCGGCCGCACCAGAGTTTTGTACAGCTTCATCAAAACCTCTTGGTTCCGGAACTTGATCCCTCTGTTAGTAAAAGCTAAAACACTGTATGCCTTCTTAACAGCCCTGTCTACCTGGGTGGCAACTTTCAAGGATCTATGGACATGGACACAGAGATCTCTCTGCTCATCTACGCTACTAAGAATCTTACCATTAGCCCAGTACTTTGCCTTCTGGTTACTCCTACCAAAGTGCATCACCTCACACTTGTCTGCATTAAACTCCATTTGCCACCTCTCAGCCCAGCTCTGCAGCTTATCTATGTCTCTCTGCAACCTACAGCATCCTTTGTCACTATCCACAACTCCACCGACCTTAGTGTCATCTGCAAATTTACTAACCCATCCTTCTACGCCCTCATCCAGGTCATTTCTAAAAATGATAAACAGCAGTGGACCCAACACTGACCCTTGTGGTACACCACTAGTAACTGGTCTCCAGGATGAACATTTCCCATCAACTACCACCCTCTGTCTTCTTTCAGCAAGCCAATTTCTGATCCAAACTGCTGTATCTCCCACAATTCCATTCCTGCGCATTTTGTACAATAGCCTATTGTGGGGAACCTTATCGAACGCCTTGCTGAAATCCATATACACCACATCAACCGGTTTACTCTCATCTACCTGTTTGGTCACCTTCTCAAAGAACTCAGTAAGGTTTGTGAGGCACGACCTTCCCTTCACAAAACCGTGCTGACTATCCCTAATCAATTTATTCTTTTCTAGATGATTATAAATCCTATCTCTTATAACCTTTTCCAACACTTTACCAACAACTGAGGTAAGGCTCACTGGTCTATAATTACCAGGGTTGTCTCTACTCCCCTTCTTGAACAGGGGAACCACATTTGCTATCCTCCAGTCATCCGGCACTATTCCTGTAGACAATGACGAGTTAAAGATCAATGCCAAAGGCTCGACTGTCGATCATCTCCTCCTGGAGTGTGCCTATGTGCAGGAGGTCTGGAGGGGGATGCAGTGGTATTTGTCGAGGTTCATCCCGAGCAGCTCCGTGACGTGGGACTCCGTGCTCTACGGGCTGTTTCCGGGGACGCACACCGAAACCAACATCAGCTGCGCCTGGAGGACCATCAATGCAGTGAAAGACGCTCTTTGGTCTGCCTGCAACTTGCTGGTCTGCCAGCTGAAAGAACTGACCCCAACCGAGTGTTGCAGACTGGCGCACTCCAAGGTCCAGGACTACGTGCTGAGGGACGCGCTAAAGCTTGGAGCAGCCGCCGCCAAGGCGCGGTGGGGAAAGACCACGGTATGAAACCCCTCATCCAGAATAGAAAAAAGGGCCCTATCTGGTAACTGGGCCCAGCTGGCGCCTTCCCCAAACGGGGACTGTGCGGGGAGACAACTGCCGGGGTATTTTCTTTGCTTTGTTTTTTTTCTTCTTTGTTTTGATTTTTTGCCTTTATTTGGTGTACGTACCCCCTGGGTAACCCAGAGCGGCTTGCATGACTGGGTAGGTGTATAAATATTTTTGTTTTGTACATTCCATGAATAAAGTATATTTTTTCAAATAAAAAAAGTGACGAAACGTCTGAAAACTGACCTTCCAGCTCAGCGAGCAAACTCACATCCACAAAGCAAACAGGATATCCAGCTCTATGCCTTGATATCTCAGATTATCCAGCATCTGCAGTTCCTACTATCTCTGAAACAGGACACTTGCATTTATTAAAAGGTTTGCAACGATATAGCCACGTATCTGGCCTGGTTATCAGGGCCCACATGGTAAAGACGATGAGGATAAAGTTTTCTGAAAAAGGGCCTGGGCCCGAAACATCAGCTTTCCTGCTCCTCCGATGCTGCTTGATCTGCTGTGTTCATCCAATTCTACACCTTGTTATCTCAGGATAACATCATGTTTTTAAATAAAATAATGAACCGCAGATGCTGGAAATCTGAAACAAAACCTGAAATTTTGAGAAATTCAGCAGATCTGGCAGCATCTGTGGAGAGGAAGCAGTTAATGTTTTGTGTCCAGTAACTAGCTATTCTGGTGAAGGGTCACTGGACCCAAAATTATAACTCTGCTTTCTCTCCACAGATACAACAAGATCTGTAGAGCTTCTCCATAAAACAAATTCTTATTTCGTTCTTAAAGTAATTTTTTTGGCATGTGTCAGGTGAACCAGGCAGAAATTCTCCAATTTAAGCTGAAAATAGAAACAAATAAACATCTTCTAGAATCCAGTCAGTTGTCACTGGTGACTGTGTTTCCTGATTCACACAATGGTGTAAAATTGTCAGGGCAAAGTTGTTGGAAAGCCATAAATCTCAGCTTTACCACTGGCCATTGGACTTGAACTGAGAGACATTCAATGTTAAAATTAAGATGCATAATAAAGATGCATAAAGATGTGCTGTTTAGGTGGATTGGCTATATTAAGTTGCCCATAGTATGTGGGATGGGAACTGCGGGAAGAGTGGGTCTGGGAGGATGCTCTTCAGAGGGCAGGTGTGGACTTGATGGGCTGAATGGCCTGCTTCCACACTGCAGGGATTCTCTGATTCTATGATGCATACAGTGACACCATGTTTCTGATCAGGAAGGAGATGATTATTCAATTCCACTGTCAATCATACCTGGAGGTTGCTGTTACAAGTGACAAGGATTGATTACATTCACATAGTGCATCATGTAGTGATCCTTCCCCCCCTAAAGTCAAGCGCTGTGTTTGCTATCGTTCAGAATTTCTTTTGACTTTCTTCGCTAAGTATACGAGCTGTTTTCTGCAGCGTACTTTTTAAACTGATACTATTTTCTGTTTGCTGATTAAGTGGAGGCCTGCTTCCAAGTCCCTAACTGACACAGTCCAGTTCGTTGGTTGATAGCAGAAGCTTTGGTCAAATGCTTCGTGGTGCTGTGTAAACTAAATTACTAAACTTGTTGTAGCCAAACTGTATTGTGGATTTTTTTTTTCCACAAAAGTCAATGCTTACACTAGCTAAGGCACTGTTACTTCCAACAGCGTCTTCAGAAGGATCTCAGGTAAAGCAATAACTGAGAGGGGACTTAAAGTCAGAAGACATGTGTTCTTTACATTGGAGATAATGGGAACTGCAGATGCTGGAGATTCCAAGATAATAAAATGTGAGGCTGGATGAACACAGCAGGCCAAGCAGCATCTCAGGAGCACAAAAGCTGACGTTTCGGGCCCAGACCCTTCATCAGACCCCTCTGATGAAGGGTCTGGGCCCGAAACATCAGCTTTTGTGCTCCTGAGATGCTGCTTGGCCTGCTGTGTTCAGCCAGCCTCACATTTTATTATGTTCTTTACATTGATTTTTTTTCCAACTGAAACTTTAAAGATGTTACAACCTGTTGGTTTTCAGAAGGTTGTTGGAAGGAACTGGACAGGATTAAAGCTGTCAGCCACTGAGAGGCTGTTAATTTTGCCCTTGCTGCAGATGTTGTTACTGAGCAATGCAAGGACAGTGATGCAACACTAATAGAGGTAACACCAATATGTGGAATTGCATTGAACATAGAAGGGGAAAGTTAACAAGGAATAGGACAGAAGATATGATAAGGAATCGAACTTCAGGCACAGCTGGTAAGCGGAGAAATGAGAAGGTGGGATAGTCAACAAAGGACTGAGGGTGCTATATTTAAGTGTGTTTCCATCAGGTGCCCTGGTTTTCTCCCACAGTCCAACAAATATGCAGGTTAGGTGGACTGGCCAGGCTAAGTGGCCAATAGTGTGCAGGTTTGGCGGATTAGCCAGAGTAAATGCACAGTTGTAGAGATATAGTGAGGGCTGTGTCCAGGTAAGAGACTGTTTGGAAAGCCAGTGCAGACTTGATGGCCTCTTGATGCACTATGGGGATTCTATGATTCTGAGGGCACACAGTATACAAAACAAGGTAAATGAGCTCGAGGCACAGATTGGAATTGGCAGGTACAATGTTGTGGCTGCAAAAGGTTCAGGGCTGGGAACAAAATTTCCAAGCATATGCACCCTGTAGAAAGGGCAGGGGTGGACAGTGAGGTGGGACTGCCTTGTTATTAATTCAATTGTAGGAAATGGTATAAAAGTGGGTGATGGGCAATCTGTGTGGGTAGATTTGAGGAATCACAAAAGGAAAACAGAGCTTGGCGGGAGTTATGTACACGCCTCCTAGCAGTAGTCAGGATGTGGGCAGAAAATAAATCAGGAGATAGAAAAGGCATGTGAGAAAGGCACCATGACAGTAATCATTGGGAACTTCAATGTGCAGGACTGGGAAAATCAGGTTGGAAGAAGATCTCAGGGAAAGGAATTTGTGGAATGTTGGCAAGATTTTTTTTGGAGCAGCTTATGGTGAAGACCTTGAGGAAACAGGATAATTTGAGGAAACAGGATAATCTGGATTTGGTCATGTGTAATGAGGTAGACTTGCTTAAGGAGTTTAAGGTGAAAGAGGCCTTTTTTTAAAAAAAAGATAGTAAAAGGTAGGGAAGGTTGATCTTAGCAGGGTAATAAGTCAGCACAACATTGTGGGCCAAAGGGCCTGAAACTGTGCTGTACCTTTCTATGTTCTTCTATGTAATCCTTTGGGTACAGTGACCATAACACAATAGAATTCACCCTGTAGTTTGAGACGGAGGGTCTGGAATCAGGCGGGACAGTGGAACAACTGAGTAAAGGTAACCACAAAGGCATGAGGGAGGAGCTGTCCAGAATTAGTTGGAAGAGGAGTCTAGCAGGGAAGGTAGTGGAGCAGCAATATTTCTGGGAGTGATTCAGGAGGCACAGCAACAATTCATCCAAGGAGAAGAACATACTAGGGAAGGTGTGGCAACCACAGCTGACTAGGGAAATTGGGGATAGTGTATAAGAAAAACCATATAATGTGGCAATGAGATGACAAGGTATAGAGCTGGATGAAGACAGCAGGCCAAGCAGCATCAGAGGAGCAGGAAGGTTGATGTTTCAGGCCTGGAATGAAGGAACTGAGAGCATTTTTGCTACATTTGCACACAATACAAAGATAATTTCAAAGAACCCCTACAGTGTGGAAACAGGCCCATTGGCCCAACAGGTCCACACCAACCCTCAGACCATCCCATTCAGATCTATTCCCCCAACAACCCACACGTCTCTGAACACTTTTGGCAATTTCTCATGGCCAATCCACCTAGTCCACACATCTTTGGAGTCTGGGAGGGAACCAGGGCACCTGGTGGAAACCCACACAGACACTGGGAGAACGTGCAAACTCCACACAGTTGCCCGAGGGTGGAATCAAAACGAGGTCCCTCATACTATCAGGCAGCAGTGCTAACCACTGAGGCACCATAAAGGAGTAGGTAATGTTTGAAAAAGTGGGGAGGCTGCGGAAGGACTTAGGCAGGCTAGAGGAGTAGGCAAGGATGTGGCTGATGGGACATAACGTGGGAAAGTCTGAGGTTTTGCACTTTTGTGGAAAGTGTAGAGATGTAGACTATTTTCTAAACTAGGAAAGGTTTTAGAAACCTGAAGTATAAAGGAACTTGGGAGTCCTAGCTCAAGAATCTTTCAAGGTTAACATGCAGATTCAGATGACAGTGAGGAAGGCAAATGTTAACATTTGTTTTGAGAGGGCTAGAATACAAGAGAAGAGATGTATTACTACAACTGCGGAAGGCTTTGATCAGACTGCATTTGGAATATTGTGAGCAGTTTTGGACACCATATCTGAGAAAGGATGCGCTGGTCTTGGAGGAATACGGAGGAGGTTTACAAGAATGATTCCAGGGATGAAGGGCTTGTCATATGAGGAGTGGTTAAGGGTTCTAGGTTTGTACCCAGTGGAGTTTAGAAGAATGAGGAAGGATCTGATTGAAAGTTACGATAATACGGAGAGGCCTGGATAGAGTGGAAGCAAAAGAGAGTAGGAACTGAGAGCCCAGCCTCAGAGTAAAGGAATGATCCTTTTGAATTAGACGAGCAGGAATTTCTTCAGCCAGAGGCTGGTTAATCTGTGCAGACTGAGTCATTGAGTGTCTTTAAAGACAGAGATAGAGAGGTTCTTTATTAGTAACAGCATCAAGGGTTACAGGGAGAAGGCAGGAGAATGGAGCTGAGAAACATGTCAGTCAAGGCTGGAGTTGATTCAATGGGCTGAATGATCTAATTTTGCTCCTATATCTTATGGTCTTACATCCATTTGTTTTCAGACCATCTCCAGAGACAGTGCATGTGATTCAAATTATCAGTAACTGAGGTACTCTTTTTGCTGCATGTTAACATAAATTGGGAATAAAACATTAACTAATAGCGATTTCCAAAATGACCTTAATCTCACCCTCAAATGAGGGAGGGCCATTTTGGTTTTCAAAATTTAGCTATACTATATCAGTAAGAGCATTAAGAAATATTGAATGGATATTGTACTAAATTAGTACTATTTATTTATGTTCATTCACAGGATTAGGGCATCGCTAGGCAGGCAGCATTTATTGCCCATCCCTAATTGCCCAGAGGGCAGTTAGGAGTCAACCACATTGCTGTGGGTCTGGGGTCACATATACGCCAGACCAGGTAAGGATAGCAGTTTCCTTCCCTAAAGGGCATGAGTGAACCAGATGGGTTTTTCTGACAATTGACAATGGATTCGTGGTCATCATTTGACTATTAGTTCCAGATATTTTGTTGAATTCAAATTCCACCATATGCCATGGTGGGATTCAAACCCGGGCCCCCAGAACGATATCTGGGTCTCTGGATTAACAAGACAGCAATAATGCCACTAGGCATTTGCCTCCCCTTACATCTACAGTGTTTTGACCCTCTTTCTTGATTGTTGTCAAATCTCAATAACGTTTTGTAGTTAGCCAGACTGAGTGAAGTAGTTCAATGTGAGACATTTTGAGTTGAATTTTGTCAGCACTGAAAGGGTCTCATCCGTGGGATTAAAAAGCAAGAGCTGACTTTAATGGTAGATGCCAGAAATCTGGAGTTGCACTTTCCCAGCAATGGTTAATTTACCAGAACATTTGGCCAACTTGGAGAGATGGCTTGTAGCTAACCTTGGCAGTTCTTCCTCTAAGAATGGCAGAAATGAGTGCATGTTCCCTCTCAAGCAGCTGTGGCTTTACCATGGAAGTGGCCATTGCTTTCCCAACAAAGGAGTGTAGTCTTGCTGAGAGGAATGGGTTTACTTACCAGACTGTTCAAGTGGCACCACTCATGAGAAAAAAGCCCATAGGATAGGAATTGGCCTATAATTAGGCACCTGGGTGGGTTAATTGCTTGCTCAGTGGAGACACATGCTAATGGAAATATGCCAAAGTGGTAAAACAATATTAATCTCCCTTCCGGACCATAGCAACAGGCCTTATTTAGTGAGTGGATCACATTATGAACGTCTCTACTGACTAACACTTCAAAATGATTGAATTATTTCTGCCTCCATGGCAACCATTCAAACTCAAGATGTTCCTATTCATCCAGGACAAAGATGTCTACTTGATTGCCACCCCATCCACCACCTTCAGAATTCACTGACTCCACCAGCAACACATAGCAACAGCAGCAGAATGTGGTAGTAACTTGCCAAGACTCCTTAGACAACACCTCCCATACCCACAACCATTACTCACTGGAAGGACAAGAGCAACAGAAATATGGGAACACCATCAGCTGCAAGTTCCCCTCCAACCCACTCATCATCCTGATTTTGAACTATAGAATCATGGAATCATTGAATTCTTAGAGTGTGGAAGCAGGCCAATCGGCCCATCTTGTCTACATCAATTGCCTGAAGAGCATCCCATCCAGAGTCACCCTCTCCATCTTATCCCTGTAAATCTACGTTTCCCATGGCCTATGCGCCTAAACTGCATATCTTTGGATGCTGTTCCTTCAGTGCCACTCAGTCAAAATCCTGGAATTCCCTTCCAAATGACATTGTGGGTCCTTCAGTATGCAGACTGCAGCAGTTCAAGAAAGAACATCACCACCAGCTTCTCAAGGAGCAACTGAGAAAGCGCATTAAATATAGGGCCTAGACAACAATGCTCACATCCTGTGAACAAATTAAAATTCGCATTGAGCTGTTTAAAATGTATTCACAACATCAAAAAGTAGGAAAAATTAGGTCAGTCAGTTTCTGCTGGTATAGATTCTATTTAAAAAATATGCGTCCAATATTCGCATCTGTTACATTGCATAGGAGAGAACTTATTCTGAAGTGGTTCACTTGGTAACTTCACATATAATTGAGGACAATCAAAACTCAGCCACATTGCTGTGGGTCTGGAGTCACCTGTAGGCCAGACCAGGTAAGGACAGTAGATTTCCTTCCCTAAAGAGCATGACTGAACCAGATGGGCTTTCACAGCAACAAAAGTGATGGTTTCCATTCCTGAGGGAATCTCAGTTTAGTGTTTATTTCGTGCAGACTCTCCCAGTTGCTATGGTGGCATTTGATCACATTGCTTGAATCTCAGGATTGTGAATCCAGTGCCATTGGACTTTTCACCAACCCAGCCTTTATCAAACAGCGAGCTATAATTGTAAGAATGCCTGGCAGTTGATTAGCTCCAACAGTGTTCCAAAGATGGGAAATATATTTTGTGTTATTCCTAACTGATTCTATCAGTTAGCAAGAGAAATGGCAATTCTTGTAAACTGAGCTGCACTGTTCTCGGTGCTTATATTTATGCCTTCAGGAGTCAAGAAAATAATTTCTAAGAGAAAATATAGAGTAGCAAGATAAAGAGCACATGTTATATTTAGAAATGATCCATTACAAATTTTAATTTTCTTTCATGAACATGAATATGGAATCAGAAAATCTCCTTGATAGCAAGTGACCTTGATGTTCTTATTTCTCCATGGTACTGAGAAACTCTAGCTCGTAAATGTTGGCATTATTACAAGTAATGATATTGTATAATGACTCTAAATTCACTATGAAAAGTTTTTGTACCACAGAGAACAAACTGTATTATGTAGTAACAGTGATGCTGCTCACCTTAGTGGAGCAACTAATTGCTTGCCCTGTAAAATCAGCACACAAATAGGCTAACAGTAAGTAGTATGTGATGGCAGGCTAGGTGATAACAAGGTCCAGTGTATGACTGGTAGCGGTCTAGGACATAGGAGAGTTCAGACTCTAACATTATTGAACTCAGTATTGAGCCCAGAGGCCTGCAGAGTCCCCAAAAGGAAAATGAAGTGTTGTTCTGCCAGCTTGCACTGAGCTTCACCAAAACAATGCAGCAAGCCAGAGACAGATGTTCGCCAGGGAGCAGGGTGGTGCGTTAAAGTGGCAGACAACTGAAAACTCAGGGTCTTTTCTGCAAGCAAATCAAAGATGTTCTGTGAAGTGGTCATGCAGTCTACACTTCATTTCCCCAACGTAGAGGATATCACATTGTGAGCAGCAAATGCAGTAGACTAGATTCCAGGAAGAACAAGTAAAGCGCTGAGGGTGTTGGGAGCGAAGGAAATGTGGATCAGGGTGTCCCAGAGGGAATGGTCCCTGCCGAAGGCAGGCACGGGACAGGGGGGGAATATGGGCCTGTTGGTGGCACCTCATTGGATTTGGCAGAAATGGCATCTGATGTTCTTCTGGATGTGGATGCTGGTGGGATGGTAGGTAAAGACAAGGGGAACCCTATCGCTATTGCAGGAGAGAAGAGAAGGGGTGAGGGAGGAATTATGGGAGATGGATCGGACCCAGGTGAGGGCCCTGTCAATAATGGTACTGGGGAATCCTTGATTGTGGAAAAAGATGTACATTTCGGCTCAGACTCGCCCCAGGTGGATTCCAACTCAAATTTCATCCCTCCTGCTTTGAATCCGCCCAGGATCACTAGTGTCTCTGTGATGTTTAACATTTCATGGGCAGCTTCTCTCACCACATCCTAAGATCCACACTCAGTACACACTCTCAACCTTTCTCCTTAACTGTGTCACATCACAGTGGCTCAGGGCTGCACCACTCCATAGTTCCACTTCATCCTCTGGCTCATTCATTATCTAACAAGAAACTTTCTCTGTGTTACAGTCAAGGCCTGCAAGATGCAACAATTCAAAAATACCAGTGGCCCTCTGGAACCTTCCTCCCCACCCCTTCCCTCTGACTCCATCTCCTCTCCCAACACCCCCACCTCCTGTACGGTATTCACCATTTCTCCTAACCTGCCGCTCTCTGATACTGAATATTGCATGCTCAGTGAAGCCTTCTGCTTTATTCCTCTGTGTCCCCACCTTAATGTATTTTGAACGCAACATGATGTAGAACTCTTAGTCCGCTGTCTTCACGTCCGTGGTCATTTCTTTGGAAAAGAATCCTCCCCTGTTCTACAGACCCCTTCACCTATGTCCAACATTCTCTGTCCAACTGGACCCCTCTCTCTGGCCTTTCACCTGCACTACATCTCTACATCGTTGAGAACTGCCGATGTGATATTAGTCTCCCCAACCTATCTCCCTCCGAACTACTGCGCTCCGTGCACTCAGATCTAACCCTGACTTTGTTACTAAGCCTGCTGATAAGGGTGGTGCTGTTTTAATCTGGCGTGCTGACCTCTACGTTGCAGAGGCTGAGCACCAGCTCATAGATACTTTCTCCTACCTTTCCCTGGACCATGACCCCACCATGACACATCAGGCCATTATATCAACCACAGTCATGGGCCTCATTTCAGCCGTCGATTTCCCATCCCACTACACCCAAGCTGATAGCTACCCGCCTCACACAACTCACTTCTACCTCCTTCCAAAAATCCACACAAACAGGACTGTCTGGGCAAAGAACAAAGAACAATGAAAATTACAGCACAACAACAGGCCCTTCAGCACTTCAAGCCTGTGCCGATCGAGATCCCCTGTCTAAACCTGCCATCCATTTTCTAAGGTTCTGTATCCCTTTGCTCCCCGCCCATCCATGTACCTATTCAGATACATCTTAAAAGACACTATCGTGTCTGTGTCTACCACCTCCGCTGGCAACTTGTTCCAGGCACCCACCATCCTCTGTGTAAAGAACTTTCCACACATATCTCCCTTAAACTTTCCTCCTCTCACTTTCAACTCATGACCCCTAGTCATTGAGTCCCCCACTCTGCGGGAAAAAGCTTCTTGCTATCCACATTATCTATACCCCTCATGATTTTGTAGACCTCAATCAGGTCCCCCTTCAATCTTTGATAATAAAATGTGAGGCTGGATGAACACAGCAAACCCAGCAGCATCTCAGGAGCACAAAAGCTGACGTTTCGGGCCTAGACCCTTCATCAGAGAGGGTCTAGGCCCAAAACGTCAGCTTTTGTGCTCCTGAGATGCTGCTGGGCCTGCTGTGTTCATCCAGCCTCACATTTTATTATCTTGGATTCTCCAGCATCCGCAGTTCCCATTATCACTGGTACAATTTTAACCCCCTTCAATCTTTGTCTTTCGAATGAAAATAACCCTAATCTACTCAACCTCTCTTCTTAGCTAGCACCCTCCATACCAGGCAACATTCTGGTGGACCTCCTCTGCACCCTCTCCAAAGCATCCACATCCTTTTGGTAATGTGGCGACCAGAACTGTACGCAATACTCTAAATGTGGCTGAACCAAAGTCTTATACAACTGTAACAAGACCTGCCAACTCTTGTACTCCATACCTCATCCGATGAAGGAAAGCACGCCGTATGCCTTCTTGATCGCTCTATTGACCTGTGTTGCCACCTTCAGGGAACAATGGACCTGAACACCCAGATCTCTCTGTGCATCAATTTTCCCTAGGACTTTTCCATTTACTGTATAGTTCGGTCTTGAATTAGATCTTCCAAAATGCATCGTCTCGCAGTTGCCCAGATTGAACTCCATCTGCCATTTATCTGCCCAACTCTCCAATCTATCTACATTCTGCTGTAATCTCTGACAGTCCCCTTTACTATCTGCTACTCCGCCAATCTTCCTGTCATCTGTAATGGGCAGACCCATTGTTTCAGCCTGGTCCTGCCCCACAAAACTCATCCCTTCCTACCTTGACTCAAACCTCTTCCCCTCCCACTCAATGCCCCCCATCCCCGCTCCCGGTTCAATCCCTGCCCACATATATCTATGATTCCTCTGATGCTTTACAACAGTTTCAGAATTTCCAGTTTGCCAGTTACAGCTACCACCTCTTTACCATGGATGTGCAATACCTTTACACATCCATGCTCCACCAGGAGGGCCTCTGAGTTCTTTGCTTCTCTCTGGAGTACAGACCTGAACCGTCCCCACCCACCACCACCCTCCTCTTCAACAAGTTTTTTTTAATTCCTATCATTTTCTTCAGGTCAGAGCGTTAGCCTTCTGTACATGGATGGGCTCCGGTTACGCTTGGCTCCTTGTGGAAACATTTCTTGTTCCAGTCCTATTCCGGCCCCCACCCACAATTCTTTCTCCAATATAATCGCTGATATCATTGGTGCTGCTTCCCATCTTGTCCAGAATTGGAAAGCTTCATTAATTTTGCTCCCAATTTCCACTCCACACTCACTTTCACCTGGTCTGACTCCTCCCTCCCCTTCCTCGACATTTGTTTCCATTTCTGGCAATAAACTGGCAACTAGATATTCGTTATAAACCCATTGATTCCCACAGCTATCTGGATTTACATCGTAACAACTGCTGATGTTGGAGTCAGAGATAACATCTGCTTCTTGTAAAGGTTCCATTCCATTCTCCCAGTTCCGCCATCTCCATTGCACATGTTCTGATAAAGGCCAACTTCAACAAGGGAGCCTCCAAAATGATCATCTTCTTCCTCAACTGGGATTGTCATCAGAGCTCTCAACTAGGTCCGACATGCAATTCTGCTCTCATCTTCCTCCTCCCTCCCACATCAATGATAGGATTCCCCTTGTCCTCACTTAACATCCCGCCAGCATCCACATCCAGAAGAACATCAGCCACCACCTCCAGTGAGACACCACCAGAGAGATATTCCCCTCCCCTCCGTTGTCAGCCTTCTGCAGGTACCATTGTCTCAAGGACACCCTGGTCCACTTGTCCTTCACTCCCTAAACCCCATGGCACCATCCCTTGCAACCAGCAAAGGTGTAACACCTGCCCATTTACCTCTTCCCTCCCCAATATCCAAGGGCCCAAACACACCTTCTGGGTGAAGCATTGTTTTGACAAAAACAGAGGTTGCCGGAGAAGCGCAGCAGCTCTGAAGAAGGGTCTCCAGACCCGAAACGTTAACTCTGATTTTCTCTTCACAGATGCTGCCAGACCTGCTGAGCTTCTCCAGCAACTTTTGTTTTTGTTCCTGATTTACAACATCTGCAGTTTTTTTTGGTTTTTATGAAACAACGCTTTACCTGTACTTCCCAGAATCTAGTCTATTGCATTCGCTGCTCACAATATGGTCCCCTCTACATTGGGAAGTCAAAGCTTTTTGGGTAACCCTCTCACAGAACATCTGCAGTGTTCCAATGAAGTTCACCCCAAGCTGGAAGAACAGCACTCTTTTTCCAATTGGGGACCCTGCAGCCCTCTGGACTCAATATCAAGTTCAATAATTTTAAAGCCTGAAGCCTCCCATGTCCAAGTCCCCAACCCCACACACCAGGCCTTGTTATCACAGTCTGCGGTTACACACTACCTATTGGTAGCCACTAACAGTCTCCATTAACAACTATTACTTTCTTAGCCAGAACATTATCCACTCTTGTCTGTCCATCTATTCTTCTCTCTCTTTGGGCTCCATCCCTATCTATCATTTTCTCCTTACCAAATCCCCTTCCTTATCTTCTGCATATAAACGGACATTTTCCTAGCTATCATCAGTTTTGCGGACAGTTCACCAGACCTGAAATGTTAACTCTTATTTCTGTTCACAGATGCTGCCAGACCTGCTGAGCTTTTCTAGCAACTTTTGTTTTTGTTGCATTTATATAACATTTTTAATGCAATACAATTGTCTACAGCAAGATAATTTTACAACAAGATGAAGTCCCAGGTAACTGAAAAAGGTTTTCAAATCTTGATGAGTCAGTTGCTAAGGAGAAGCTTAAAGAAAGATGGAGATGTTTAGAGAAAGATATGCAGTTATAACGCAGCTTTGTTATTCACAGTTTGCCTCAAAGAGTTTCACAGCTAATGAAGTATTTTTGAAACACAACAACTGTTATTAGATTGGAAAAATGGCAGATAATTTGTACACAGCAAGAATCCACAAACTCAAAGTGATAATGACCAGGTTTCCCATCTATCATTTATCGATCATTTAACTTTTGCCTAGACATGAGGTATCACTCCTGCTTTCTTCAAAATACTACTATGAAGTCTGTGAAATGTGAGGAAGATGTTATGAGAATACAGGGTGACTTGGACAGGCTAAGTGAGTGGACGGATGCATGGCAGATGCAGTTTAATGTGGATAAATATGTGGTTCTCCACTTTGGTGGCAAGAACAGGAAGGCAGATTACTGTCTAAATAGAGTCAAGTTAGGTAAAGGGGAAGTTCAACGAGATCTAGGTGTTCTTGTACATCAGTCAATGAAAGCAAGCATGCAGGTACAGCAGGCAGTGAAGAAAGCTAATGGCATGCTGGCCTTCATCACAAGAGGAATTGAGTATAGGAGCAAAGAGGTCCTTCTGCAGCTGTACAGGGCCCTGGTGAGACCACACCTGGAGTATTGTGTGCAGTTTTGGTCTCCAAATTTGAGGAAGGACATCCTGGCTATTGAGAGAGTGCAGCGTAGGTTCACGAGGTCAATTCCTGGAATGGCGGGACTATCAAATGTCGAAAGATTGGAGTGACTGGGCTTGTATACACTTGACTTTGGAAGGATGAGAGGGGATCTGATTGAGACGTATCAGATTATTAAGGGATTGGGCACTCTGGAGGCAGGAAATGTGTTTCTATTGATGGGGGAGTCCAGAACCAGAGGGCACAGTTTAAAAGTAAGAGGTAGGCCATTTAGAACAGAGTTGAGGAGAAACGTCTTCACTCAGAGAGTGGTGGATATATGGAATGCTCTGCCCCAGAAGGCAGTAGAGGCCAAGTCTCTGGATAGTTTCAAGAAGGAGATAGATAGAGCTCTTAAAGATAGTGGAATCAAGGGTTATGGGTATATGGCAGGAACAAGATACTGATTGTGGATGATCAGCCATGATCATAATGAATGGTGGTGTTGGCTTGAAGGGCCAAATGGCCTACTCCTGCACCTATTGTCTATTGTCTATTATCTATTACATGCACTTGAGAGAATAGATGGTATGTTAGTTTATTAGTACCTCAGTATGTTAGTTAGTTAGTTAATTCCTTAGTATGTTAGTTAGTTAGTTAATACCTTATCTAAAAGCCAACTCCTCAGACGATGTAGCACAGAGAACATTTAATGCTTTTGTGGCTTGAACCCTAATTTTCAAAATCAGAATTGGGAGGGGGTACACACAGGGCCACAGCTGACAGTAACTGATTCAACTTTGTCAGAAATGTGGTTGAAAGATGTTTCATCTAATATATTGCAAAAGGTTAATTAAATCGTACGATGCATTTACATGACACAGCACAGTTTCAGTTTGAAGTGATTGCTTGTCATCTGGCTAGCAAATATGAATGGGCTTGACTGTGGCAGAATAACCTGTTGGCATTTACGGTAAGGATTCACAGTTGAATGACTTGCAGCTTCATGTGAATTGTCAGAAAGCCAGAGGCATCAGTGAATCCGAAATACAGGAGACTAAGTAAGGCATCTCAGAGAAACCCTATTAAAGTGATTTATACATAATTTGCTGAGATAATAAAATGTGAGGCTGGATGAACACAGCAGGCCAAGCAGCATCTCAGGAGCACAAAAGCTGACGTTTCGGGCCTAGACCCTTCATCAGAGCAAAGGATGCTGCTTGGCCTGCTGTGTTCATCCAGCCTCACATTTTATTATCTTGGAATCTCCAGCATCTGCAGTTCCCATTATCTCTTATACATAATTTGCTGTTGTTTTCATGCAAAATTCAAACTGTAACTTCAGTTTTCATATTCCTAAGCATGTTTTTGTGCAAGACCTTGTAGAATCCATTAGTTGTCACAAGTTTCTGTGATGTTTCAAGTTCAGCTGCTTTATTTTAAAGGTTAAAATAGTATCAGAGATAATGGGAACTGCAGATGCTGGAGATTCCAAGATAATAAAATGTGAGGCTGGATGAACACAGCAGGCCAAGCAGCATCTCAGGAGCTCAGGTGCTCCTGAGATGCTGCTTGGCCTGCTGTGTTCATCCAGCCTCACATTTTATTATTTTAAAGGTTCTTCATTTGCTGAATTTTCAATTCTCAAACCATCTTAAAAGTCAGCACTTCTGCCTTAATACCAGACCATGCAACATATTTGCATGGACCTTTTGGTTCTTCTGTGTTTGATAGAAGTATTATCTGATTTTAATAAAAGGTGATGCAGACAGCACAAGTTCAATTCCTGCACTGACTCAGGTCACCATCAAAGACCCAATTTCTCAACTCCTCCACTCCGAGGCATGGTGACCCTCAGGTCAAATTCACCAGTTGCCTCAGTCGATCAGAGAGTAGTCTCATCACCCTTTGGGACCAAGACAACTTCACTTTTATTTTTCATCTGACTAAAATTAATAAACTAATGCTTCTGTTCAAACAACATATAAAGGAATTTCATGTTAACATGTTAAGTGTTTATAAGCAACATTCAAAAATTATTTTGTGGTTCTTGCTTCTTTATGCAGATGTCAAACACATTTTTACACTTACTGAAAATAAATAACAGAGCGAAGTGATCCATAACCAAAATCCTGCTACATCCAGCTATGAATGGCAGCCCATTCCATATATGCACCACTCTCTGCCTGAATAAGTTGCTCCTTCGGACCTTCTTAAATTTTTCCTCCCTCACCCTAGACCTATGCCTTCTAGTTTTCAATTTCCCATCCCTGGAAGAATGACTGTATGCATTCAACCTCTCTATGGCACTCATGATTTTATACACCTCAATAAGGTTACCCTTCATTCTCCTATGTTCCAATGAATAAAGCCCTATCCTGGCCAATCTCTTCCTAAAACTCAGGCCTATTAATCCTGACATCCTCCTAAGTCTTCTTTGCACCCTTTCCAGTTTAGCTGTGTATTTCCTATAACAGGGTGACCAAAAACATACACAATACTCCAAATGTAGCCTCACCAATAACTTATATAACTGCTAACATAATGTCCCATGCCCTAAGTATTGGACTATACAGCTCT
This sequence comes from Stegostoma tigrinum, assembly GCF_030684315.1. Lineage (NCBI taxonomy): Eukaryota > Metazoa > Chordata > Chondrichthyes > Orectolobiformes > Stegostomatidae > Stegostoma > Stegostoma tigrinum. The sequence continues at coordinate 1,170,845 of NC_081373.1, forward strand.
GGAAAGAAGATTCTGATCATCAACCTTATCTATGCAACTCAATCTTACAGACTTCTATTGTCTCCCCTCAGCCTCCACCACTCAAGAGAAAACAATTTGAGTTTTTCTAGCCTCTTCTTATAGCTCATACCCTCTAATACTAGGCAGTATCCTGGTAAACCTCTTCTCACCCTCTCCAAAGCCTCCAATCCTTCCTGAAATGTAACAAACAGAATTGAACACAATATTCCAACTGTGGCCTAACCAAAGTCTGAGAAAGCTGCTACATCCTGACTCTTGTACTCAATTCCCTCACTAATAAAGGCAAGAATGTCATAGCCTTCCTTACCGCCCTATTTACTCATGTGGCCACTTTCAGGGAGCTATGGGCTTGATCCCCAAGATCCTTCTGTACATCTTGTGATTAACTGTATATGTTTCCTTAACATTTGATCTCCCAAAGTGCAGCACTTCACACTTACCCGAATTAAATGCCATCTGCTATTTCCCTGCCCATATCTGCAACTGATCTATATCCCGCTATATCCTTTGACAACATTCCACACTATCCACAACTCCACCGATCTTTATATCATCTGAAAACGTGCTAACCCACCCATCTACATTTTCATTCAAGTCATTTATATATATCACAAACAGCAGAGGTCCCTGTACGGATCCCTGTGGAACACCCCTAGTCACAGACCTCTAGCCTGAAATATACTCTTCCACCACAACTTTCTGCCTGTGCTGGGCAAGCCAATTCTGAATCCAAGTGGCCAAATCACCATGGATCCCATGCATCTTAAACTTCTGGCTAAGCCTACCGTGAGGGATCATGTCAAAAGCCTTACTGAAACCCATGAAACAATATCCACTGTTCTACCCTCAGCGATCACTTTTGTCACATCTTTGAAAAATTCAATCAAGTTAGTAAGACATGACATGCCCTGCACAAAATCATGGCGACTGTCACTAATGTGAATGGTACCCCCAAGAATTCCCTCCAATAGCTTACTAACCACTTATGTGAGACTTACCTATCTATAGTTTCATGGAAGACACCATTTCCCTTCTTGAACACAGGAATAACATCAAGAATTTGCCAGTACTCTGGGAAGTCTCCAGTGGCTAGCAAGGCTATAAAGATCATGGACAAGGACCCAGCAATGTCCTCACTTGTCTTTCTCAAAACCTGAGGTGGATACCATTGTGCCCTGGGGACTTACCCACCTTAAAGCCCTTCAAGTGGCCCAACACCACGTCTTTCTTGATCTCAAAATGCTGTAGTATATTAGCATTCTCTGCACAAATCTCACTATCCTTCATATCCCTCTCCTAAGTGAATACTGGCCGAAAGTACTTATTTCAGATCTCACCCACATCCTTTGCCTCCAAGCACAAGTTTGCTCCTTCACCTTCTCCCTGGTTAGTTTTTACTCTAAGTATAGAATGCCTTGGGACTTTCTCTAACCGTGCTTGCCCAGATCAGTTTATGGAACCTTCTTGCTTTCCTCTTTCCCTGTTTGAGTTCTTTCCTGCTTTCTTTATATCCCGTATGGTTCCTATCCAATTTTAGCTTCCTAAACCTTACATATGCTTCTTTTCTCCTTTTGAATAATTCACAACTGCTCATGTTATCCAAAGGTCCCTTGGATGCCTGTCCTGACCTCTTATTAGCAGGTAAAGATCCATCAGTTCTCACAATCAAGTGTGGATTTGCCTGATAACAGGTCTTCCCAAATAAAATTCCCCGGCTCCTGCTTAATAATGACATAATTTTCTCTCCCCCATTTTTGTACCTTTTGCAAGATCCTGACATCCTTATTCATAGCTACCTTAAAACTTAATTTGCGATCTCTGTTTCCAAAATGCTCTCCTCCTGAAAGATCAGTCTCCGGGCCAGGCTCATTAGTCAGTACAAGGTCCAGGATGGCCCCATCCTCCAGTTGGCCTTGCGACATACTGTTCCATGAAACCCTCTTGGATACACTTAACAAATTCTGCCCTGTCTAAGCCTCCTGCTCTGAGGGAGTCCCAGTCAATACTGGGGATATTAAAGTTACCCACTATGACGACTCTGTTTTTATTGCTGTGTGAAGCTGGGTGAACACGGCAGGCCAAGCAGCATCAGAGGAGCAGGAAAGCTTGATGTTTTGGGTCAGGACCCTTCCGCAGAAATGGGGGAGGGGAAGGTGATTCTGAAATAAATAGGAGACGGGGGAGGCGAATAGAAGATGGATAGAGGAGAAGATAGGGTGAGAGGAGACAGACAGGTCAAAGAGCGGGGTTATAGCCAGTGAAGGTGAATGTAGGTGGGGAGTTAGAGGGGGATAGGTCAGTCCAGGGAGGATGGACAGGTCAGGGGGTCAGGATGAGGTTAGTGGGTAGGGGATGGGGGTGGGGCTTGAGGTGGGAGGAATGGTTAGGGAAACGGGGACTAGCTGGGCTGGTTTTGGCATGTGGTCAAGGGAGGGGAGATTTTAAAGCTTGTGAAATTCACAACGAACAACTACACCTCCCAGCCGCAAACCATTTTAATTCTTCCCCCCCACTCCTCAGACAACATGTCCATCCTGGGCCTCCTGCATTGCCACAATGATGCCACCCAAAAGATGCAGGAACAGCAACTCATATTCCACTTGAGAACTCTTCAGCCCAAGGGTATCAATGTGGACTTCACAAGCTTCCAGCTCTGCAGGACCCCATCCCTCTTTCTACCTGTGTCATTGGTGTCAATGTGCACCATGACCTCTGGCAGCTCACCCTTCCCCTTAAGAATTTTGTGCAACTGCTCAGGGACGTTCTGGACCCTGGCACGAGAGAGGCAACATATCTTCCTGGAGTCCTGAACATGGCACTGTAACAAGCAGCAACTACTCAGCAATAACTTGCTCAGTGACACCCAGTTTAGGTTCTGCCAGGGCCACTCAGCTCCTGATCTCATTACAGCCTTGGTTCAAACATGGACAAAAGAGCTGAATTCCAGAGGTGAGGAGAGAGTGACAGACCTTGACATCAAGGTCGGATTTGACTGAATGTGGCATCAAGGAGCCCCAGCAAAACTGCAGTCAATAGGTATCAGGGGTACAAATTCTCCCGTGGTTAGAGTTATACCTGACACGTCGGTTGTGGTTGTAGGAGGTCGGTCATCTCAACTTCAGGACATCTCTGCAGGAGTTCCTCAGGATAGTGGTCTAGGCCCAACCATCTTCACCTGCTTTATTAATGATTTTTCCTCCATCATAATGTCAGGAATGTTCACCGATGATTGCACAATGTTCAGCACCATTTGTGACTGCTCAGATACTGAAGCAGTCCAAGTTCAAATGCAACAAGACCTGGACAATATCCAGTCTTAGGCTGACAGATGGCAATTGACATTTGTGTCACATAAATGCCAGGCTATGACTATCACTAATAAGAGACAATGTAACCACTGCCCCTTAACATTCAGTAATGTTACAATCACTTAAATCCTCCACTAACTACATTCTGGAGATGACTATTTACCAGAACCTCAACGGGACTTGCTACATGAACACAATGACTACAAGAGCTGTTCAGAAGCTGGGAATACTGCGGTGAGTTACTCAGCTCCTGACTCCTCAAAGCCTGTCCAGTATCTACAAGGTGCAAGCCAGGAGTGTGATGGGACACTCCCCATTTGCCTGGATGGGTGCAGCCACAACAACACACAAGAAGCTTGATACCATCCAGGACAAAGCAGCCGCTTGATTGGCATGACATCTGCAAACATCCCACACTGTCCACTCCAGCTGCAGTGTTTACCATCTACAAGATGCACTACAAAAATTCAAAGATTTCGCACAGCACATTTCAAACAAATGATCACTACTTTCCAGAAGGACAAGCAGATGCATGGGAACACCATCACCTGCAAATTCCTCTCTGAGCTTCTAACCATCCTGACTTGGAATTATATTGCTGTTCCTTCAGTGTCACTGAATCAGAATCCTGGAATTCCCTCCCTAATGGCATTGTGGGCCAACCCACAACACATGGACTGCAGGGGTTCAAGGAAGCAACTCACTACCATCTTCTCAAGGGCAGCAAGGGCAATAAATGCTGGCCCAGCCGGTGATGGCCACATCCCTCAAATAAATAAAACTAACCCACCGCACCAATATAGTATTTGAAATATGTTGTCTTTAGATAACACTTTTATTTTGTTTTTGCTCAGTTCTGAGGGTCTAAATCTGAAGCCCACCACATTAATTCTCAATTGATTGTCTCCTCACACCAAGAACGTAAAGAAAACAGGATTCTTCCAATGATTTCACGCGTGTGGATACAGCTGTCTTTTCACAAGAACATTCACACTTCTAAGGCATTTATATAAGCTTTATCTAAATTAATAAAGTATTCAAGGAGTCCAGTGAATTCCAAGCACAGTTGAAAGCAGACTTCACACCAGAACATAATGATGCTTCCTGCGATATCAGCTCAAAGATATCCTCCTCCAGGAGCTCTCACATCATCATGCTGCTTCCATCAATCAGGTCAGGACTTGACTTCAAACTTATTATTATCGACTTACATTGCAGCAAGTTATATCCCCATTTCAGCTGATGAAAAATTGATAGTATAAGTAAAACATATTTCATAAAGCTATATCTGATGGAATAAAAAAATACATTTGTCATTGAAGACATCAGTTTTCATACTGTGAGATAAATCCTTTTAAACAGCTGAAAATACAGCTTCCTGTCTAATATATCCAATTTCCCAAGTAATAGTTCTCACTGCTTCAGTCCTCAGCAAGGAAACACTGCCAATGCTTCGGAACATATTGATTTTCCGTTTAAACTTAAGACACTTACTTTCACAATTATGCATAATTATGATAACAAAGTGTGAAGCTGGATGAACACAGCAGGCCAAGCAGCATCTTAGGAGCACAAAAGCTGACGTTTCGGGCCTAGACCCTTCATCAGAAAAGGGGGATGGGGAAAGGATTCTGAAATAAATAGGGACCACAAGACAGTTACAGTGGGAGAGAGATCCCCTGAGGTTGGTCCGGAGGGAGGAGGGTAACTACTTCAGGTTAGGCGTCCCTGGAAGAGGCTTCGCAGTGAGGTTAAAATTGTACCAGAGATAATGGGAACTGCAGATGCTGGAGAATCCAAGATAACAAAGCATGAACACAGCAGTTCAAGCAGCATCTTAGGAGCACATAATTATGAAATTGGTGATTGGATTCAAGACCTTCAGGAATTATGGAAATTCTGGAAAAATATATTTTGATATTTTTGCTCAAATGTGAGACAGCGAGGTGCCATTCTTTGCTTTTAATATGTATTCACCCAATGGTAGCTGTGGTGGCTCAGTGGTTAGCTCTGCTGGCTTACAGCACTAGGGGTTTTGGGACCAATTCCACCCTCGGGCGACTGTGTATGGAGTTTGCATATTCTCCCCGTGTCTGCATGGGTTTTCTCCGGGTGCTCCAGTTTCCTCCCACAGTCCAAAGATATGTAGGCTAAATGGGTTGGCCATGGGAAATGGTCATGTTCAGGGATGTGTAGATTAGGGGGATGGACTTTGGTAGGATGCTCAGAGGGTCAATGTGAACTTGTTGGGCCAAAGTCTAAGACTGTCTGCATCCCATTAATAGCAATTTGCAGCCAAGAAAATTGCAAAAACTCATCTGGCACTACAGTGAAGTGTGTTACCAACAAAACAAAGCAGAAATCATATTTCAAGGTGTCTTGATTACAGAGTAAGATTCTCAATCTTGTTCTGGTTGTGTTTGTATATTGTATAAAATCAGATAAAAAGATAAACAAAAAAAAACCCAGAATACATTTTTTCATCCGATTCCATTTTCATTTTGACTTAACTATGATTACTGGAAATCAGAAGCATAAACACGGAAGGATATGCAGTGACATTACCCTAGAGTGGGGAGCTCGTGCTAGTGCCAGAGCAGGGGTCTTGCGATAAAGCCCTGAAAATGGTACTCAAAGCTAACTACATTTAAGATGGTATGTGACAGCCTCTTTTCTAGAGCTTTGTACAGTTACAGTCTAAAAATTAAGTTGCAAGTGACTTAAACCTAGCTAGAGGGTTTGTGGTATAGTATTGTGGGGTGGAGATTTGGCTACTGTACAAAAAAATGAGTGCTTTTCAATCACATTTTTACTGTGTATTTAAAATTTGCATCTGTTAGAAGTTGGTGGGTTGATTTATTCCATTTTATCTTACTTTCTCTTGTTAATTGTTTTATTGTTCCTGTTTTATTGTTATGAAAAATCTACAGCATTGTATACTTATAGTTCAGTGAAAAATCACTTTGTTGAAAACAAAACAAATTCGACATAATCTTTTAAGCCATGTTCCTGACTTAGCTCTGACTCGTCTGATAATATCATAAACTGGGATCACGGTGTGCAGTCTGCTTAGTAATGGAACAGACTATTATCCTGGGTTTATAAGTTTATAAGTATTGTGATAAGTATTCTGTAAACCAAAATAGATTTATTGTAGGACTGTGTTTTAGCTGAATGAAAACTTTACCAATTAGCATTGTGATAGCGAGAAAAGAGATGGACTACAAATGATAATTTCAAATTCGAGCCATATGCCCTCACAGCTTCATAAACATGTTGAAAGGTCATTTGGACAGTTGTCTGATTGAAGATGTTATGATCTTTTATTGAAATGTATAAGGAAGTAATCCTCATTAGAGCATAATGAACGTAAATTTAAACTACTCAATTCATTTATGTTTTAGTTTATAATTAAACAAGTGCCTAAGGCACAGATACATAGAAATGTTGCTTTCATATTCTACTGAAATATGTAATATAGATGTGCCTGTGTTGGACTGGGGTGGACAAGGTCAGAAATCACACAACAACTTATAGTTCAGTGATAATGGGAACTGCAGATGCTGGAGAATCCAAGATAATAAAATGTGAGGCTGGATGAACACAGCAGGCCCAGCAGCATCTCAGGAGCACAAAAGCTCCTGAGATGCTGCTGGGCCTGCTGTGTTCATCAGCCTCACATTTTATTACAACTTATAGTTCAACAGGTTTATTTGAAAACACAAGCTTTTGGAGCCTCTCACCTTTATCAGTAAATTCCTCACTACCACCTGGAGGGGAGATACTCCAAAAGCTTGTGTTTTCAGATAAACTTGTTGGACTATAACCTGGTGTTGTGTTTTTCTTTCTGGGCTTATAAGACAGGCTGAAACCAACTGATTTTATACATATAACTTCATCAGATTCTACTCAGGAGGAGACAATAGACAAATTTCACAAAAACCCAGCAGCAACTTCTGCTATGTACTGATTCAAATCTATAACATTTTATTTGGTTTCATGATAAAATTCCTGATGACCTGCCTAGTTCACTTATAGTGATAATGGGAACTGCAGATGCTGGAGAATCCACGGTAACAAAATGTGAAGCTGGATGAACACAGCAGGCCAAGCAGCATCTCAGGAGCACAAAAGCTGACATTTTCGGGCCTAGACCCTTCATCAGAGAGGGGTCTAGGCCCGAAACGTCAGCTTTTGTGCTCCTGAGATGCGGCTTGACCTGCTGCATTCATCCAGCTCCACACTTTGTTATCTAGTTCACTTATAGGTCAAGTTTAGCCACGTTCCTGACTTTGTCTGTTCAGCAGGTGAACTCATCCAGATATCATTCAAAACACTAATGTGAGACACATCATGATTTTACAGTCCATGAGATCCTACGAGTATTAGTCCTAAGAGTTTTGATTGTGCAAACTCAACCAAAAATTATGCCCAGCATTTACCTGGGGTATTAAAGCAGCTGAGCATGTAAATACTGTGGAGATGTTGGTATTCAGAGGGATCTGGATATATTTGCAAATCAAATCACAAGAAACTAACTGTCACAACTCATTGCAGTAGGATATTGGAAATCAAGCCCCATTATTCACAGAATTATCACAAATGTTAACATTTGATTAAATTGCAGAATTATCCAATTTTCTCTCACTGCTTAATTCAAATTTTTAAAAAATGTTACACTAGGTATTTCTTCATTTGGAAGGAAATTCATTTTTTTTCTTTATTCATTCATGGGATGAGGGCGTCACTGGCCAGGCAGCATTTATTGCCCATCCCTAATTACCCAGAGGGCAGTTCAGAGTTAACCACATTGCTGTGGGCCTGGAGTCATATGTAGGCCATACTGGGTAAGGACGGCAGTTTCCTCCCTTAAAGGACATTAGTGAGCCAGGTGGGTTTTTCCAACAATCGACAATAGATTCATAATCATCATTAGACCTTTAACTCTAGATATTTATCGGATCCAAATTCCACCAGCTGCTGCGGCAGGATTTGAACCCAGGTCCCCAGAACAGTACATACAGTCTGTGGATTAGAAGTCCAGCTTTAATACCACTAGGCCATCACCTCTCCGATGAATGTCTTGTAATCCAACAGATTACATGTAGCCAATGGCAAAAATCAATGACATTGAATTGCTAACCTATAACTCTATACCTTAAGATGAACCCCAGTTTAAGATTTTCATATGCATGGGTGTGTTAACTCAAACAAACCCACAAAGAGACAAGATACTAGTATCATAGAGATAGAAAAATAAAAGTCAGAGGGACATAATCTTGGCATCACGCTGGATCACAGATATCAATTAGCTGTCTTGTTTCATCATTCTTCCAATTTTCTGCTCATAAAGCAAGGTTATGGACAAAGCAATTCTCAGTCATTCATTCACTGAGGAATCTTCCTGCAGTTCCTCTAAAAGGGGTTTCCCTCTTCTTCCTTTCAACAGGGAAATTTGCAGAGAGAACAGCTCACAGGGAAGGCTAAGGGAGAGCAGTGAACTACTGGCAATTTGCTTTTACCTTGAAATAACTTCATAGAGGCTGCTGTCCCACCAGCAAATCAACTTTTATTTACACATGGAGCATTCTTGACACTGGCTCAGCTCTACACCTTGTTATCAAAGAGACCTTGGATGCAGGTTCGTAGTTCTTGAAAGCAGAGAAACAGGTAGAAAGGATAGTGAAGAAGGTGATCAGAGATAATGGGAACTGCAGATGCTGGAGAAAGATAACAAAGTGTGGAGCTGGATGAACACAGCAGGCCAAGCAGCATCTCAGGAGCACAAACGCTGACGTTTCAGGCCTAGGGTCTCTGATGAAGGGTCTAGGCCCGAAATATCAGCTTTTGTGCTCCTGAAATGCTGCTTGGTCTGCTGTGTTCATCCAGCTTCACATTTTGTTATAGTGAAGAAGGTGTTTGGTCTGCTTGCATTCATTGGACATTGCATTGAGAGTCAGAGTTGTGAGGTTATGTTACGGCTGGACAGGGCATTGGTCAGGCCACTTTTGGAATACTGCATGCAATTTTGGTCTCCCTGCTATAGGAAGCATATTGTGAAACTTGAAAAGATTCAGAAAAGATTTACAAGGATGTTGCCAGGGTTGGAGGGTTTGAATTATGGGAAGAGGCTGAATAAACTATAATTATTTTCCCTGAAGCATGGAGACTGAGGGGTGACCTTATAGAGGTTTATAAAATGATGAGGGGCATGGATAAGGTAATAACAAAGGCATTTTCCCCAGAGGGGGAGTCAAAAACTAGAGGGGCATAGGTTTAAGGTGAGAGAGAAAGATTTAAAAAGGGACCTAATGGTACATTTTAATGCAGAGGGTGGCGAGTATGTGGAAGGAGCTACCAGAGGAAGTGGTGGAGGTGTGTACAACTACAACATTTAAAAGGTATCTGGATGGGTATGTGAATAGGAGGGGTTTAGAGGGATAGAGACCAAATGCTGACAAATGGGTTTCCATTAATTTAAGATGTTGGTCAGCATGGATGTGTTGGACTGAATGGTCTGTTTCTGTGCTGTATAACTATCTGACCCGATGACTAAAACCCTGTATCTGAGGGCAGAGGCTTAATCTTTTTTCTGGTAGCTCCCCCCGGGGCATTTTCGCACCTCATTCCATTCCTACAACTCAGCCTTGGGTACAAGTGGGCTGTGCTGGTTCGTAGCCTGCCTCTTGCACTCAGAGCATCTCAGAAGAAATTCATTCTTTTCTTCAGAGGATAAAGGTATCGATGTTGTAACATTTCAGACTGCAGAGTTTCTTTGACGCTGGATGAAAGGGAAGAACCCATGTGTTCCAGAACAATCAGGAAGACTGTTGAGCAGCTGGGCATGTTTTGTTCCTGCAATGTTTACAAGTTTGTAGCTTTCATACATGGCCCACATGCTTCAGGACCACCCTACCATGTGAACTTTTTACTCCATGGGGCCTAACCATGCCTCTTACCCATGCAGGGCCATTTCCATGGTTTCAGCACGAAACTCATCCCCCGAAGAAAACTGTTTCACTCACTCAGAGGAGACTTGTATCCAGCAGTGGCGTTTCTGATGTCATATAACCCACCCCTCCAGCCCCGACCCCAGTCCAAGGAGATCAGATTTAACCTGATGGGGGTGTTCTCCCCATCAGTAACACTACTGGAGCTAGCTCTTTAGTTGGACGAGGGATGGTCCTGTAATCAAATAGGCACCAGGACAGTTTGGTATCGAGTGAAGGTGTAAACTGTTTCTTTAAGCCTGCCCTCAAAGTTTAGGCTACTCTTTCTGCCAAACCATTGGATGATGGATGGTACAGAGCTGTCCTTACATGCCGAATGCCATCTGACTTTAGGAAATACTCAAACTCTCTGTGGGTAAAAGATGGCCCTTTGTCTGTGGTCAACACTTCCAGGACTCTGTGCAGTTTTTCTTTCGCCATCCCCGTGTATGACACATGAACTCTGTGCATCTCCAGCCATTTTGAATGAGTGTCCGCAATGACTAAAAACCTAGACCCCATGAAAGGCCTAACATAATCAATGTGTAACAGTCCAGGTTTAACCGGCCATTCCCACAAATGTAGAGGAGCTGCTGGTGGTAATTTTCTGATGCTCTGGGCTCTGCCTCACCAACACAGCCAAGGCTACATCCAATCCTGGCCACCAGGCATAAAATCTCACCAAACATCTTCATTCTGGAAACCCCAGGGTACGCTGGTGGAGTTCAGCCAGCATCTGGCGGCAACATTTACTTGGGAAAGTTACTCATGTTTCCCATAATTATCCCTCTACAGTGATCTGGTCTCACTGGGTCCAGAAAGATTTTAATCCTGGTTGTGATGGCCCTTTTGCTTCCCCATCACCGCCAGCTGCTTCAATTTCACCAGGACAGCACCTTTTTGTGCCCACAGTCTGGTATTGTCAGTGGTGACCAGAAGAGTGTGTCCAGAAAGTTTAAAACTAGAATGGACCTTCCTAGTGACAGCTCTACCAGTCATGGATCTGTCAGAGGGAGGGGGTCCAAGCATCTTCATTTTCTTCTTGGCCTCCTGGACATTGCGTACAATTACAAGTTGGAACAATGAGAATGAGAGCCCACCACTAAATCTGACCTGAAACTATGGGCAGCATGGCCTTATCCTCTTTGAGTAGCCCTAGCAGGGCATTTGTGATCTGTTACTACCACATATTTACATCCAAAAAAGTATTTGTGGAACCTTCTCGCACCAAAGATAACAGCCAAACTTTCCTTCTCTATCTAAGCGTATTTGAACTTAGCATTCCTCTCCATTGGGCCATCTGTGAGCCAACACTACACCAATACCATATGAGGAGGCATCACATGTCAGCACCACATCTTGCTTGGGATCGTATTATGCCAATACCTTAAAGATGATAGCTGCTTCTTCACCTCCTTGAAGGCTGCATCCTGACTATGAGACCATTTCCAAGGGTGACCCTTTCTCGATAGAAGATGTGAGGGTGCCAGGATGGTAATGTGGTTACATATGAATTTTCTGCATATTATTCACCAATCCAAGGAAAGCCCTAAGCTCTGGTGTGCACATGGGAGTCGGAGCACCATTGATCACCCCCGCTTTATCTTCCAACAGACACCTCTGGTCTTGTTGACTGTGTAGCCCAAGTAGATCACCAGGGGACCTGGGACACTTTCTTTTCTATTCTAGGGCATTGCCCACATCGGAAAAAGGTTAACAACCATGTTCAAGTTCCCTAAGTGCTCTTTGTTGGTCCTGGTATTAGCAAGTCATCCAGATCAATGGAACCTGGGGTAGACCTTGTAAAATGTTCTCCATCACCCGCTGGAAAAGAGACCAGGCTGACAAAACGCCAAATGGCAGCGACACTCAGTGATACAAACCTTAACAGGTATTAATTGTAGCACACTTCTGGGAATTCTCATCGAACTGCAATTACAAGGGCACATGGCTCATTTTTAGCTTTGTGAGGGAGAGCCCTACTGCCATCTGTGCAAATAAACCCTCTGTGCGAAGGACTGGGTATTTATCCAGCTGTGAGGAGCAGTTCGCTGCTTGTTTAAAATCCCCACAAAGACAAACCGACCCACCAGGCTTCACAATCAGTACGACCAGCAATGTCCATTCCCCAAACTGGGCTGGTTTGATGATTCCTTCCCCTTCCAGCCTCCTGATTTCTGCCTCCACTTTTACCCATGAGGCAAATGGCACTGGTTGGACCATGGAATCATGGGATTACTTCCTGGTCAACATGTAAGGTGGTCTTGGACTCTTAGATGATCCCTAGGCCTTCCTAAAAAACTTATTCGTGCTTCACTCAGGCAGCCATTTTCTCATTGACATTCCCTCAGTAACTGCAAAGTTTTTGATCACCAGAGATGATGTCTGGTCCTCAGCCTTCAATCATTTCTGACTTGTTTCCATGGCTCCTATTTTATGGAGTTACTTTGTACTAATCTGTGCTAATTTGAGTTGTTTTCAGTCAGTCATGGGAAGGATGTCGCTGGCTAGCCTAGCATTTATTGCCCATAGCAAAAACAAAGTTGCTGGAAAAGCCCAGCTGCTGCCAGTATCCGCAGTTTTTTCATTTTTTATATATTGCCCGTCCCTAGTTGCCCTTGACAAGGTGGTGGTCAGCTGCATTCTTGAACTGCTGCAGTTTGTGTCCTGTTGGTAAACCCACAATGCCCTTTGAGGAAAAGTTACAGGATTTTTACTCGGCGACATTAAAGAAACAACAATATATTTCTAAGTCAGAATGGTGAGTGGCTTGGAGGGGAAACTACAAGTAATGGATGTGTGCCAACCGAACAGGCTGCTTTGGCCTGGATGGTGTCAAGCTTCTTGAGTGTTGCTAGAATTGCCCCCATCCAGACAAGTGGGGAGTATTCCATCACACTCCTGACTTATGCCTTGTAGATGGTGGACAAGCTTCAGGCAGACAAGAAGTGAATTATTTCCTGCAGGATTCCGAGCCTCTAACCTGCTGTTGTAGCTATTGTATTTATTTGATTAGTCTAGTTTACTTTCTGGTGAATGGTAATCCCAGGACCTTGAGATTGGACAATTCTGTGATGGTAACACTCTTGAACATTAAGGGGTGGTGGTTAAATTGCCTCTTATGGGTGATGGTCATAGCCTGGCATTTGTGTGATGTGAATGAGACTTGTCACTTGTCAGCCCAAGCCTGGATACTGTCCAGATCTTGTTGCATTTGATCATGGACTGCTTCAGTATCTGAGATGTCCCAAATGAACAAAGAACAAGAAGTCCCAAATGATGTTGAACATTGATTACTCAATGAACGTCCCCATTTTTAAAGCTATGGTGGAGGGAAGGTCATTGATGAAGCAACCAAAGATGAATTTTGAAAACTGCTATTAAAATAAATGTATCTATAGAACACAGTATTCATTCATCAGAGTCCCTCAACTTGAAACAATGTGCTCCATACAAAATCAGAGACACATACTGATACTACATTAAGAAGCTTTGTGAGGGGTAGGTCATGCCTTACAAACCTTATCGAGTTTTTTGAGGATGTGACTAGAAAAGTTGATGAGGGTCGAGCTGTGGATGTGGTGTATATGGACTTCAGTAAGGCATTTGATAAGGTCCCCCATGGTAGGCTCATTCAGAAGGTCAGGAGGAATGGGATACAGGGGAACTTAGCTGCTTGGATACAGAATTGGCTGGCCAACAGAAGACAGCGAGTGGTTGTAGAAGGAAAATATTCTGCCTGGAAGTCAGTGGTGAGTGGAGTTCCACAGGGCTCTGTCCTTGGGCCTCTACTGTTTGTAATTTTTATTAATGACTTGGACGAGGGGATTGAAGGATGGGTCAGCAAGTTTGCAGACGACACAAAGGTCGGAGGTGTCGTTGACAGTGTAGAGGGCTGTTGTAGGCTGCAGCGGGACATTGACAGTATGCAGAGATGGGCTGAGAGGTGGCAGATGGAGTTCAACCTGGATAAATGCGAGGTGATGCATTTTGGAAGGTCGAATTTGAAAGCTGAGTACAGGATTAAGGATAGGATTCTTGGCAGCATGGAGGAACAGAGGGATCTTGGTGTGCAGATACATAGATCCCTTAAAATGGCCACCCAAGTGGACAGGGTTGTTAAGAAAGCATATGGTGTTTTGGCTTTCATTAACAGGGGGATTGAGTTTAAGAGTCGTGAGATCTTGTTGCAGCTCTATAAAACTTTGGTTAGACCGCACTTGGAATACTGCGTCCAGTTCTGGGCGCCCTATTATAGGAAAGATGTGGATGCTTTGGAGAGGGTTCAGAGGAGGTTTACCAGGATGCTGCCTGGACTGGAGGGCTTATCTTATGAAGAGAGGTTGACTGAGCTCGGTCTCTTTTCATTGGAGAAAAGGAGGAGGAGAGGGGACCTAATTGAGGTATACAAGATAATGAGAGGCATAGATAGAGTTGATAGCCAGAGACTATTTCCCAGGGCGGAAATGGCTAGCACGAGGGGTCATAGTTTTAAGCTGGTTGGTGGAAAGTATAGAGGGGATGTCAGAGGCAGGTTCTTTACGCAGAGAGTTGTGAGAGCATGGAATGCGTTGCCAGCAGCAGTTGTGGAAGCAAGGTCATTGGGGTCATTTGAGAGACTGCTGGACATGTATATGGTCACAGAAATTTGAGGGTGCATACATGAGGATCAATGGTCGGCACAACATTGTGGGCTGAAGGGCCTGTTCTGTGCTGTACTGTTCTATGTTCTATGTTCTATGTTCTAAGTCTTGGATCTGCCCTCTGTAATCTTATTAAATACTACAATCTTTAATATCCTTGGGCCTGGTTTCTTCACTGTTCTTTCAGCGAATGAAATTAGATTTCAATGTGTAGATTTTGCATTATTGTGGTGCAAACAGTTTCTTGCCTCATTTTGTCACAGGTTGAAGAGTGTTTTTTTCAAAGCACACAATAAATGATCAAGTGTCAATAAAAATGATCACTCTCAAACTTTCAAATCCTCATAAATCCCTATGAAAATGAGCATGAAATTAGCCAGCGGATAAAATCTGGTGTTGGAAAGTGAGTTTCGCTAAAAAGTGGCACAATACAGAAATTTACACATTCTGAAATAGCACCAACAATTATAAATGATGGTGAAGGGAAGGTTAGGGTGGCAATAATAGAATGTCTAAGCTCACACACCTAGGTATTAAGAACTCCGAATTTATCATTGTCATCCTGCATTCTATCAGAGCTTTAACAGCATAGTTGAGCCACAATGCTTTACCAAATTGTCAGTGGGTTGTCAAAATTTCAGTTTGGTTTCAGGATATACCCAGATCTCACCTCTTTATGTTCTGCATATGTGATCAGAATGGAACTAGTTTCATTGAATATTTTGCCAAAAGCCAGAACAAAGCCGGACAAAGACAAAATTCAGGTGAGAACAAAAATTCTTGTCCTTTAAAGAAACTTCGTCAAAAGGATAATTTTCTAAGCATAGTACTATTGCCAATTCTAAAGTGTTCTTATTGGAAAAGAATTTCAAAATCAAAGCAGATTAGGATAAAAACACAGAAACATAGAAACATAGAAAATAGGCCAGTAGGAGTAAGCCATTTGGCCCTTCAAGACTGCCCCACCATTCAGTATGATCATGACTGAGCATGCAATCTCAATATTCCATGTCCACCCTCTCCCCATACTCCCTGACCCCTTTAGCTGCAAGGGCCATGTCTAACTCCCACTTGAAAATATCTAATGGGCTGGCCCCAACAGCTTCCTGTGGGAGAAATTGCACTGATTAACAACACTGAGTGAAGAAACTCTTCCTCATCGCAGTTCTGAATGGCTTACCCTTTATTCTTAGGCTGTGACCCCTCGTCCTGGACTTCCCCAACGTCATGAACAATCTTCCCGCACCTAGCCTGTCCAATCCTATCAGGGTTTCACGTTTATCATGTTTCCATAAGAACACCCTCATTTTTCTAAATTCCAATGAATACAAGCCCAGTCAATTCAATCTTTCCTGATATGATAGTCCTGTCATCCTGGGAATCACTCTGGTGAACCTATGCTGGACTCCCTCAATAGCAAAAATGTCCTTCCTCAGGCTAGGAGGCTAAAACTGCACACAATACTCAAGTTGTGGCCTCATCAAGGCCCTGTATAACTGCAACAGGACATCCTTACTCCAATACTCAAATCCATTTCTGGTTGAGCAGCAGCGCGAGCGGGAGCTTGGAGCAGGAGCCTGTGGGGAAGCCGGTGAGTCACAGCTTTTGAATCTATAAAAAGCTTACCTCGAGTGCCGGTGCCTTCCATTTCTGGTTGAGCAGCAGCGCGAGTGGGAACTTGGAGCAGGGGACTGTCGGGAAGACGGTGAGTCACGGTTTTTGAATCTTTAAAAAGCTTACCTCGTGAATAGGCGGAGGTACACTGAGTAGGAGCCGACACGGGACTGGTGAGTGAGTGAGGTAATATATTTGTGTGGTTGCGTTCCCCGAAACACTACTCGGGTATTGTCTCCCACCCATTCTCCTCCTCTAACCAAAAAAAAAGGTTCTGTGTGCCTGATTGGGAAGGTAACAAGTTTATTTTTTATTCTTTATTTTTTAAGTCTTGGGAATTTAGAATAATGGGAACGGAGGTCAGGGCAGTTGAAAGTTCCTCCTGCAGAATGTGGGAGGTAAGGGTCACCACTAGTGTCCCTGCTGACTACATCTGCGGGAAGTGCACCCAACTCCAGCTCCTTGAAAACCGCGTTAGGGAACTGGAGCTGGAGACAGATGAACTTCGGATCATTTGGGAGGCAGAGGGGGTTATTGAGAGGAGTAACAGGGAGGTAGTCACTCCTCAGGTACAAGAAAATGGCCAGATGGGTTACGGTCAGGGGACGGAAAGGGAACCGGCAGGCAGAGCAGGGATCCCCTGTGGCCATTCCACTCAACAATAATTATACCGTTTTGGATACTGTTGGGGGGGACGACATACCAGGGGAAAGCAGTGGGGCACAGGTCTCTGGCACAGAGTCTGTCCCTGCTGCTCAGAAGGGAAGGGGGAAGAGGAGCAGAGCAGTAGTCATTGGGGACTCCATAGTTAGGGGGACAGATAGGAGGTTCTGTGGGGACGAGAGAGACTCACGGTTGGTGTGTTGCCTCCCAGCTGCCAGGGTGCGTGATGTCTCTGATCGTGTTTTTGCGATCCTTAAGCAGGAGAGGGAGCATCCCCAAGTTGTGGTCCACATAGGCACCAACGACACAGACAGGAAGAGAGATGGGGATTTAAGGCAGAAATTCAGGGAGCTAGGGTGGAAGCTGAGAGCTAGGACGAACAGAGTTGTTGTCTCTGGTTTGTTGCCTGTGCCACGTGCTAGTAAGGCGAGGAATAGGGAGAGAGAGGAGTTGAACACCTCGCTACAGGGATGGTGCAGGAGTGAGGGTTTTGGATTCTTGGATAATTGGGGCTCTTTCTGGGGTAGGTGGGACCTCTACAAGCAAGATGGTCTTCACCTGAACCAGAGGGGTACCGATATCCTGGGGGGGAAATTTGCTGAGGCTATTCAGGTGGGTTTAAACTAATTCAGCAGGGGGATGGCACTAAAATTGTAGTGAGAGTATAGAAAAGGTTGAGCGTAGGGTGGTCCGAAATAAAGTTTCAGGGAAGCAAGATGGCACCGGCAAGCAAGAAGTTGGATTGAAGTGTGTCTACTTCAATGCCAGGAGCGTCCGGAATAAGGTGGGTAAACTTGCAGCATGGGTTAGTACCTGGGACTTCGATGTTGTGGCCATTTCGGAGATATGGATAGAGCAGGGACAGGAATGGTTGTTGCAGCTTCTGGGGTTTAGATGTTTCAGCAAGAACAGAGAAGATGGTGAAAGAGGGGGAGGTGTGGCATTGTTGGTCAAGGACAGTATTACAGTTGCAGAAAGGATGTTTGGGGACTCATCAACTGAGGTAGTATAGGCTGAGGTTAGAAACAGGAAAGGAGAGGTCACCTTGTTGGGGGTTTTCTATAGGTGTCCAAATGGTTCCAGAGATGTAGAGGAAAGGATAGCAAAGATGATTCTCGACAGGAGTGAGAAAGACAGGGTAGTTGTCATGGGGGACTTCAACTTTCCAAATATTGACTGGGAACACATATAGTTCGAGTACTATAGATGGGTCAGTTTTTGTCCAGAGTGTGCAGGAGGGTTTCCTGACACAGTATGCAGATAGGCCAACAAGGGGTGAAGCCACATTAGATTTGGTACCGGGTAATGAGCCCGGCCAGGTGTTAAATTTGGAAGTAGGTGAGCACTTTGGTGATAGCAATCACAATTCTGTTATGTTTACTTTAGTGATGGAAAGGGATAGGTGTATACCACTGGGCAACAGTTACAGCTGGGGGAAAGGCAATTATGATGAGATTAGGCAAGATTTAGGGAGCAGAGGATGGGGAAGGAAACTGCAGGGGATGGGCACATTAGAAATATGGAACTTATTCAAGGAAAAGCTCCTGTGTGTCCTAGATAAGTATGTACGTGTCAGGCAGGGAGGAAGCTGTAGAGTGCGGGAGCCGTGGTTTACGAAGGAGGTGGAATCTCTGGTCAAGAGGAAGAAGAAGTCTTATGTTAGGATGAGATGTGAAGGCTCAGTTAGGGCACTTGACGGCTATGAGGTAGCCAGGAAAGACCTAAAGAGAGAGCTCAGAAGAGCCAAGAGGAGACATGAGAAGTTGTTGGCGGATAGGATCAGGGTAAACCTTAAGGCTTTCTACAGGTATTTAAGGAATAAAAGAATGACGAAAGTAAGATTAGGCCCAATCAAGGATAGTAGTGGTAAGTTGTGTGTGGAGTCAGATGAGATAGGGGAAGCGCTAAAGGAATATTTTTCAAAAGTATTCACTCTAGAAATCGACAATGTTGTCGAGGAGAATACTGAGATACGGGCTACTAGACTAGGTGGGATTGAGGTTCACAGGGAAGAGGTATTAGAAATCCTACAGAGTATGACGATAGATAAGTCCCCTGGGCCGGATGGGATTTATCCTCAGATCCTCTGGGATGCCAGGGAGGAGATTGCCGAGCCTTTGGTATTGATCTTTAACTCGTTATTGTCTACAGGAATAGTGCCAGATGACTGGAGGATAGCAAATGTGGTTCCCCTGTTCAAGAAGGGGAGTAGAGACAACCCTGGTAATTATAGACCAGTGAGCCTTACCTCAGTTAGACATAGAACATAGAACATAGAACAGTACAGCACAGAACAGGCCCTTCAGCCCACAATGTTGTGCCGACCATTGATCCTCATGGATGCACCCTCAAATTTCTGTGACCATATGCATGTCCAGCAGTCTCTTAAATGACCCCAATGACCTTGCTTCCACAACTGCTGCTGGCAACGCATTCCATGCTCTCACAACTCTCTGCGTAAAGAACCTGCCTCTGACATCCCCTCTATACTTTCCACCAACCAGCTTAAAACTATGACCCCTCGTGCTAGCCATTTCTGCCCTGGGAAATAGTCTCTGGCTATCGACTCTATCTATGCCTCTCATTATCTTGTATACCTCAATTAGGTCCCCTCTCCTCCTCCTTTTCTCCAATGAAAAGAGACCGAGCTCAGTCAACCTCTCTTCATAAGATAAGCCCTCCAGTCCAGGCAGCATCCTGGTAAACCTCCTCTGAACCCTCTCCAAAGCATCCACATCTTTCCTATAATAGGGCGCCCAGAACTGGACGCAGTATTCCAAGTGCGGTCTAACCAAAGTTTTATAGAGCTGCAACAAGATCTCACGACTCTTAAACTCAATCCCCCTGTTAATGAAAGCCAAAACACCATATGCTTTCTTAACAACCCTGTCCACTTGGGTGGCCATTTTAAGGGATCTATGTATCTGCACACCAAGATCCCTCTGTTCCTCCACGCTGCCAAGAATCCTATCCTTAATCCTGTACTCAGCTTTCAAATTCGACCTTCCAAAATGCATCACCTCGCATTTATCCAGGTTGAACTCCATCTGCCACCTCTCAGCCCATCTCTGCATCCTGTCAATTGTTGGTAAAGTGTTGGAAAAGGTTATAAGGTATAGGATTTATAATCATCTAGAAAAGAATAAATTGATTAGGGATAGTCAGCATGGTTTTGTGAAGGGAAGGCCGTGCCTCACAAACCTAATTGAGTTCTTTGAGAAGGTGACCAAACAGGTAGATGAGAGTAAACCGGTTGATGTGGTGTATATGGATTTCTGCAAGGCGTTCGATAAGGTTCCCCACAGTAGGCTATTGTACAATATGTGGAGGAATGGAATTGTGGGAAATATAGCAATTTGGATCAGAAATTGGCTTGCTGAAAGAAGACAGAGGGTGGTGGTTGATGAGAAATGTTCATCCTGGAGACTAGTGGTGTACTAGTGGTGTACTGCAAGGGTCGGTGTTGGGTCCCCTGCTGTTTATCATTTTCACAAATGACCTGGATGAGGGCGTAGAAGATAATAAAGTGTGAAGCTGGATGAACACAGCAGGCCAAGCAGCATCTCAGGAGCACAAAAGCTGACGTTTCGGGCCTGGACCCTTCAGAGAGGGGGATGGGGTGCGGGTTCTGGAATAAATAGGGAGAGAGGGGGAGGCGGACCGAAGGTGGAGAGAAAAGAAGATAGGTGGAGAGGTGAGTATAGGTGGGAAGGTTGGAGGGGATAGGTCAGTCCAGGGAAGATGAGCAGGTCAAGGAGGTGGGATGAAGTTAGTAGGTAGGAAATGGAGGTGCAACTTGGGGTGGGAGGAGGGGATGGGTGAGAGGAAGAACAGGTTAGGGAGGCAGAGACAGGCTGGGCTGGTTTTGGGATGCAGTGGGGGCAGGGGAAGAGCTGGGCTGGTTGTGTGGTGCAGTCGGGGGAGGGGACGAACTGGGCTGGTTTTGGGATGCGGTGGAAGAAGGGGAGATTTTGAAGCTGATGAAGTCCACATTGATACCATTGGGCTGCAGGGTTCCCAGGCGGAATATGAGTTGCTGTTCCTGCAACCTTCGGGTGGCATCATTGTGGCATTGCAGGAGACCCATGATGGACATGCCATCTGAGGAATGGGAGGGGGAGTTGAAATGGCTTGCGACTGGGAGGTGCAGTTGTTTATTGCGAACCAAGCGGAGGTGTTCTGCAAAGCGGACCCCAAGCCTCCGCTTGGTTTCCCCAATTTAGAGGAAGCCTCACTGCGTACAATGGATACAGTATACCACATTGGCAGATGTGCAGGTGAACTTCTGCTTAATATGGAAAGTCAACTTGGGGCCTGGGATAGGGCTGAGGGAGGAGGTGTGAGGGCAAGTGTAGCATTTCCTGCGGTAGCATGGGAAAGTGCCGGGTGTGGTGGGGTTGGAGGGCAGTGTGGAGCGAACAAGGGAGTCTCGGAGAGAGTGGTCTCTCCGGAAAGCAGACAGGGGTGGGGATGGAAAAATGTCTTGGGTGGTGGGGTCGGATTGTAGATGGCGGAAGTGTCGGAGGATGATGCGTTGTGTCTGGAGTTTGGTGGGGTGGTGTGTGTGAATGAGGGGGGTCATCTTTGGGCGGTTGTGGCAGGGGCTGGGTGTGAGGGATGTGTTGCGGGAAATGCGGGAGATGTGGTCAAGGGCATTCTCAACCACTGTGGGGGGAAAGTTGCAGTCCTTGAAGAACTTGGACATCTGGGATGTGCAGGAGTGGAATGCCTCATCGTGGGAGCAGATGCCGCGGAGACGGAGGAATTGGGAATAGGGAATGGAATTTTTGCAGGATGGTGGGTGGGAGGTGGTGTATTCTATGTAGCTGTGGGAGCCAGTGGGCTTGAAATGGACATCAGTTACAAGCTGGTTGCCTGAGATGGAGAATGAAAGGTCCAGGAAGGTGAGTGATGTGCTGGAGATGGCCCAGGTGAACTGAAGGTTGGGGTGGAAGGTGTTGGTGAAGTGGATGAACTGTTCGAGCTCCTCTGGGGAGCAAGAGGCAGCGCCGATACAGTCATCAATGTAAAGGAGGAAGAGGTGGGGTTTGGGGCCTGTATTATCTGCCAATGTGGTATACTGTATCATCTGCCAATGTGGTATCCTGCTTCCATTGTACCCGGTGAGGTTTCCTCTACATTGGGGAAACCAAGCGGAGGCTTGGGGACCGCTTTGCAGAACACCTCCACTCAGTTCGCAATAAACAACTGCACCTCCCAGTCGCAAACCAGTTCAACTCCCCCTCCCATTCATTAGATGACATGTCCATCATGGGCGTCCTGCAGTGCCACAATGATGCCACCCGAAGATTGCAGGAACAGCAACTCATATTCCGCTTGGGAACCCTGCAGCCATATGGTATCAATGTGGACTTCATCAGCTTCAAAATTTCCCCTTCTTCCACCGCACCCCAAAACCAGCCCAGTTCGTCCCCTCCCCCGACTGCACCACACAACCAGCCCAGCTCTTCCCCTCCCCCCACTGCATCCCAAAACCAGCCCAGCCTGCCTCTGCCTCCCTAACCTGTTCTTCCTCTCACCCATCCCTTCCTCCCACCCCAAGCCACACCTCCATCTCCTACCTACTAACCCACCTCCTTGACCTGTCCGTCTTCCCTGGACTGACCTATCCCCTCCCTCCTCCCCACCTATACTCTCCTCTCACCTATCTTCTTTTCTCTCCACCTTCGGTCTGCCTCCCCCTCTCTCCCTATTTATTCCAGAACCCTCACCCCATCCCCCTCTCTGATGAAGGGTCTAGGCCCGAAACGTCAGCTTTTGTGCTCCTGAGATGCTGCTTGGCTTGCTGTGTTCATCCAGCTTCACACTTTATTTCTTGGATTCTTCAGCATCTGCAGTTCCCATTCTTACTGAGGGCGTACAAGGATCGGTTAGTAAATGTGCAGACGACACTTCGGTCGGTGGAGTTGTCGGTAGTGACAAAGAATGCTGTAGGTTGCAGAGAGACATAGATAAGTTGCAGGGCTGGGCTGAGAGGTGGCAAATGGAGTTTAATGCAGACAAGTGTGAGGTGATGCAACTTTGGTAGGAGTAACCGGAAGGAAAAGTACTGGGCTAATGGTAAGATTCTTAGTACTGTCGATGACCAGTGAGATCTCGGTTTCCATGTACACAGTTCCTTGAATGTTGCCACCAATGTTGACAGGGCTGTTAAGAAGACATACAGTGTTTTAGCTTTTATTAATAGAGGGATCGAGTTCCGGAACCAAGAGGTTATGCCACAGCTGTACAAAACTCTGGTGCGGCCGCACTTATTGTGTACAGTTCTGGTCACCGCATTATAAGAAGGATGTGGAAGCTTTGGAAAGGGTGCAGAGGAGATTCTAGAGGCCATTCTAGACTTGGTGCTCGGAAACGAGCCGGGGCAGGTATCAGATCTTGTGGTGGGAGAGCATTTTGGTGATAGTGACCATTTAAAGTGTGTTTGCTTTAATGCAAGGAGTATCAGGAATAAAAGTGATGAACTTAGAGCATGGATCAGTACCTGGTGCTATGATGTTGTGGCCATAACAGAGACATGGGTTTCTCATGGGCAGGAATGGTTGCTGGATGTTCCAGGGTTTAGAACATTTAAAAAGAATAGGGAGGGGGGAAAAAGAGGAGGGGGTGTAGCACTACTAATCAGAGATGGTATCACAGCTACAGAAGCTTCCATTGTCGAGGAAGATCTGCCTACTGAGTCAGTATGGGTGGAAATTAGGAACATCAAGGGAGTAGCCACCTCGTTAAGGGTTTAATACAGGCCCCCCAATAGCAGCAGGGAGATTGAAGAAAGCATAGGTCGACAGATTTTGGAAAAGTGTGGACGCAGTAGGGTTGTTGTAATGGGTGACTTTAACTTTCCTAATATTGATTGGAACCTCCTTCGAGCAGAAGATTTGAATGGAGCTGTTTTTGTAAGGTGTGTTCAGGAGGGTTTCCTAACGCAGTACGTTGACAGGCCGACGAGGGGAGAGGCCATTCTAGACTTGGTGCTCGGAAACGAGCCGGGGCAGGTATCAGATCTTGTGGTGGGAGAGCATTTTGGTGATAGTGACCATAACTGCCTCACATTTTACATAGCTATGGAGAAGGAGAGGATTAGGCAGAATGGGAGGATATTTAATTGGGGAAGAGGAAACTATGATGCGATTAGACATGAGTTAGGAAGCATGGACTGGGAGCAGTTGTTCCATGGTAAGGGAACTATAGACATGTGGAGATGGTTTAAGGAACAGTTGTTGGGAGTAAATATGTCCCTCTGAGACAAGCAAGAAGGGGTAAGATTAAGGAACCTTGGATAACGAGAGCGGTGGAGCTTCTAGTGAAAAGGAAGAAGGTAGCTTACATAAGGTGGAGGAAGCTAGGGTCAAGTTCAGCTAGAGAGGATTACATACAGGCAAGGAAGGAGCTCAAAAATGGTCTGAGGAGAGCCAGGAGGGGGCACGAGAAAGGCTTGGCAGAAGGAATCCGGGAAAACACAAAGGCATTTTACACTTACGTGAGGAATAAGAGAATGGTCAAAGAAAGAGTAGGGCCGATCAGGGATAGCATAGGGAACTTGTGTGTGGAGCCTGAGGAGGTAGGGGAAGCCCTAAATGAGTTTTTTGCTTCTGTCTTTACGAAAGAAACCAACTTTGTAGTGAATAAAACCTTTGAAGAGCAGGTGTGCATGCTGGAATGGATAGAGATAGACGAAGCTGATGTGCTGAAAATTTTGTCAAACATTAAGATTGACAAGTCGCCAGGCCCGGATCAGATTTGTCCTCGGCTGCTTTGGGAAGCGAGAAATGCAATTGCTTCGCCACTTGCGAAGATCTTTGAATCCTCGCTCTCCACTGGAGTCGTACCTGAGGACTGGAGAGAGGCAAATGTAATTCCTCTCTTCAAGAAAGGAAATAGGGAAATCCCCGGCAATTATAGACCGGTAAGTCTCACGTCTGTCGTCTGCAAGGTGTTAGAAAGGATTCTGAGGGATAAGATTTATGACCATCTGGAAGAGCATGGCTTGATCAAATACAGTCAACACGGCTTTGTGAGGGGTAGGTCATGCCTTACAAACCTTATCGAGTTTTTTGAGGATGTGACTAGAAAAGTTGATGAGGGTCGAGCTGTGGATGTGGTGTATATGGACTTCAGTAAGGCATTTGATAAGGTTCCCCATGGAAGGCTCATTCAGAAGGTCAGGAGGAATGGGATACAGGGGAACTTAGCTGCTTGGATACAGAATTGGCTGGCCAACAGAAGACAGCGAGTGGTAGTAGAAGGAAAATATTCTGCCTGAAAGTCAGTGGTGAGTGGGGTTCCACAGGGCTCTGTCCTTGGGCCTCTACTGTTTGTAATTTTTATTAATGACTTGGGCGAGGGAATTGAAGGATGGGTCAGCAAGTTTGCAGACGACACAAAGGTCGGAGGTGTCGTTGACAGTGTAGAGGGCTGTTGTAGGCTGCAGCGGGACATTGACAGGATGCAGAGATGGGCTGAGAGGTGGCAGATGGAGTTCAACCTGGATAAATGCGAGGTGATGCATTTTGGAAGGTCGAATTTGAAAGCTGAGTACAGGATTAAGGATAGGATTCTTGGCAGCGTGGAGGAACAGAGGGATCTTGGTGTGCAGATACATAGATCCCTTAAAATGGCCACCCAAGTGGACAGGGTTGTTAAGAAAGCATATGGTGTTTTGGCTTTCATTAACAGGGGGTTTGAGTTTAAGAGTCGTGAGATCTTGTTGCAGCTCTATAAAACTTTGGTTAGACCGCACTTGGAATACTGCGTCCAGTTCTGGGCGCCCTATTATAGGAAAGATGTGGATGCTTTGGAGAGGGTTCAGAGGAGGTTTACCAGGATGCTGCCTGGACTGGAGGGCTTATCTTATGAAGAGAGGTTGACTGAGCTCGGTCTCTTTTCATTGGAGAAAAGGAGGAGGAGAGGTGACCTAATTGAGGTATACAAGATAATGAGAGGCATAGATAGAGTTGATAGCCAGAGACTATTTCCCAGGGCAGAAATGGCTAGCACGAGGGGTCATAGTTTTAAGCTGGTTGGTGGAAAGTATAGAGGGGATGTCAGAGGCAGGTTCTTTACGCAGAGAGTTGTGAGAGCATGGAATGCGTTGCCAGCAGCAGTTGTGGAAGCAAGGTCATTGGGGTCATTTAAGAGACTGCTGGACATGCATATGGTCACAGAAATTTGAGGGTGCATACATGAGGATCAATGGTCGGCACAACATTGTGGGCTGAAGGGCCTGTTCTGTGCTGTACTGTTCTATGTTCTATGTTCTATGTTCTATGAGATTTACGAGGATGTTGCCTGGTATGGAGGGAAGGTCTTATGAGGAAAGGCTGAGAGATTTGAGGCTGTTTTCATTAGAGAGAAGAAGGTTGAGAGGTGACTTAATTGAAACATATAAAATAATCAGAGGGTTAGATAGGGTGGATAGGGAGAGCCTTTTTTCCTGGGATGGTGACGGTGAGCACGAGGGAGCATAGCTTTAAATTGAGGGGTGAAAGATATAGGACAGATGTCAGAGGTAGTTTCTTTACTCAGAGAGTAGTAAGGGAATGGAACGCTTTGCCTGCAACGGTAGTAGATTCGCCAACTTTAGGTACATTTAAGTTGTCATTGGATAAGCATATTGACGTACATGGAATAGTGTAGGTTAGATGGGCTTCAGATCGGTATGACAGGTCGGCACAACATCGAGGGCTGAAGGGCCTGTACTGTGCTGTAATGTTCTATGTATGTTTTATGTCCTCTCACTATGAAGGCCAGAATGCCATTAGCTTTCTTCACTGCCTGCTGCGCCTGCGTGCCAACCTTCAGTGACTGTTCCACTGTGACACCCAGGTCTCGTTACAACTTACCTTCTCCTAAACTCTTACTATTCAGACAATAATCTGACTTCCTGTTTTTGTGACCAACGTGAATAACCTCACATTTATCCACATGATGTTGTATTTGCCCAATATTTGCCCTCTCAGCCAGTCTGTCCAAGGAATCCTGCAGTGTCTTAGCATCCTCCTCGCAGCACACACTGCCACCCAGCTTAGTGTCATCTGCAAATTTAGAGATATGGTATTCAATTCCTTTTCCCAGATTGTTAATATATGTTATGAACAGCTGGGGCCCAGCACTGAACCATGTGGCACCCCACTTACTACATGCCACTCTGAAAAGGACCTGTTCATTCCAACTCTCTGCTTCCAGCCTGCCAACCAGCTCTTTGTCCAATACATTACCTCCAGTACCATGAACTTTAATTTTCATTACCATTCTCTCGAGTAGAACCTTGTCAAAAGCCTTTTGAAGGTCAGATACTCAACAACTACTGATTCACCTTTGTCTACCCTATTGGTCACATCCTCATAAGATTCAAGAAGATTTGTCAAGCATGATTGCCCTTCAGTCACCACTGTTCAAATGCTCAGCATCTTCCCCACCACCGATGTCAGGCTAATCAGTCTATTATTTCCCATTTTCTCACTCCCTCCATTTTTAAAGAGTGGGGTTACATCAGCTACCCTCCAATCCATTGAAACTCTTCTAAAGTCTTCAGAATTCTAGAAAATGATCACCAATGCATTTACTATTTCTAGCGACACTTCCTTTAGTACTCTGGGATGAAAAGCATCAGGCCCTTGGGGTTTATTGACTTTTAATCACATCAATTTCCCCAATACCATTTCCTGACTGATAAGGATTTCCTTTAGTTCCTCCTTCATGCTTGAAACTCTGTCCCTAGCAATTCCAGAAGATTATTCACATCCTCCTTCGTGAAGACAGATCCAAAGCATGTGTTCAACTGTCTGCCATCTCTTTGCCGTCCATTATGAATTCACCTGAGTCCAACTGTAAGGGACGTGCATTTGTCTTCACCAGTCTTTTTCTTTTCACATCTCGGTAGAAGCTTTTGCAGTCAGTTTTTATGTTTTCTGCAAGCGTACTGTCATGTTCTATTTTCCCTCTCTGAATTAAACACTTTGTTCTCCTCTGCTGAATTTTAAATTTCTCCCAGTCCTGGAGTTTGCTGTATTTTCTGGCCAATTTATATGCCTCCTCTTTGGCTTTAACATGATTCCTGATTTCCCTTGTTAGCCATGGTTCCGCCACCTTGCCTGTTTTAGTCTTAAGCCAGATAGGGATGTACAATTATTGAATTTTATCTGTTATCTTCTTTAAATGTCTGCCATTGCCTATTTACTGTCAACCCCTTAAGCCAGTTTATCCCAGCCAAGTGACACGTCACACCAGCAAAGTTAAGTTAACTTTCTTTAAGTTCAGGACCCTAGTTCCAGATTTTATTGTGTTACTCTCCACCTTAGTGAAGAATTCTACCATATTATGGTCACTGTGCCCCAAGGGATCTCACACCGCAATTTTGCTAATTGGCCCTGTCTCATTACACAATACATAGTCTAGGTTAGCCTGCTCTTCAGTTGGTTTCTCGACATATTGGTCGAGAAAGCCATTCCTCATACATTTCAGGAAATCTTCCTCCAATGAATTGCTGCCAGTTTGATTAGTCCAAATTTAATATGTCGATTGAGGTCACCCATAATAATTCCTGTATCCTTCGTCTATGCATCTCAAATTTCCTGTACGATACAGTCCCCAACATCACAACTACTGTTTAGTCCAACCAACATCTTTTTCATTTTGGAGTTCTGAAACTCCACCCATACTTATTTCACATTGTCCAGTCTAATGTCTTCCCTTACTGTTGTGTTAATCTCCTCTTTGACCAGTAACACTACCCCACTTCCCTTTCCTTTCTGTCTATCTTTCCTGAAGATTGAATAACCCTGGAGATTGAGTTCCTATCCTTGGTCACTCTGGAGCCAGGCCTCTGCGATCCCAACTACATCATATCCGTTAATCACTGTCTGCGTAGTTAATTCCTCTGCCTTATCAGAAATTCTCCTTACCTTGAGTAACACAGCCTTCAGGCTTTTTAAAAAAATATTTATTGCCCTTTTAGAATCATTGTGGAGGGAGGCTGTTTTCGCTTTTTATCTTTGGGCAATCATGATCACAAACAGCAAGTGATAATATTTGGTCGGAGAAAACATGACTTAAAATATCATTCAAGGGTTAAAGCCTAGAACTTGAGACTATTCTCTTGACTATTTATGCAGAGTATTGACTAAACAAATATTACAAAAGATAATGATTGCTCGCTCATTTGTGAGAGATGACTGGGTGATGATCTAACCAGAAGGACACCAGGCCTCAGGCAGGGGGTGAGGTTCAGAAGGTGGAGATTTCACGGTAACCCGAGCCAATGCAAGAATTGAATCCACCCTGTTGACATTCACAAACCAGCCTTCCAGATAATTGAACTAACCAAACCCAAGCTGTGGGTTATTGGATAATTTCACATACCACAGAACGTAGAACATAGAACATAGAACAATACAGCGCAGAACAGGCCCTTCGGCCCTTGATGTTGCGCTGACCTGTGAACTAATCTAAGCCCCTCCCCCCCACACTATCCCATCATCATCCATATGCTTATCCAAGGACTGTTTAAATGCCCCTAATGTGGCTGAGTTAACTACATTGGCAGGCAGGGCGTTCCATGCCCTTACCACTCTCTGAGTAAAGAACCTGCCTCTGACATCTGTCTTAAATCTATCACCCCTCAATTTGTAGCTATGCCCCCTTGTACAAGCTGAAGTCATCATCCTCGGAAAAAGACTCTCACTGTCCGCCCTATCTAATCCTCTGATCACCTTGTATGTCTCTATTAAATCCCCTCTTAGCCTTCTTCTCCCCAATGAGAACACACCCAAGTCCCTCAGCCTTTCTTCATAGGCCTGCACTCCAGACCAGGCAACATCCTGGTAAATCTCCTCTGCACTTTTCCAATGCTTCCACATCCTTCCTGTAATGGGGCAACCAGAACTGTGTGCAATATACCAAGTGAGGCTGCACTCGCATTTTGTACAGTTGCAGCATGACATCACAGCTCCAGAACTCAATCCCTCTACCAATAAAACCTAAAAACCAGTGATTGATTTAATTGTAGATAATAAAATGTGAGGCTGGATGAACACAGCAGGCCCAGCAGCATCTCAGGAGCACAAAAGCTGATGTTTCGGGCCAAGACCCTTCATGATTTAATTGTGTTGTGTTGGCTGTTCATTCCAAACATAAAGACTTCCATTGTCTCAGATGCACAAAGTGTGAAAAGGTATGACACATGATATGTATCATTTTAATGCATCATCTTATTTGTAAAATGTCCTTGGACCAGTAGAGGGTCATATGAGCAAATCAGCATTTGTTGCTAACTACATTTCAAAACAATGGCAGATACTGTTCTATGGCAGATACCACCTGAAAACAAAACACCTGTAAAGTATCAAACCAGCTACTAAATGACTAAGGAACAAAGGTAAAACAGCTTGAAAGTTCTGAGGAAGTGTCACTGGACCCAAAACATTAACTCTGTTGTCTTTTCCACAGATGCAGCCAGACCTCCTGAGCTTTTCCAGCAACTTTGTTTTTGTTCTTGAAAGTAGGGGAATGGGTCTCCCCCACCCCCACCATACCACCACACCACACCGTTCCAATTTCAAATTCATCAGAAATCTAACTTCTTGGTCTCATAATTTGCTGAAAATCCTCTACTTTTGTGTGACATCCATTGCAAACAAACCATTGATTCATCTAAGAAACTGCAGCCCTGCTAATGAAAAGACTATAATAATCCCAAAGGGTAATTATTTTGATTTTTTTTCCACTTGCATCTAGTCTTCTATGTATATGATAGCTATGTGAGACATCATGTTCTGAACTTCTGTGCAAAATCCATAACAACTAACAATCTTTATTTTTAAAGACAAAGAAGTTTGCTGCTGGAATCATTTACATTCAGACAAATCACTTCAAAGGTAACAAAACACATTAAAGTCGATCATAAAAACACTTTGATCACAGACAATAAATAAAATACATTAGGGAATGTTATGCACAGAATTAAAAATAAAGTTAAAGATTTCACCAGGACAAGAAAAGAAAACTGCAAGTTTCGTGAACAATCCTCAATAATTCGATAATTCTATAGGCTTAATTACAGCAATTGAGGAAACAATTAAAGGCAATTCTCCAGTGCATAGTGTTAGACATGCTTCCAGGTAAATAACTCCAAAATCCAAAATTGCTAAACGCTAAAGAAGAGTTGCAGAAAAGTACTCCATCTGACTGACAGCCGTGACATAATTAAAATCATTTTGAAAATAAATGTATCAATCTACGAGTTTCCAGGAGATGTGTTGTTCAGGACATATAATGGGTACTGTACTTCCAAATCTGCTCAACTTTAAATGTTACATAAGGACCCTTATGATTACTTTACATGAAATTGAGGCTGAAAAATCAATGAAAAGCAAACAAAAGCACTTGGAAAACTAGACTTCCACAGTACATTGTGGAGCTGGAGGTGCAAAGCAGGTCAGGCAGCATCAGAGGAGCAGAAAAGATGGCTTTTTGGGTCAGGAACCTTCTTCAGAAATGAGGATGGGGATGGGAGCTGGGACATAAATAGAGGAGAGGGGTGCGGCTGGTGAAGGCAGATGGGATGGTGATAGGGGAGTGCAGGCAGGGAGTGGTGGGAATTGGTCAGTGAGGTGGGGGAGAAGATGGGCAGGTTGTGTCAGGTCAAGGAGGTGGTGATGACAGGGACGGTTGAACACAGGATGAGGCTGGGGGGTGGGGAAGTTTTAAAACTGGTGAATTCCATGTTTAGGCCATTGGGCTGCAGGGTCCAGAGATGGAATATGAGGTTCTACTCCTCCAGTTTGTGGGTGGTGTCACTGTGACACTGGAGGAGGCCCAGGATGGACATGTCACCAAGGGAGTGGGAGGGGGAGTTAAAATGGTTGGCAACTGAAGGTGATAATGGGAACTGCAGACGCTGGAGAATCCAAGATAACAAAGTGTGAAGCTGGATGAACACAGCAGGCCAAGCAGCATCTCAGGAGCACAAAAGCTGACGTTTCGGGCCTAGACCCTCTCTGATAAAGGGTCTAGGCCAGAAACGTCGCTTTTGTGCTCCTGAGATGCTGCTTGGCCTGCTGTGTTCATCCAGCTTCACACTTTATTATCTTGGCAACTGAAGGTGTTGTCATTTATCATGTACAGAATGCAGATGCTCTGCAAAATGAAATCCGAGTCTATGTTTTGTCTCACCGATGTAGAGGAGGCCACATTGGTTCCTCTGATGATGCATGATCTGCTGTGTTGTTTCTGACTCCATTATCTGCAGCTCTTGCTATCTAACTTTCCACAAGATACTTCCAAGTTGCATTATTATCCTAAAGAAACCATCTAGGTTTGCTGGGGCTGCAAGAGGCAGGTAGTCACAATATTTTGAGATGATTTCTACACCACAAAATATCAATGCAAAACATTGTGGAGGTATCAGAAACATTAGACCATAAGGCCATAAGACATAGGAGTGGAAGTAAGGCCATTCGGCCCATCAAGTCCACCCTGCCAATTAAATCATGGATGATAGGCATTTCAACTCCACTTCCCTGCACTCCCCCGGTAGGCCTTGATTCCTTTTGAGATCAAGAATTTGTCGACCTCTGCCTTGAAGGCATCCAACGCCCTGGCCTCCACTGCACTTTGCGGCAATGAATTCCACAAGCCCACCACTCTCTGGCTGAAGAAACGTTGTCTCATTTCAGTTTTAAATTTACCCCCTCTAATTTTAAGGCTGTGCCCACGGGTCCCAGTCTCCCCGCCTAACGGAAAAAACGTCCTAGCATCCACCCCTTCAAAACCATACATTATCTTGTAAATTTCTATTAGATCTCCCCCCATCCTTCTAAACTGTAATGAGTACAATCCCAGGATCCTTAGCCGTTCATCATATGTTAAACCTACCATTCCAGGGATCATCCGCGTGAATCTCCGCTGGACATTCTCCAGGGCTAGTATGTCCTTCCTGAGGTGTGGGGCCCAAAGTTGGACACAGTATTCTAAATGGGGCGTAACTAGAGCTTTATAAAGCCTCAGAAGCACATCTCTGCTTTTATATTCCAACCCTTTTGAGATAAACGACAATATTACATTCGCTTTCTTAATTACGGACTCTACCTGCAAGTTAACCTTTCGAGAATCCTGGACCAACACTCCCAGATCCCTTTGTACTTCTGCTTTGCGAATTTTCTCACCGTTTAGAAAATAGTCCATGCCTGTATTCTTTTTTCCAAAGTGCAAAACCTCACATTTACTCACATTGAATTTCATCAGCCATTTCCTGGACCACTCTCCTAAACTGTTTAAATCTTTCTGCAGCTTCCCCACCTCCTCAGAACTACCTGTCTGTCCACCTATCTTTGTATCATCAGCAAACTTCGCCAGAATGCCCCCAGTCCCTTCATCCAGATCATTAATGTATAAGGTGAACAGCTGTGGCCCCAACACTGAACCCTGTGGGACACCACTCATCACTGGTTGCCATTCCAAAAAAGAGCCTTTTATCCCAACTCTCTGCCTTCTGCCAGACAGTCAATCCTCAAACCAAGCCAGTAGCTCACCTCGAACACCATGGGCACTCACCCTGCTCAGCAGCCTCCCATGAGGCACCGTATCAAAGGCCTTTTGGAAGTCTAGATAGATAACATCTAATGGGTTTCCCTGGTCTAACATACTTGTTACCTCTTCAAAGAATTCTAACAGGTTTATCAGGCATGACCTCCCCTTACTAAATCCATGCTGACTTGTTTTAATCTGACCCTGCACTTCCAGCAATTTAGAAATCTCATCCTTGACAATGGATTCTAGAATTTTACCAACTACCGAGGTTAGGCTAATCGGCCTATAACTTTCCATCTTTTGCCTTGATCCTTTCTTAAACAAGGGGGTTACAACAGTGATTTTCCAATCATCTGGGGCTTTCCCTGACTCCAGTGACTTTTGAAAGATCACGACTAAAGCCTCCGCTATTTCCTCAGCCACCTCCCTCAGAACTCTAGGATATAACCCTTCGGGGCCAGGAGATTTATCAATTTTTCTAGCACTTTCTCTTTTGTAATGCCTACCATACTCAACTCTGTACCTTGGATCTCCCTAATTGTTGGCATACTACTCATGTCTTCCACTGTGAAGACTGACGCAAAGTACTTATTAAGTTCTTCAGCTATTTCCTTATCTCCCATCACTAACCTTCCAGCATCAATTTGGAGGGGCCCAATATCTACTTTTGCCTCTCGTTTGTTTCTTGTGTATTGAAAGAAGCTTTTACTATCATTTCTAATATTACTAGCTCGCCTACCTTCATATTTGATCCTCTCCTTCCTTATTGCTCTCTTTGTTATCCTCTGTTTGTTTTTGTAGCCTTCCCAATCTTTTGATTTCCCAGTGCTCTTGACCACTTTATAGGCTGTCTCTTTTTCTTTGATATATTTCCTGACTTCCTTTGTCAGCCATGGCTGTCTAATCCCACCCCGGATAATCTTTCTTTTCCTTGGGATGAACCTCTGTACTGTGTCCTCAATTATACCCAGAAACTCCTGCCATTGTTGCTCTACTGTCTTCCCCGCTAGGCTCTGCTTCCAGTCGATTTTCGTCAATTCCTCTCTCATGCCCCTGTAATTACCTTTATTTAACTGTAACACCATTCCATCCGATTTTGCCTTCTCTCTTTCAAACTGCAGACTGAACTCTACCATATTATGATCGCTGCCTCCTAAGTGTTCCCTTACTTTAAGGCCTTTATAAAGTCTGACTCATTACATAGCACTAAGTCCAGAATAGCCTGCTCCCTTGTGGGCTCCATCACAAGCTGTTCCAAAAAGCCATCCTGCAAACATTCCATGAATTCCTTTTCTTTGGATCCACCGGCAACATTATTCACCCAATCCACCTGCATACTGAAGTCCCCCATGATCACCGTGAACTTGCCTTTCTGACATGCCCTGTTTACTTCTCGGTGCATCTTGCGCCCCTGGTCCAGATCACTGTTAGGAGGTCTGTACATAACTCCCATTATAGTTTTTTTGCCTTGTGGTTCCTCAATTCCATTCACACAGACTCCACATCTTCTGACCCTATGTCATTCAGTGCCATAGATTTAATTTCATTCTTAACTAACAAGGCAACCACACCCCCTCTGCCCACCTCCCTGTCTTTTCGATATGTTGTGAATCCTTGGATGTTTAACTGCCAGTCCTGAGCTCCCTGCAACCATGCCTCTGTGATGCCTACCACATCATAGTCATTCAAGAGTATTTGTGCTGTTAATTCATCTACTTTGTTGCGAATACTATGAGCATTTAGATAAAGTGTCTTAATGCTAACTTTCTTATCATTATTAGAGAGGTTGGAAATCCCAAGATGACTTAAGCTATCCTTCCATTTTGCCGTATTCCTCGTCTGCCTCGAGCTTAAATCCACCTGGTTACATGCTATCCTGTTGCTTATCTTTCCATTTAACTCCATACTCCCTGTCTCTTTCCCTTCCCCTTCCCCCCGACTCACAAGTTTAATGTCCTACTGGCCACCCTATTTATCCTTTCCGCTAGAACACTGGTTCCAGATCGGTTCAGGTGGAGACTGACCCGATGGTACAGATCCCCCCAGTTCCAAAACTGATGCCAATGCCCCATGAAATGGAATTCCTCTTTCCCACACCAATCCCTTAGCCACGTGTTTACTTCCCTAACTTTCTTTTCCCTATGCCAATGGTCACGTGGCTCGGGCAGTAATCCGGAGATTATGACCCTTGAGGACCTGTACTTCAATTTCTTTCCTAGTGCTTGATAATCCCTGAACTGGTCCTCTACCCTAGCTTTGCCCATGTCGTTAGTCCCAACGTGGACCACAACAACTGGACCCTCCCCCTCCCGCACCAATATCCTTTCAACCCGGTCGGAGATGTCCCGCACACTTGGATGATTGTTCTCCAATAACCACAGCCACCTTCCTTTGTTCTCACATGATCCTAAGCAGTGTGAGCTTTTATCCAATTTCCACTGAGTCCAGGTTTGTTGGGTTCTTTATTGGAGAAGTGATTGCTTGATGTCAAGGATAGCGTTCTGACCCCAGCTGATGTTATGACTTAACAAGTTGGATGGCACCTGAAATCTGACTTGATAGCTCAAACTTTATAGCTCTTTCCCTGAAACATAATACCCTGTGCTGCAGATCTTCGTTTTAATAATAAATTGAAGTTCATGACACAAGATAAATGTTGATAAAATAAAACCAAGCTATTCAAATATAAAGCAATGTTAAGGATTTCAAAACACAAGATAAAATGCAACCCTATCTCTTCCTGTTACCACCATTTTGCAGCATCCAAGAAAAGCAACAGAGACAGAGTTCTGAGATAATCGGAACTGAGTTCTGTTTACTGTCACATCTTTCGGCTTGACTTAATTGTTTCTGGAGGTAATGCAACTGCTGTGTATCAGTCAGAATGCTGACACATTGAAGTCTGTCTGTGGATATTGCTGTTCTATGGACCTCAGGGTCCACAGAGTGAGAATAAGAATTAGGAGAACGTTGGTTGTCACTATGGGGCCTGCAGTCCATTGTCACCCAGTGTCAGTCATTTCCGTGATACCTGCTGAATTTGTTTGCCAATTTTAATTATATTACTGTCACATTGTTTTGAAAGCTTTTAACTCAATTACTTAGTCTATAAGTCCATTTCAGGAAGAAAGTTACACTGCAATTCATCCTCTGAGCTGCAAATGTGTTTGTTGAGTAAAATACCATTAAAATACCATTATACAAACAGATTCTGCTGGTTGGATGGTGTGTTCATTTTGCTTTGTTCTTAACCTCTCCACTCAATCAGACTAATCTGGTTGTCCCCAGTGCAATCTAATTGTATTAAAGTGAAGCAGTGACAGCAAACAAGGCAGTTAATGCTCATTAAATACAAATTTCCTGCTTTCTGGGAAATTGCAGTGACTTATGGGGTGAGTCCAGAGGACGTAGGGAGTTTGATTTTAAAGTGTTCTGTGTGCTGCCACTGTTCCATATCTACTTTGGGGTATGGACATCAGGATCCAGAGAGTTTGATGTGAAGTAGAGAAGCCAGAGAGTTGAGCCTGGAAAAGCAGAATTCTGATCTATGTGTGTGGGAGGCTAGGTCCTGGATCAGTAGGAGAGAGGTTTGTAACTGTGAAGTGGCTATTATTTCAAGGTAACAGCTCCTAAAATTGAGTTGGTCAAGGCTGATTTTCAGTTTTGGTGTCTTCAAGAAAGTGAAGTGCTGAGTCTTGCCAAGGAGCTAATCTTTCTACACTAGTACCCAAATATTATTTCATATCTATCAGTGCTATTACTGTACTTGCTGGTCAAGGTTGGGCAAGAAAGCTGACCATTTCTCTTTGAGCTGGCTTAACTGAGGCATTGTGCTACAGGAATGCAGCATGGTGATACAAAATGGACAAGAAGTGTTTTTAGAGCCTTGATGATTTCTCACAGGCTGCATGAGAGGGATTCTCAAAATGAGAGACCAACATTGTATCTCAGCCCAAAAAACAGTGTAGGATCATATTTTAAATATTTTGCACAGTATCCATGTGTTGACAGGAACTCTAGCCTTGTACTTAAAGTCACCTCAGATCTGCAAGCCGTAAATAAAAAGGGGCAAAAGTATTTCTGCTGGCAATTAGGCCTCTCATTAATTGGACTTAAAAATAAGTGGAAAGTGATCTCAAGGTAAGATAAAGACAAGTCTTTGGAGAATAGTTGGGATCAGCCATGAGAGCAATAAGAGGCTTTTGAAAGAATGACAACAGAATGAATGAAAGATATTTACTAGCACTACATGTTGTATGTGAACATTTGATAATAACTCTGTGTGTAATCAAAATTCAAGGGCAATTCTGGTGCATGTCAATATTAAAAAGGGAAGAGGTGTTGGGTGTTTGAAAAGCATTAGACTAAGGTTCTAGAAACTAAAAGAACTGCAGATGCTGTAAATCAGGTACAAAATCAGAAGTTGCTGAAAAAGCTCAGCATGTCTGGCAGCATCTGTAAAGAAAACAATCAGAGTTAATGTTTTGGGTTCAGCGACCCTTCCTCAGAGCAGATAAGTTTTTTTTAGTGGCAGATGTTTCATCATCCTGCTAGGTAATATCATCAGTGTGTCTCTGGTGAAGAGTTGGTGTCTGCCTCACTTGTTATTTATATGCCTCGGTTTGCTCGGTTGGGATCACTTCTGATTCTGTTTTTCAGCATTTTGCATATTGGGTACAGCTCAACATGTTTGCTCAGAGTTCTGGTTCCAATTCCAGGCCTCCAGGAATTCCCTGGCGTGTCTCTGTTTGGCTTGTGCTACTAGGGATGTGCTGTCCCAGTCGAATCTGTGTCCTGCTTTGTATTGAGGCCAGTGAGAACTGGTCGTGTCTCTTGGTGGTTTGTTGGTGTTTGTGTATCCTTTTATTGTCAGCTTTCTTCTGGTTTGGCCTATGTAATGTTTCTCTCAGTCCTCACATGGTATTTTGTACATTACACTACATTAGTTTGATGGGTTGTGGGTATAAATTATTAGGGCAGAGAGCTGGGTTTTATGCAGGCATGGTTGTGTCTCTCAAACTTGATTGCCAGTTCCTCAAAGATAATTGAGAATGCTGCAGTTAATGTTGATTTTATATGGACTTTAGCAACATCTTTGTCAAGGACCCCCCGGTAGTCTGATACACAAAGTAAAGTGACATAGGATCTGCAACAAGCTGGTAAGATGAATACAAAAGTGGCTTAGTCGTAGAAGAGAGAGTAACAGTGGAAGGATATTTTCCCTTGCCTGAAATCTGTGACTAGTGGTGTTCCGCAGGGATCAGTGCTGGAACCCCTGTTGTCCGTAATGGGTAAATGATTTTGAGGAGAACATTGGAAGCTTCTTTTGTGGATGACACAAAGATTAGGGGAAACGCAGATGCTGAAAAAGGTTGCCAGAGGCCTGTTTCTGTGATGTACAAACAATGTATTGTAGCCCAGAAGTAGTCACTCTTGTCAAATCAACAAGCAACTTCCAAAGGCCACAGACTTCATATGTTGCAAGAGGTGTTCACTTCACTTCTCGGACCAGAATACCTTGTGTAGTGTCAACGATTGCTGCGCTCTGCACTTTCAATGTCATCGTTGTGACTAGTCAGACAGTTACGCATGCTGCTAATTCTGAAAAGTGAACATATATCAACAAGTATGATCACATATTTCCAATGAACTCTCACCCTTGACATCTATGAGCCCTCGGATGATATTCTACTTTCTCTTCCTTCCATTCTGTACCATTCCTGGCTCCACAGCTGAGGCAGAGAGACCTACCCTAAAGAGGGTGCCAGTGGCCATAGAGTTTTGGCTGGGAGTCCACAGGAGGGTTTGTGCCTGGAAAGCTCAGGCCTGTTGAATTCGTCCTTCCCAGGTGCAGACTCCTCTGCTTGAACTCCTGCTGTACTCAGGGTGGAGGTGGATGGCCCAGCCATGGCTGGAGTGTTCTTGGAGAAGACTCGGGAGGTCCTGTATATGTGGCATCTCACCTGGGGGTTGGAGGTCTACAGGACCCCTCCGTGTCTCCTTGTGAGGAATGAGTGCCTTGACTGAGGTCAAGGCCCCTTGCCACACTCACCCCTCCCCCTGGACCTGTGTCTGCCGCCTTGCTGTTGGTGCTCGGCACCAATGGCTGCAGCAGTGGAGAGCAGACCTGGGTGAATACCTGGAAGACTCTGAAAGGTCTGGATCTGGCTCTCCAAGGCAGCCAGCAACCTGTCCCATGGAGACAGAGGCTGCCTGAAGGCAAAGGCAGCAGGATCCCAAAAGCACCACAACAGCCTAGCAACCGTTGTCAAGAGATATCAGGAGCTGCAGACACTTGTGAATCTGAGATAACACGGTGTGGAGCTGGATGAACACAGCAGGCCAAGCAGCATCAGAGGAGCAGGAAAGCTGATGCTTTGGGCCTGGACACTTCTTCAGAAATGGGGGAAGAGGAAGGGGGTTCTGAAATAAATAGGGAGAGGTGGAGAGGGGACTGATGAGAGAGCTGCTGTGGGAAAGAGATCCAGTGAGGTCTTTTTGGAGGGAGGAGGGTAACTTCTTCAAGGTAGGCATCCTTAGAAGAGCCTTCGCAGTGGGCTTAAAATTATTTGAGATAGTAGGAAGTACCGATGCTGGAGAATCTGAGATAACAAGGTGTAGAACTGGGTGAACACAGCAGGCCAAGCAGCATCAGAGGAGCACGAAAGTGTTAGCTTTCCGGCCTAGACCCTTCAGAAATGGGGAAGGATTTGCTCAGAGTCCTAGACAAAACCCACCTGCTGCTCTTGTGTTTCTTTGTGCACTGCAATTAATTCACAAATGGCTGACACCATGGGATCCTCTCTCTAACCTGAGCCTGAGAAAGAACTTGGCTTTTAGCATTCTCCATGTGCGGGCCCCCTGGCCATTACTTCCTCAGTCGGTTGAACAGACAGGGCAGTGATATGCTCAGCACCAGATACCTTGGTTTGGATTGGGGGCATCAGTATCTGAGCTGGTGGGGGCGTGGGTGCAGGAGGCAGCTTTGCTGGTGCACCCTTAGACATTTGTGCTATCTTTCTCAGAGTTGGAGAAGGGGATGTCTTAGCTGTGGGGATTGTATTTAATGCCTTCAGGAGACAAAAGAATGTGTCATGAACAAGTGATAGGAGTTCAGGTAGGTTAATGACGCGTTCACAGTGGGGGCAGGGGAGCAGAAGGGTAATGCAGAAGTAGCACAACAATGGACAATTGTCAGACAAGGATGCCAATGTGTGGATACTTCAGTGTTTCATGAGGGCCAATCCCAATCCTCACCAAGAGGGATAAGATCCTGTCCCCTAAGGGGTAAAGAGGTTGACACCCAGCTCTCCTGCCACACAGCCTGGCACTTCCTGTCCCATTTGGAGGCTGGAAAGAGAGAAGGGGGGAGAAGAAGGTGACAATGGTGGTGCAGCTGTCAGTTCCCATGCAGGTCAAGGAAAGATGGCACAGTATCCCAAGTGAGTGAATACGCAGCACAGATGCCATACCAAGTGAATAGGACCAGGTGTGTTGCAATGGATAAGAGTGATGCTGTGTGTGTTAGTGAGAGTGGCCCAGCCTTGGTGGGAGGTGGGTGCAGACTGATTCAGCTGGGGGTTTAGTTCTCAGTAGGTCCTTGGGGGAAGGGGGACAAGCCTCCTCTGCAGGACTCTATACACCAGGACATCAGGTCCCTGTTCACAAAATGGGGCAACTACTTTCCCTCACCCACAATGTCAAAGAAAAACATCAGGAACTGTGCAGAGAAAATAGCGTGAAGCTGGAGGAACACGGCAGGCTGGGCAGCATCAGAGGAGCGGGAAAGTTGTCATTTTTCAGGTTGGGACCCTTCTTCAAAAATGGGGAGAGAGAAGGGAACTGGGGTTTAAATAAAGAGGGGATGGGTGGAGCTGGGAAAGGTAGGTGGAATGGTGATGAGCCCGAGTGGGGAGTGGTGGGGATTGGTCAGTGGGATTGGTGGAGCAGATAAGTGGGAGAAAAGATGGGCAGGTTGTGTCAGGTCAAGAAGGGGAGGGGGTGGATGGGTGTGGCTGGGGAAAGGTAATGGGTTGGTGACAGGTGCTTCCACCACACCCAGTTCCTTTCCCTGCAACTGCAGGAAGTACTACACCTGCCCCTTCAGCTGCCCTCTCACCTCAGTCCATAGCCCAAGTAAACCTTTCATATCAGTCAGGGGTTCACCTGTATGTTCTCCAACTTAGTCAATTGTATCCTGCTGCTCCCAATGTGGTGGCCTCTACGTCGGTGAGACCAAGCGCGGACTCAGAGACCATTTCGTAGAGCATCTGCACTGTTTGCGGTAATCGACAGCATCTTCCAGTGGCTAACCATTTTAATGCCCCCTCCTAATCCCTGGGTGACATGTCCATCCTGGGCCTTCTCCAGTGTCACAATGACACCACCCACAAACTGGAGGAACAGCACCTCCGATTCCTCCTCGGGAGCCTACAGCCCGATGGCCTAAACGTGGAATTCGACAGTGTTAAAATTTTCCCAATGCCCACCCCCGCCGCCTCATCCAATGTCCAAATCTCCGCCTCAACCCTGCCTCCTTGACCTGACACAACATGTCCATCATCTTCTCCAAGGTAATAAAATGTGAGGCTGGATGAACACAGCAGGCCTAGCAACATCTCGGGAGCACAA
This sequence comes from Stegostoma tigrinum, assembly GCF_030684315.1. Taxonomy (NCBI): domain Eukaryota; kingdom Metazoa; phylum Chordata; class Chondrichthyes; order Orectolobiformes; family Stegostomatidae; genus Stegostoma; species Stegostoma tigrinum. The sequence goes on from NC_081373.1 coordinate 1,213,262, forward strand.
AAGCTGATGTTTCGGGCCTAGACCCTTCATCAGAGAGGATTGGCCTGAAACGTCAGCTTTTGTGCTCCTGAGATGCTGCTGGGCCTGCTGTGTTCATCCAGCCTCCCATTTTATTATCTTGGATTCTCCAGCATCTGCAGTTCCCGTTATCACACATCATCTTCTCCACCTATCCGCCCAGCCCTTCCTGCTAACCAATCCCCACCACTACCTACTGGCATCTACCTATGACCATCCCACCTACCTTCCCCAGCCCAACCCCTCTTCCTTCCAATTATTTCCCCAGCTCCCTTCCCCCGCCCTTCCCAGTTTCTGAAGGATCCTGACCTGAAATGTCAACTTTCCTGCTCCTCTGATGCTTACTGGCCTGCTGTGTTCCTCCAGCTCCATAATGTGTTGTCTCTGACTCCAGCATCGGCAGTTCTTGCTGTCTCTGAGGAACTGTGCAGGGTAACTCCATTTGCCAGCAGTTATCCAGGTACACATTGTCGTGCCTTGGATATTGTGGAAGTATTGAGTACCCCTCCACGTGGGTTGAATAGGATCATCAGGCTGTCTAGGGACAAGGATAGTTTGAGAAAAATATGGGATGATAGTACAAGAAAACTCACCAGGCCTCAATGGAGAGAAATTCTCCCTCTCCCAGAAACTCAACAACACCTAGACAATTTCTGTTATGATTCAGCCCTGGAAGATTGTCTAGATTAAGATTAGACCCAGTCAAGAATAGTAGTGGGAAGTTGTGCGTGGAGTTTGAAGAGATAGAAGAGGTGCTAAATGAATATTTTTCATCAGTATTCACACAGGAAAAAGACAATGATGTCGAGGAGAATACTGAGATACAGGCTATTAGACTAGACGGGACTAAGGTTTATAAGGAGGAGATGTTAATAATTTTGGAAAGTGTGAAAATAGATAAGTCCCCTGGGCTGGATAGAATTTATCCGAGGATTGTCTGGGAAGCTAGGAAGGAGATTGCAGAGCCTTTTTGGCTTTGATCTTTATGTTGTTATTGTCTACAGGAATAGTGCCAGAAGACTGGAGGATAGCAAATGTCTCCTTATTCAAGAAGGGGAGTAGAGACAACCCTGGTAATTATAGACCAGTGAGCCTTACTTTGGTTGTGGGTAAAGTGTTGGAAAGGATCATGAGAGAAGATTTATAATCATCTAGAAAGGAATAATTTGATTAGGGATAGTCAACACTGTTTAATGAAGGGAAGGTCATGCCTCACAAACCTTATTGAGTTCTTTGAGAAGGTGACCAAACAGGTGGATGAGAGTAAAGCAGTTGATGTGGTGTATATGGATTTTAGTAAAGCATTTGATAAGGTTCCCCACGGTAGGCTATTGCAGAAAATATGGAGGCATGGGATTGAGTGATTTAGTGGTTTGGATCAGAAGTTGGCCAGCTGTAAGACAACAGAGGGTGGTGGTTGATGGAAAATGTTCATCCTGGAGACCAGTTACTAGTGGTGTACCACAAGGATCTGTTTTGGGGCCACTGCTGGTTGTCATTTTTTTTTATAAATGACCTGGATGGGGACGTAGAAGGATTGGTTAGTAAATTTGTGGATGACACTAAAGTTGGCGGAGGTGTGGATAGTGCGGAAGGATGTTGCAGGTTACAGAGAGACATAGATAAGCTGCAGAGCTGGGCTGAGAGGTGGCAGATGGAGTTTAATGTGGAAAAGTGCGAGGTGATTCACTTTGAAAGGAGTAACAGGAATACAGAGTACTAGGCAAATGGTAAGATTCTTGGTAGTGTGGATGAGCAGGGAGATGTTGGTGTCCATGTGCATAGATCCCTGAAAGTTGCCACCCAGGTTGATAGGGCTGTTAAGAATGCATATGGTGTGTTCGGTTTTATTGATAGAGGGATTGAGTTTCAGAGCCATGAGGTCATGTTGCAGCTGTACAAAACTCTGGTGCAGCCACACTTGGAGTATTGCATGCAGTTCTGAGTGCTGCATTATCAGAAGGATGTGTAAGCATTGGCAAGGGTGCAAAGGAGATTTACCAGGATGTTGTCTGGTATGGAGGAAAGGTCTTCTGAGGAACTTGAGGCTGTTCTCATTGGAGAGAAAAAGGTTACGAGGTGACTTAACAGAGACATACAAGATGATCAGAGGATTTGATAGGTTGGACAGTGAGAGCCTTTTTCCTCAGATGGTGATGGCTAACACAAGGGGACGTTGGTTTAAATTGAAGGGAGATAGATACAGGACAGGTGTCAGAGGTAGGTTCTTTACTCAGTGTAGTAAGGGCGTGGAATGCCCTGCCTGCAACAATAGTAGACTCACCAACATTAAGGGCATTTAAATGGTCATTCCATAAACATATGGATGATAATGGAATAGTGTTGGTGAGATGGGCTTCAGATTGGTTTTGCAACATCGAGGGCCGAAGGGCCTGTACTGCGCTGTTATGTTCTATGACTGGAATTAATCTGTTGTCTGAAAAGGAGTGTTGAAACATTTTCCCCAGGTGTTCTTCCATTGTGTGAACTGGCTCAGATTTTATTTAAACAAACCCTTTCTTTATTTAACCCTTTAGGTACCAATACTGTATAAAACATATTTGTTGTAACATTTATTCTTACTTCATCTAAAAATATCCAACTTTTAACTCCCTTCATTGTACTTTACTGTACTCTTACATTATTTAATTCACATTGAACCTTAATTGTAACTCTAGAAGTTTGGTTTCTATCAAATACTAACCTGATTTGAGCGAAGAGGCTGACTTTGTTCTTCTTGTAGGTCTGGCCTCGTGGTCCTTTGTCTTGTCAGAAGATCGCTTCAAGGTACATGCTTCCCAATTGTCGATCTCAATGACTTCTCTAGAAAAAGCCATTTGTCCTGCTACTTATCTCAAACATATGCTCCGTTTCCAGAAAGCTCTCTGGCACTCAACCTCTGAACATATTGTTTGTTTCCAAAATATGGAGTTTTACTATTTCAGAAAAACTTCCAAATGTTTAAGTTGCTACACACCATGGACCATATATGGTACTGTCTGTTTAGCTGGTCACATGACACTTACCTTATTTGATCAACAAGGAAACCACAGGTCACGTGTCCTGACCGCAATTTTAACTGAGGTCAGAGTTTACACTAGCTTGACTGAAATCCCAGCATGCTACGTTCTAGCTCTTAACCAGTCTCCTAGCCATTTCTGCTGTGAGTCACCTGACTACAAAGTGTGGAACTGGATGAACACAGCAGGCCAAGCAGCATCTTGGGAGCACAAAAGCTGACATTTCAGGCCTAGACCCTTTATCAGAAAAGGGAGATGGGGAGAGGGTTCTGAAATAAATAGGGAGAGAGGGGGAGGCAGACTGAGGATAGATAAAGGATAAGATCAGTGCAGAGGACCGTATGGGGAGGTAGGGAAGGGATAGGTCAGTCCGAGGAGGATGGACAGGTCAAGGGGGTGGGATGAGGCTAGTAAGTGGAAATGGAGATGTGGCTTGAGGTGGGAGGAGGGGATATGTGAGAGGAAGAACAGGTTAGGCAGGCAGGGATGGACCGGGCTGGTTTTGTGATGCAGTGGGGGGAGGGGAAGAACTGGGCTGGTTTTGGGATGCAGCGGGGGGAGGGGAGATTTGAAGCTAGTGAAGTCCACATTGATACCATTGGGCTGCAGGTTTCCCAAGTGGACTATGAGTTGCTGTTCCTGCAACCTTCGGGTGGCATCATTGTGGCACTGCAGGACGCCCATGATGGACATGTCGTCTGAGGAATGGGAGGGGGACTTACCCTACAACTCAACCCCTTGTTTTCTTTCACGTCTTTAAATTAAATGGAATCTTTTTAAGTATTACTTGCTGTTTTCTAAACCAGAATGTGCCTATTGTGTTAGAAGTGTAATGAGCTCAAGCCTGTCTTTAGGCTACACAGTTGTAATACATTGAAAAAGGAGAACTTGGCATGCCAATAGTTCCTTCTGTATTTTGGTGCCATGAATTTCAGTTCAGTTTAAAATTGCCCTCAAAATTCATTTATACCCTACAGGAATGAAGAGGTTTAGACAGCAAGATAAAAATGGGATGTGTAGGTGCATTTAAGAAAAAGAGCAAGTGCATTTCTTTTTGTCTATTTAATCATGCTCCTCCTGTAATAAGGGACCAGCACCATGTCAATTTCATGACAGTTTCTGTCCAGTTTGCACTTATTCATTTTACTGCCAATTGTACTTTTCTCTCGGTTTCTACAAACTCATTTTTTTTTTTGGGCCTTCAGGCAGAACAGTAATGCAATGATTAAATCGATATTTAATATAAGGTGAAAGGGTGCAGCCTGGAATTGAAGAAAACCAAATTGTAATCTTGGGTTACATTTGGTGTGTTTGAAAACCTCGGCCTTGAAATTCTATAAGGGTTCGTCTGACACTTTGTGTAATGCCACTGAGAGATTGGCAGAAATCAGGAATGTGCAGTGAGAATGGTGGCATTTACCTCCTTTTTCTAATGGTCTTCTGTAATGCAAAGGAAGATCAGGAGAATTGCTGCAGGTTATCAGGACCATGCCCATGCATATACAGTTCCAATGTCTAAGAGGATTAACTGCAGAAATGATGTAGGTTACAGGGTGTGGGTGGTGAATGGCTGATGTGATGAAAACCTTCAAAGGAGTGGATGGTAGAATCCCTCTTGGTGTAGATTGAAAATTCTGAGGAAGGGTCACCGGACCCTGAAAGATTAACTCTTGTTTTTTTTTTCCTCTTCACAGGTGCTGCCAGACCTGCTGAGCTTTATCAGTAATTTCTGTTTTTATTCATGCTGTACATAGTCACTTGGTATCAGCAGATTCACAAATGGTACTAGACACTAGGCAGTCGTCCCCAGTTCAAACCTAATAATGAAGAGAAGGTCATTGATGTAACAGCTGAAGATATTGGGACCATGGATAGTATGCTGAGAGACTCTTGTATTGCTGTCCTGGGGGTGAGAGAATTTTATCTCCAAGCTACAATCATCTTTGTAATTGGTAAGACACAACCTCTTGGCAATTTTCACCCAACTCCCATTGACCTTAATTTTCCCATGTAGGATGGCCTTTATGTTTAATTCATTAATAAAATGAAGGTGCCACTGGGATGAGGCAGCATTTATTGCCCATCCCTGATTGCCAAGAGGGAAGTTCAGAGTCAACCACATTGCTGTGCGTCTGGAGTCACATGTAGGCCAGATCAGGTAAGGATGGCAGTTTCCTTCCCTAAAGGACATTAGTGAGCCAGATGGGTTTTTTTTCCTTCTAACAGTCATCATTCAACTCTTAATTCCAGATTCTTTTATTGAATTCAAATTCCACTATCTGTCTGGCAGGATTTGGACCAAGAACATTACCTGGGTTTTTGGATTAACAGTCTGACAATAATACCACTAGGCAATCGCCTCCCTTGGCCTTCAGCACTTTGCCAAATGGCAATGAAATATTTCTAAAAAAGACTTTTTTTTTTGTTTTTTGGACTGGCAGAGCTGGCATTAACCTCCTCAGGGGTCTGTGAAAGACATGCAAGCAGAGTTTGGGGATGTGGCTGGATGGGAATCAGAATTATACAGTATAGAAGAGTCTGCACCACCAAAAATATACGACAACCTACAACAGTCCCAATTTCCCACACTAGGCTCATAGTCTTGAATGCTGTGGCACGTTCCTAATCCACTTACATATGGTCCCAGCAGTTACAATTACAATTTGTCTACCTATGGTAGTGGGTGAGTCTGGCTGGGATGCTTTTTGGAGGGTTAGCATGGACTTGATGGTCTGAATGTCTTGCTTCCATTCTGTAGGGATTCCATGATTCTAAATCTGCTTGAGCATGTTTGTTAATGTCAGTCAGCAGAGTAAATCCTTGCCCCTCTACAGGAAGTAAAATAGCTCCATGAAGCCATTTACACCCACTTCAGAAAGCAGATTTGTTTGATATTCCATCTATAACACCGCACCTGCAACAATAGAACTGCTCTGTATTGTGGTCAAGTCCCCAGAGACGTGGTCCAACCCTCAACACTGACCCCAAGATGAGAGCTCCAGCAGCTGAGTTATCACTGACTGATTGCAACTATTCTGCTGTACCAAATCTATTGAAGTCTCTTGATAGAAAAACATTACTTCTCTCTGCCTGCCCCTCTAAATGAACTGAAATAAAGCTTTCTTTTTATTGCTGCAATTGTCTGACCTATAGAAAAGTTGTTATAGTTTTAAGTTCTCTATCGTTCTCAAAGTTAATCATGGTCTCCACTGATTGCTTCCCCATCCTTATACAGTGATCTCTCTATATTTAACATTGATAAATGAAGCAGACTGCCACTTTCTGCAGTAAATATTGAGGCAGTTGAAGTGGTTATAAGGAATTAGATTTGATCCTTGTTTTAGCAGCAAGTAGATGGGTATCAATTTGGAAATCGGATGAAATTGATGGACAACTGACCGTGTCCTCTCAGCGTACCTAGACAACAGAGTGAGCTGATCAGGTTCCATGGCTTTTCACATCAATTTTTTTTTTGTAACCTTTTATTTCTTTGAACACTTGAGTTGCAGTTTGTGCTGGATATTCTCAGCACGTATAGTTTGGCAGTTCGCTTTGAGAAGGAGATTGTGGTGCACACATTCTAGGAAGTGCTATGATCTGGAAAGCACAGGTTGAAAGTGAGATGGAAACATAATGATAGAAATTGGAATTTCTAAGGGAATATGATATGTGTTTTCAAAGAGAAAACCTATTAACTTTAATGAAAAAGAGAATCAGAAAAAGTGCACAATAGCACCTAAGAGAATTTTGCCAGCTTTATGGCCTTGCTATATTTCAAATTCCCCCCACCCTTGCCATTCATGGGGGTTTTTCTTTGTATTCAGTAATCAAGTGATATCTGTAATATTGACTTTCAGCTGTTTCTTAACCTTCACAATCAATAAGACTGACAGGTTAACTTTATACCTGAAGCTATGTAGTCTAATACAGATATTAATTTACAGCTGTTCAAAGTATTATAGAATATAGGAGAGATTTTTGCCAATTCAATATTTTAGTAAAACCATAGACAACTCAACATGCAATACAAAGAAATCATGCAGCATCTGGAAGTTTGTTGACAGAAACTGTTACCAAACTGAGTCTGAACTTTGAGCGGAGTTCCGAGGAAGGTTCACCAGACGCGAAAGGCTAACTCTGTTTTTTGCCTTCACTGACGCTGCCAGACCTGCGGAGCTTCTCGAGCACTTTGTTTTTGTTTCTGAACTTGAGTTGCCTGATACTGGTTCTGTAACACTTGACAGATAAAAATCTATCAAAGTCTGCTTTAAATTTATAATTGACCCAGCTTCTTTTTGCAAGATAGAATTCCAGATTTCCAATCACTGTTGTCAGTAGAAAGGTTTCCTTAGGCCATCTTTGAATGGCCTTTTTCTCATTCTGAGATTGTCCCATTCATTCTGATTCTCTGGCCAGAGGAAGTAATTTATTTCCTACGAGCTATCCAATCCTGTAATCATTTTAAACCTCACTGTCAGGCTACCCCTTAACCTTGTATTGCTATGAAAATTAATCCATACAAGAGTGAATTCTTAAAAAGGATACCTTTTCAAAATGTTTTGTCTTGGATACATCCGAATAATGCACAAGAATACCAACTCAAAGGGAAAGGAATATTTGTATTGCATGAGAGGTGTTCATTTTAAAGGGTTCATGGTCACAGCTACTGATTTTTAGGCAGTTGATGATACATTGCACTGATGAACAAAAAACAAAGTTGCTGGAAAAGCTCAGCAGATCTGGCAGCATCTGTGGAGGAGAAAACAGTTAACATTTCGGGTCCGGTGACCCTTCCTCAGAACTAATGGTGGCTGGGAAAACAGCTGTTTATATGAAGAAAGTAGGGAGGTGGGTGAGGTAGGGAGTAAACAATAAAATAGAGCTTAAAGAGAAAGAAAGATAGTTGGAGAGACAAAAAACCTTTTTGTCTCTCCAACTGTCTTTCTCTATCTCTTTGGGCACTATCCTATCATTGACTCCCTACCTCACCCACCTCCCTGCTTTCTTCATATAAACAGCTGTTTTTCCAGCCACCATTAGTTCTGAGGAAGGGTCACCGGACCCGAAACGTTAACTCTGTTTTCTCCTCCACAGATGCTGCCAGATCTGCTGAGCTTTTCCAGCAACTTTTGTTTTTGTTCCTGGTGTGCAGTACATTTTTTGCTTTTTAAAGAAAATTAGAGTACTGGAACAAACCCTTCAGCCAAGCCTGCACTGATATGCTGCCTGTCGCAACTAAAACCCCCTACACTTCCAGGGACCTTATCCCTCTATTCCCATCCTATTCATGTATTTGTCAAGATGCCCTTTAGAAGTTACTATAGTATCTGTTTCCGCTACCTCCCCCAGCAGTGAGTTCCCGGCACCCACCAACTTCTGTATTTTTAAAAAAAACTTGCTTCGTACATCACCTTTAAACCTTCCCCTGGCACCTTAAATCCATGGACCCTGGTAACTGACTCTTCCACCCTGGGAAAAACCTTTTGACTGTCCACTCTGTCCATGCCCTTCATAATCTTGTAGACCTCTATCAGCTCTCCCTCTCAACCTCCGTCATTCCAGTGAGAACAGCCAAGTTTCTCCAACCTGTCCTCATAGCTAATGCCTTCCATAGCAGACAACACCCTCGTAATTTTTTTCTGTGTCCTCTCCAAAGCTACCACATCCTCTGGTAATGTGGTGACCAGAATTGAACACACTATTCCAAATGCAGCCTAAGTAAGTTTGTCTAAAGGTGTGACATTACTTGTCAATTTTTAAACTCCGTGCCCTGGCCGATGAAGGCAAGCATACCATATGCTTTGTTGACTACCTTCTCCACCTGCATTACCACTTTCAGTGACCTGTGTACCTGTACACCCAGATCCCACTGCCTACCAGTACTCTTAAGGGTTCTGTCATTTACTGTATATTTTCCAAATGGATTAGACCTTCCAAAATGTATTTCCTCACACTTTGCAGATTAAACTTCATCTGCCATCTCTCTACCCAAGTCACCAACCGATCTGTATCCTCTTACAGTCTTCTTGGCAATTCAACCAATCTTTTGTGCCATCGGCAACTTACTAATCAGACTAGTTATATTCTCCTCCAAGTCGTGTGTGTGTGTGTGTGTGTATATATATATATATATATATATTACCAACAGCAAAGGTCCCAACACAGATCCCTGTGAAACACCACTAGTCACAGCCCTCCATTCAGAAACGCACCCTTCCATTGCTACCCTCTGCCTTCTATGACTGAGCCAGGTATTTTTTTAATCCACCTCTGACCCTGTGTGACTTTACCTTCTGTATCAGACTGCCATGAGGGGCCTTGTCAGAGGCTTTACTGATGTTCATGTAGACAACATCCACTGCCCTTCCCTCATCGATGGAGGGATGAAGGTAGGGCGGCGAAGGAGATGGTGTGGCTAGAACCTTTTTGAATCACTCTGTCTGTCTATCCCATTTGATATACATTATTTTAGGGACTGATTGACACAACAGTGACAACCACCTGTTCTAACTTTCTTGGGATGATGGAACAGCTCCACATGATGTCAGGATAACTGTTGGCCCCTTACCCCCCCTCATTTAAAGGTTAATTTTCATTTCTTCTAAGAACAAAACCTTCTAATTATTGAAAACATTGTAGTTATCATAGGGTCACGGGGTGTCCAATCAGACTTCTGTTCAGGTTGGTGGAGGTGCGAAGCTGCTGGAACATCGATGAATTCTCATGCTGCACAGGAAATGCCAAACATGAAATGTTGAGTTAGAGTCATAGGCTTAGAGTTATAGACATCTACGGCATAGGAAAAAGTCCCTTCAGCATGTGCCCTGGCCAAATAAATATAACTACTTCCCTATTTTAATCCCATTTTCCAACGCTTGGCCATAGCTATGCATGCCTTGGAATCACAATCGCACATATAAATGCTCCTTAAATGACTCAGGAGTTTCTGTCTCTACCACCCTTACAAACAATAAGTTCTGGGATCCTGACAACCTCCTGCTCCTTTTCTTAAATCTATTCCCTTGGTCATTGATCCCTTCATCAAAATGAAAAGATTCTTCCTGTCCACTCTGTCAATGCCCCTTTATAACTTTATTCTTCTCAATCATATCCAGTTTCAATCTCCTCTGCTCCAACGAAAACAACCCCAGACTGTCTAATCTCTCATCAGAACTAAAACTGTCCAGCTCAGGCTGCATCCTCCATAAATCTCTTCTGCATTCTCTCCAGTGCAATCACAACCCTCTCATAATCTGGATTCCAGAACTGTACACAGCATTTCATTTGTGGCCGAACAAACCAGTTGCAGCATAACTGTCCTGCTCTTAAACTCGGTGCCTCAGCTAACGAAAGCAAGTTTCCTATATACCTTCCTGACCACTCCATTTACCTGCCCAACTGCCTTAAAGGACAGTGGCCATGCACTCCAAGGTCCCTTTGATCCTGCAAATTCCTTCCATTTATCATGGTTAGAAGTGTTTTGTTTGTTCAGCCCAACTGTGTTATTGCATATTTTTTCCCTGAACACTCTTTGTATTGGTTCCAGTTATACCTAGTGCAAAGGAAGATGATTGTTGTTGGAGGCCAGTCATCTCAGCTCCAGGATATCTCTGCAGGAGTTTCTCAAGGTAGATATCTCTAATCAATCTGTTCACAGATGTAATTATAAATTTCTGGAGCAGGTGGGACTTGGACTGAGGATGTCTGTTTCAGAGGCAATGGCACTACCACTGTGCCACAAGAACCTCCAGTTCGTCAGAGTAGTGTCCTAGGCCTAACCGTCTTTAGTTGCTTCATCAATGCCCTTCCCTCCAATATTTACTGCCCATCCCTAGTTGCCCTTGGGAAGGTGGTGGTAAGCTGCCTTCATGAACTGCTGCAGTCCATGCGCTGTAGGTGGCCACACAATGCCCTTAGGGAGGTGGTTCCAGGATTTTGATATCAGAGATAATGGGAACTGCAGATGCTGGAGAATCCTGGATAACAAAGTGTGGAGCTGGATGAACACAGCAGGCCACGCAGCATCTCAGGAGCACAAAGGCTGACGTTTCGGGCCTTTTCTAGGCCCGAAACGTCAGCCTTTGTGCTCCTGAGATGCTGCTTGACCTGCTGTGTTCATCCAGCTCCATACTTTGTTATCCAGGATTTTGATACATTTCCAAGTCAGGATGATGAGTGGAGGAAACTGCAGGTGGTGGTGTTCCCATATATCTGCTGCCTTTGACCTTCTAGATGGAAGTAGTCTTGGGTTAGGAATGTACTATCTAAGACTTTTTGATGAATTTCTGCAGTGCATCCAGTAAATGGAACCCATTGCAGCTTATGTGTGTGGGTGGTGGAGTTTACAGATGTAGTGCTAATCAAGGAGACTACTTTCTCCTGGATGGTGTTGAGCTTCATGTTGAAGTTGCACTCATCCAGACAAGTGGGGAGCATCTTGCAGCCAAACAGAATTTTCATGTTGCATTGCTACATTTTCTTCCAACCTCAATTGAGAAACGATCACCATCCTTGACACAACTTATGCTGGAAGGCAACGCACAACTGTCCAGCAAATAATACCCTAACCATTCCTAATCACAGGGCATTCTTTGAAATACATGACAAGTGAGCAAATAGATAATTAACGAAACTGTGCTTTGGGCATGTTAGAGATACTAAATACTTGGTTAACAGTGAATGATTCTGAAATGTGCAACCAACCATGATCGTTTAATGTCTGATTTAAGGAGTTACATTGTGCAAGAAGAGAAGCTGCTCAGACCGATGTACCAATCTCTCTCACACACAGTGAGGAAGAACTATGATAATTATGTGAGGTGCTGAGTCCCACAAGACAGCAACAAGAAAACCAAATTATTAAACAAGTGCAACAGAGAGTAATGAGAGATAATGGGAAGTGCAGATGCTGGAGAATCCGAGATAACAAAGTGTGGAGCTAGATGAACACAGCAGGACAAGCAGCATCCTAAGAGGGTAATGGTTACTTCTCCAAATTGTAACATTGGGGAATGAATTGTTAACCTTGTAAACTTGGGTTTTACACTAGCTGTATAATTTGTTGGATTTGACATGTGCCTATGTATAGCTATATATATCTACTTGGAGTTTTTCTATTCTTTGGGGAAAAGGGGAAAATTTGTGTAATGTCTGACAGTCAATATGTCAGTATACATTCACGTGACATGCCCATGGTATCGTTGCTGTATCACAGCATATGTGCTATGGGTATCATGTTCTCAGAGTCTGTCCTAACTTAGGTCACTTAGAACATAACCCACTGATTGAAGCTGGTAACCAGATAACTTAACAGCAGCCCAGACACTGATGTGCCTGAGAATGTAGTATTTATATGTATCCATGAGCTGTGATAAATGTTTGTTAGATCTTTTACTATCATATTATCCAGAGATTCTTGGAGGGTTTGACAGCGTGAATGTAGAAAGGTTGTCCTCTTGTGGGAGAGTCTAGGACAACAGTGTATAATATCTAAACAAGGCTGCCCTTTTAATACAGAGTTTAGGATTAATTGCTCAGAGGGTAGAGAAGCTTATCACAGGGGGGCCATTGAGGTATTAAGTATTGGTATTTTCAAAGTTAAGAAAGGCAGATTTTCAATTGGGAAAGGAATCAAGGGTCATGGGGGAAATGGCAGGAAGGTGGAGTTAAGGATAATCAAGTTGGCTATGATCTCATTGAATGACAGAATAGATTTCATGGGCTGAATTGCCTACTTTTAGGTCTTATAGTCTGTCTATCAATAGAGTACAATAGATAAGTCATTGTTTTATTGCATAGGGTAGAGAATCTCTTTGTGTTGTCCACAGTTGCCAATCTCTGCAATGACCTGTCTGGTCAGTCAGCCTGGCTTTTTGTGGCCATCCTTTGGAAACAGTACATCCCTTCTCCCATGGATGAGCTACAGCAAAATCATTAGGGAGACATCGCTGAAATGTAAAGCCAACATCTGTGTGGTGTCAAATGTCTCCATCTTGAATCCCTGCTCGAGGATAAAATAGACATGCAATTTATGCCATAGTGTCGCTTTGGCACTGGCCATATTTTTCTGTTTCAAAAGACTAGAGAGACTGATGTAAATATCAGTTTAAAACAAATGCAAGACTTGCACTTACAAAATGCTATATCACATCTTTTGGAAATGTCTTGGAACACTTCACTTTATTGACAATAAATGCCTTTTGGAGTGTTTGCAAATCACAGGAGCCATTTGACGCACTGCAAACTCTTACATAAACAATTAAATAAATAATTAATCAATTTTGTTTTTGGCAATTTGCTGAAGATTGCTCAGGATGCCAGGGGGGCTATCTACTCATTTCACAAAGAACCCAAAGGATCTTTCCAACAGTTGAGACTGATGTTAGCTGACAGATGGAGCTTTCATTCACTGTCTTATCAGAAAGGTTAGCAGCTACATTGGACTCAGTGTAGGTTAATGTGCAAAGCATTGGGGAAAGAATAGTGAATGAGGCTAATTATATTGCGCTTTCAGAATTAGTGTTAACTTGGTGCATCAAATGGTTTCCTTTCCTGTTGATGTGATGGACTGAAGAGTCAAATAATATTACAAGTTTGACTGAATCCAAAAGTAATTGCTTTTATTTAGAGCTCATGAAATGATAGAGGTGCATGTTAGAATTTTTGGAATTTCAAGACAATCTGATAGCTTTCATCAGGTTGAGACATTATAATAATGTGACTCTGCACTGTACAGTTTAGTATTTGACACAATAAATGGGCAGTCTTTATAAACATGATGGTGCATCATAACAAGTAATTTCAGCTGATTTAACATTTTGTTGCAAATTTGTACCAAGGAAGTTGTCATACCTGATGAAAGAATGAGCATAAGATTCACTTACAAGAGGAGATTTTCAATCAACTTAGATTTTTATACAGCAGTTTGGAATATATAGAGAAAATCAGTGATATTTCAAGGTAGAAATGAAATTTAGTTTAGAAATGTTGATAATAAACATTAAAGAGAGAAGGAATGTGAATACTGAAAACTGAGTCTGGTAACATTGCTAATGGCATCCACGGTCTATAGTCTTCTACACAGACAGTGAAGTTTAAGCATGACTACTGCCACCTGTGGTGCTTGGGGTGGAATGCAGGATAACTGTAACTGGCATGCTCAATATCATTGCTATATCATTGTACACATCCTGAAGGTAAAAGGTCTCGGGCTCCATTGTAACGTGGGCCACGTGAAGCATGACACATGGATGAAATTGTGTTAATTTTTCCTAATTGAATAGTTTATTGTTAGCCTGCTTGCTGAAGTACCTGGGACTGTAACTGATGTATGCACCAGAAGCTGTAATAAACATTTGTTAATTATTTCAGAGATAATGGGAACTGTAGATGCTGGAGAATCCAAGATAACAAAGTGTGGAGTTGGATGAACACAGCAGGCCAAGCAGCATCTTAGGAGCACAAAAGCTGAAGTTTTGGACCTAGACCTTCATCAGAAAAGGGGGAGAGGGACAGGGTTCTGAAATAAATAGGGAAAGAAGTGGAGGTGGATCAAAGATAGATAGAGAAAATAGTGGAAAGTTGACAGCCAAGTCAAAGAGGTGGGGATGGAGCCAGTAAAGGTGAGTGCAGGTGGGGGCGAAGGGTGGGGATAGGTCAGTCCGGGGAGGACAAACTGGTCAAGGGGGTGAGATGAGGTTAGTAGGTGGGAGATTGGGGGTGGCTTGAGGTCGGAGGAGGGGATAGGTGAGAGGAAGAACAGGTTAAGAAGGCGGGGACGAGCTGGGCTGGTTTTGGGTTGCAGTAGAGGGCAGGCTCCCCACCACAGTGGTTGAGAATGCCCTCGACCTTGTCTCCTGCATTTCCCGCAACTCATCCCTCACACACCGCCCCTGCAATAATGCCCAAAGAGAATCCCCCTAGTCCTCTCATACCACCCTACCAACCTCTGGATACAACGCATCATCCTCTAACACTTCTGCCATCTGCAATCCGACCCCACCACCAAAGATATTTTTCCCTCCCCACCCTTTGACTGCTTTCTGGAGGGACCACTCTCTCCGTAACTCCGTTGTCCACTCCACACTCCACTCCAACCCCAACACACCCGGCACTTTTCCTTGCAACCGCAGGAAGTGCTACACTCGCCCTCACACCACCTCCCTCACCCCCACCCAGGCCCCAAGAAGACCTTCCACATCAAGCAGATATTCACCTGCACATCTGCCAGTGTAGTATGCTGCATCCACTGTACCTGTTGTGGACTCCACTACTTTGGGGAAACCAAGTGGAAGCTTGGGGACCGGTTTGCAGAACATCTGCGCTCGGTTTGCAATAAACAACTGCACCTCCCAGTCACGAACCATTTCAACTCCCCCTCCCATTCCTTAGATGACATGCCTATCATGGGCCTCCTGCAGCGCTACAATGATGCCACCCGAAGGTTGCAGGAACAGCAACTCATATTCCGCTTGGGAACCCTGCAGCCTAATGGTATCAATGTGGACTTCACAAGCTTCAAAATCTCCCCTTCCCCCACCGCATCCCAAAACCAGCCCAGCTCGTCCTCCCCTCAAGCTGCACCTCCATTTCCTACCCACTAACCTCATCCTGCCCCCCTGACCTGCCTGCCCTCCCCAGACTGACCTATCCCCTCCCTACCTCCCAACCTACACTCACCTATACTGGCTCCATCCCCGCCCCTTTAACTTGTCTGTCTCCTCTCCACCTATCTTCTCCTCTATCCATCTTCTATCCGCCTCCCCCTCTCTCCCTATTTATTTCAGAACCCTCTCCCCTTCCCCCTTTTTCTGATGAAGGGTCTCGGTCCAAAACGTCAGCATTTGTGCTCCAGAGATGCTGCTTGGCCTGCTGTGTTCATCCAGCTCCACACTTTGTTATCTTTGCTCAAACCCCAAAATTGAGACAATAAGGCTACAGGGTGCCCAAATAAACAATGAGCTGAGTTTAGCTGGAGCACTGCAGCAAGCCTGAGGCAGAGATTACATCATGGGCTAAAGGGGCTGTACTGTGCTGTTACTATTTTAGATGTTGACCACAGAACATGGTGGTGTTAAATTGCAGATAACTGGAACTTCAGGGTTTTCTGCAATGCAGGCACCCAGTCTGCACTCTGTCTCTCCCATGTAGAGGACACCACAGTGTGACCGGCAAATACAGTTAAGGGGATCGAGCGAGGTGCAGGTAAATTGTTATTTCACCTGGAAGGTGTTATTGGGGCTTAGATAGTGAGCAGGGAGGAAGTAAAGAGGCAGGTGTTACATCTTCTGCAGTTGTATGATAAGATGTAGGTGAGTAGGGGGTGTGTTGTGAATGGAGCAGGGGTGGACTAGGGTGTCCTGGAGGAAACGGTTCCTGTGGAAGGCTCGGAAGGGAGGGGAGGGGAATATGTGTCTGACGGTGGCATACCAGTGAAGGTGGCAGGAATGGCCGTTGGTGATCTTTTTGAATGTGGATGCTGGTGGGATGGTAGGTGAGGTGTGGAGAGGTCCTATCATAGTTGTAGAAGGGAGAGAAGAGGTGGGTGAGTGTGGGAGATGGGTTGGACCCAGCTGAGGGACCTGTCTGGTGCTGGGGAATGCCTGGTTGAGGAGGGGGGTTGGCACCATCCAAACAGACGTGATGGAGATGGAAAAACTGGGAGAATAAAATGGAGTCATTAACGGAGGCAAGGTGTGAGCGTGTACAGTCCAAGTAACTGTGGGAATTGGTGGGTTTATTGTGGATAATGGTGGTCAGCCTATCCCCAGAAATAGAAACTGAGGGAGGAGTCTGAAATGGACCAGGTGAAGATGAGGGTTGGGTGGAAATTGGAAGCGAAATTGATAAACATTGCAATCCCAGATGCGAAAGGGAAACAACATCAATTACATCATCAGTGAATCAGATAAAGAATTGTCGGCAGGGACTGGAATAGTAACGGAACAAGGAATATTCCCTGTATCCCAAACAGAGACAGGCATAACCTGAGTTCATGCAAGTACCCATGGCCACACTTATTTGACCTGAAGAAAGTAGGAGGAGATGAGGGATAAGTTGTTCCAAGTGAGGATAAGCTCTGCCAGGCAGAGGATGGTGGTGGCAGATGGGGATGGTTTAGGCCTTTTTCCAAAAACATGCAGAGAGCCTGGAAAGCTGGATGGATGTGAAAGGGATTGCATGTCTGCGGTAAAGTGGAGGCAGCTGGAGCCCACAAACTGGAAATTCTGAAACTGGCATAAAGCTTCAGACGAGTTGTTGATGCAAGTGGGTAGTGGCTGGACCAGATCAGGAAAAGATCGAGTCTGTGGGAGAGGATGATTCCTGTGAGGCAGGAACAGACAGAAGCAATGCATCTGCCTGAGTAGTCCTGTTTGTGGATCTTGGAAAGGAGGCAGAAGCCAGGTTTGGCAGCAGTGGGGAGAGATGACCAGATGAAATGAGTCGGTGACCATAGTTGACATAATGGCCTGGTGTTCCATGGTGGAGCCACAGTTCGGGTGAGATAGCAGGTAGAGAGCTGGTATTCAGTCTCTGCAGCATACGGTTCAATCCACCAGGCAACAAAAGCCAACCTTTATCAGCAGGCTTAATTACAAAGGTCAGGTTAGGGCACAAAGTGCAGTCAGTTCAGAGGGAGATAGGAAGGAATGGGTAAGCGGGGGCAGAGGGGAATTAAGGGAAATTAATGTTTCTTAATGGCTTCGTGGATAATGTCAATCAAGATAGAACTCGTTGGACAGTTTAGTGCTGTCAGGGGTTTGCGTGTACACTGGTGGATATGTCACATTCTATCTAGATTGCAAAGTTTGACCAGCCAGTGAATAAACAGAGAGGAATAGACCTCTCCTCCGTTCTCAATCCTGGCAAAGAACTTATCAGCAAAAGGGTAGAATGTTTGAATTAACCTTCTAAACATTGGCAGTTCATTTTAATTTATAAATCTGAGATTTTTGCAATTTTTTCAAAATGAAAAATGTTATTGATGTTTTACAAATCTGGCTTATGATTTGTTCCAAATATATTTTATTCCTTTGAAGAAATCCAATTATTAGCTGAAGGCTACATTCCATAAAACTGTTATTTTCTTTAGCACAGCAGCAAGAACTTTTGTGGAGAAGTGAAGAAAACTATCCTTTTTTTTAAATTGGCAATGCTATCCAAGTTACCATTACACAGTTTCAAAGGCCTTTCAATGTAAATAGATTCAGTGAGATTTAATAATTAGCCACTGATAATTTAAGATTTATGATTCTTAATGATTACATTTCTATCCAAATAACATATCAGGGCAATGGGAAAAAGGTGAGAGATAAGGCACTTGGCAGTGAAACAAATGGTAGGCATAATGAACTGAATGGCCTCCTCTGTTCAAGATCAATTACGTGATTCTGCTACATAGGAAACGTCATACCTTTGCACAGTGCAGTGAAATATGTGGATACTGTGTCCATAACTGGAAATTCAATCCCAATACTGAAACACCAGAATGGGTGTCATACTAAAGGAGTGCTACACTGTCAGTGATAGATGTTCTTCAGTAGTATGAAGTTAAACTGCTTCCTCAATAAATGAAAATGAGTAGATGACCCTGCCTGGAAAAAGAACAATCCTTCCTTAAAGATGCATGGCATTAGGGGTAAAGTATTAGCATGGACAGAGGATTGGTTGACTAACAGGGAGCAAAGAATGGGGATAAATGAGTGCTATTCTGGCTGGCAATCAGTGACTAGTGGTGTGCCTCAGGGATTGATGTTGGGACTGCAATTATTTACAATTTATACAGATGATTTGGAGTTGGGGCCACGAGTAACTTGTCAAAGTTTGCAGATGACACCAAGCTGAGTGGCAGAGCAAATTGTGCAGAGGACTGTGAAACTTTGCAGAGGAACATAGATTGAATGTGTAGGCAAAGGTCTGCCAGACGGAATACAATGTAAATAAGTGTGACGTCATACATTTTTATAGGAGTAATAGTAAAAAGGATTATTACTTGAATGATTTAAAAAGTTACGGAATGCTGATATGCAGAGGGACCCAGGTGTCCTTGTGCAGGAATCACAGACAGTTGGTCTGCAGGTACAACAAGTAATTAGGAAGGCAAATGGAATTTAGTCTTTCATTGCTAAAGGGATTGAGTTTAAAAGCAGAGAGGCTATGTTGCAGCTGTACAAGGTGCTGGTGAGGCCACGCCTGGAGTACTGTGTGCAGTTTTGGGCTCCTTAGTTGAGAAAGGATGTACTGGCTCTGGAGGAGGTGCGGAAAGATTCATTAGGTTGATTCGAGAGTTAAGGGGGTTGGGTTTATGAGGAGATACTGAGTAGATTGGGATTAAATTCATTGGAATTCAAAAGATTGGGGGGGGGGGATCTTTTAAAGAAACATATAAAATTATGAAGGAAATAGATAAGATAGAAGTAGAGAGGATGTTTCCACTGGCAGGTGAAGCTAGGACAAAAGGGCATGGCCTCAAGATTAGAGGGAGCAGATTTAGGACTGAATTGAGAAGAAACTTCTTCACCCAGAGGGTTGTTAATCTATGGAATTCCTTGTGCAGTGATGTAGTTGACGCTACTTCAGTAAACGTTTTTAAAGCTAAGGTAGATTTTGTTTTTGAACAATAAAGGGAGAGAGCGTGAAAAGATCAGCCATGATCTTATTGAATGGCGGGGCAGGCTCGACGGGCCGGACGGCCTACTCCTGCTCCTAGTTCTTATGTTCCTTTTATTCTGATGAATAGTAATTCCTCAACAATGTCATGAATGTCAATGATCTGATTATTCGCACTTTGTGATTTGTGGGATCTTGTGATGCACAGCTTGATTATATTTCCTATCATAAAGCAGTGACCAAGCATGAAAAACACTTAAAATATACATTAATTTGTAGTGGAATTGGCTTGCTGGTGCCCCCTCCCTAGAACATAGAACAATGCAGCGCAGAACAGGCCCTTTGGCCCTCTGTTGCACCAACCTGTTAACTACTCTAAGCCCATCCCCCTATTCTATCCCATCACCATCCACCAGTTATCCAAGGACTGTTTAAATGCCCCTAATGTGGCTAAGTTAACTGCATTGGCAGGCAGGGCATTCCACACCCTTACCACTCTCTCTGGCCCCTCTTTATACACAAGTTGGTCAGCAAGGGCCTCAATGACGTTGGTGTCTGGTTGCATCATACCTTTGGATCAATATGACTGTGTCTTTAGAGACTTCAGACTCCTAGCAGGCCCCTTCCCTCACCAGGTAAGATATCTGGATGGCTGGCAGTGCTGTGGTTGGAGAGGTCATTCAGCCTGTCATTAGGAAAAAGAATAGCACCAACAATGCTGAGGCAAACCAGGCTACTACAGCAGAGTTGTGCACCTGGGTATTCACTGATCAGCTAGAAAGCAGCCCTAGTGGCTTCAGTTCAGCCATGCAAACCCTTGAGACAAACTACCCACTCTTTCAAAAGCTGGTTTCCACTACAATCTGTAAATGATCGGAAGCATGAATACCTTTTTTAATGGTTTTGTATCAAACTCTTAGATTTGAATATGAGGTATCATGACTGCCCATCCAGTAGCAGCACACTGTGTTAGAGGATGCCTTGAAGTTGTAAGGTTACTGGTGATGCTACTTTCCGCCTTTTCCACTTCTTGGTGCAGTCAGTGATGTAAGGGGTTATATTTTACCAACGCACTGCACAGTGAGCAGCAAACACACAGAGTGAATGAAGAATCTTGAGAGGAGGCAATGGCATGTTTGAGGACTTTGAGAGAGACTCCAGGCGAAGACCCATCCTGCTGAGGTATCCTTGCTATTCAGGGTAAAATGTTCAATTGTTTGTGCACGAAATACATCATTTCTGGAGCTACATAATTCTTTTCAGAAATTATTCACTGTGATTTCTTTTCGAACTCAATCACCGCTCGCCCCCCCTCATATCCCCTGGAAAATATGGCTTTCTCATTGGCCCATGACACAGAATGCAATTAGACCAACGGATTTTTGGTTGTGAGTTCCCTCTCTAATGTGATTTGCTCGCTTTGTGTGAAAGGTCACTGTGTAAATGTTGCAATGACAGGTACCAAGATTTCTTACGAGTTCTGAGGTGAGCACTACATTACCCTGCAGTTCCTAATGGTTTGTTTCGAATGAAGGTTTAGCACCAGGCACTACATTGATGTGATGTAAAACAAACACAAATTGTGCACTGCTGAAAAGTTGATCCAAGGGGTTTTGTGCAACATATTCATATTTCACTGCAGTTGAGGCCCAATGAGAAAAAGCAGCTTGAGCACTAATTAAACCAAAAGCAGGTACTGAGTGTGAGAATTTAAGAAACTGTGCACACAGCTGGCTGCAAACAATTGGAGGTGTTTTTGAATTTGTTTAGCCTCCATGTGCTCTGAGTTATAATCAGGGCTGTGAGTGGGGAGGGACATTGTTGCCAACATGCTTTCAGGATGATCCCTCTGTTCGGGCAGGCAGTGCACTCATCAGGAACATTGTTAATTCCTCAAACTGACCACACTTGAAGGGATACGGGTTGCCAGCCCATGGGAACCAAGGCACTTCAGATATAGTAATGCTAATGGAGTCGGAACTCCTCCTGAGGAACATAGCACAGTACAGGCCCTTCGGCCCGCAATGATGTGTCAACCTATTATCCTACTAAGATCAATCTACTCTGCATACCCTATATTTTACTATCCTCCATGTGCCTATCCAAGAGTTGCTTAAAAGGCTCTAATGTATCTGACTCCACTACCACTGCCGGAAGCACATTCCACACACATCCACCACTCTGTGTGAAGAACCTACCTCTGACATCTCCCCTATACCTTCTTCCAATCACCTTAAAATTATGCCCCCTCGTAATAGTCACTTCCGCCCAGGGGAAAAGTCTCTGACTATCCACTCTATCTATGCCTCATCATCTTGTATACCTCTATCAAGTCACCTTTCATTCCCCTTCACTCCAATGAGAAAAGCCCTACGTCCCTCAAGCTTTCTTCATAAGACTTGCCCTCCAGTCCAGGCAGCATCCTGGTAAACCTCCTCTGCATTCCCTCCAAAGCTTCAACATCCTTCCCAGAATGAGGTGGCCAGAACTGAACACAATATTCCGAGAGTGATCTAGCTGGGGTTTTATAGACCTGCAGCATAATCTTATGGCTCTTAAACTCAATTCCCCTGCCAGTGAAAGTCAACAGACCATACGCCTTCCCAATAACTCTATGAACTTTGGCATCAGTTTTGGAACCGGGGGATCTGTACCGTTGGGACGGTCTCCACCTGAACTGATCTGGAACTAGTGTTCTAGCGAAAAGGATAAATAGGGTGGCCAGTAGGACTTCAAACTAGTGAGTCGGGTGGAAGGGAAAGTGAAAGAGACAGGGAGTGTGGAGTTAAATGGAAAGATAAGCAACAGGATAGCATGTGACCAGGTGGATTTAAGCTCGAGGCAAACTAGGAATACAGCAAAAAGGAAGGATAACTTAGGACATCTTGGGATTTCCAACCACTCTAATAATGATAAGAAAGCTAACATTAAGGCACTTTATCTAAATGTTCGTAGTATTCGCAACAAAGTAGATGAATTAACAGCACAAATCCTCTTGAATGACTATGATGTGGTAGGCATCACAGAGGCATGGTTGCAGGGAGCTCAGGACTGGCAGTTAAACATCGAAGAATTCAAAACATATTGAAAAGACAGCGAGGTGGGCAGAGGGGGTGTGGTTGCCTTGTTAGTTAAGAATGAAATTAAATCTATGGCACTGAATGACATAGGGTCAGAAGATGTGGAGTCTGTGTGGGTGGAATTGAGGAACCACAAAGGCAAAAAAACTATAATGGGAGTTATGTACAGACCTCCTAACAGTGATCTGGACCAGGGGCGCAAGATGCACCGAGAAGTAAACAGGGCATGTCAGAAAGACAAGGCCACAGTGATCATGGGGGACTTCAGTATGCAGGTGGATTGGGTGAATAATGTTGCCGGTGGATCCAAAGAAAAGGAATTCATGGAATGTTTACAGGATGGCTTGTTGGAACAGCTTGTGATGGAGCCCACAAGGGAGCAGGCTATTCTGGACTTAGTGCTATGTAATGAGCCAGACTTTATAAAAGGCCTTAAAGTAAGGGAACACTTAGGAGACAGCGATCATAATATGGTAGAGTTCAGTCTGCAGTTTGAAAGCGAGAAGGCAAAATCGGATGGAATGGTATTATAGTTAAATAAAGGTAATTACAGGGGCATGAGAGAGGAATTGATGAAAATCGACTGGAAGCAGACCCTAGCGGGGAAGACAGTAGAGCAACAATGGCAGGAGTTTCTGGGTGTAATTGAGGACACAGTACAGAGGTTCATCCCAAAGAAAAGAAAGATTATCTGGGGTGGGATTAGACAGTCATGACTAACAAAGGAAGTCAGGAAATATATCAAAGAAAAAGAGACAGCCTATAAAGTGGCCAAGAGCACTGGGAAATCAGAAGATTGGGAAGGCTACAAAAACAAACAGAGGATAACAAAGAGAGCAATAAGGAAGGAGAGGATCAAATATGAAGGTAGGCTAGCTAGTAATATTAGAAATGATAGTAAAAGCTTCTTTCAATACACAAGAAACAAACGAGAGGCAAAAGTAGATATCTGGCCGCTCCAAGTTGGTGCTGGAAGGTTAGTGATGGGAGATAAGGAAATAGCTGAAGAACTTAATAAGTACTTTGCGTCAGTCTTCACGGTGGAAGACATGAGTAGTATGCCAACAATTAGGGAGAGCCAGGGGACAGAGTTGAGCATGGTAGGCATTACAAAAGAGAAAGTGCTAGAAAACCTAAAGGGTCTAAAAATTGATAAATCTCCTGGCCCTGATGGGCTACATCCTAGAGTTCTGAGGAAATAGCGGAGGCTTTGGTCGTGATCTTTCAAAAGTCACTGGAGTAGGGAAAGTCCCAGAGGATCGGAAAGTTGATGTTTTACCTCCCTTGTTTAAGAAGGATCAAGGCAAAAGATGGAAAATTATAGGCCGATTTGACTAACCTCGATAGTTGGTAAAATTCTAGAATCCATTGTCAAGGATGAGATTTCTAAATTGCTGGAAGTGCAGGGTCAGATTAAAACAAGTCAGCATGGATTTAGTAAGGGGAGATCGTGCCTAACAAACCTGTTAGAATTCTTTGAAGAGGTAACAAGTATGTTAGACCAGGGAAACCCAGTAGATGTTATCTATCTAGACTTCCAAAAGGCCTTTGATACGGTGCCTCATGGGAGGCTGCTGAGCAAGGTGAGGAGAGTTGGGATAAAAGGCTCTTTTTCGGAATAGCAACCAGTGACGAGTGGTGTCCCGCAGGGTTCAGTGTTGGGGCCACAGCTGTTCACCTTAAACATTAATGATCTGGATGAAGGGACTGTGGGCATTCTGGCAAAGTTTGCCGATGATACAAAGTTAGGTGGACAGGCAGGTAGTTCTGAGGAGGTGGGGAAGCTGCAGAAAGATTTAGACAGTTTAGGAGAGTGGTCCAGGAAATGGCTGATGAAATTCAATGTGAGTAAATGTGAGGTTTTGCACTTTGGATAAAAGAATACAGGCATGGACTATTTTCTAAACGGCGAGAAAATTCGCAAATCAGAAGTGCAAAGGGATCTGGGAGTGTTGGTCCAGGATTCTCTAAAGGTTAACTTGCAGGTAGAGTCCGTAATTAAGAAAGCGAATGTAATGTTGTCATTTATCTCAAGAGGGTTAGAATATAAAAGCAGCGATGTGCTTCTGAGGCTTTATAAGGCTCTATTTTGGCCCCATTTAGAATACTGCGTCCAATTTTGTGCCCCAGACCTCAGGAAGGACATACTAGCCCTGGAGAATGTCCAGCGGAGATTCACGCGGATGATCCCTAGAATGGTAGGCTTAACGTATGATGAACGGCTAAGGATCCTGGGATTGTACTCATTACAGTTGAGAAGGTTGAGGGGAGGTCTAATAGAAACTAACAAGATAATGTATGGTTTAGAAGGGGTGGATGCTAGGAAGTTGTTTCTGTTAGGCGGGGAGACAAGGACCCGTGGGCACAGCCTTAAAATTAGAGGGGGTAAATTTAAAACTGAAATGAGAGAAAATTTCTTCAGCCAGAGAGTGGTGGGCTTATGGAATTCATTGCTGCAGAGTGCAGTGGAGTCCGGGACGTTGGATGCCTTCAAGGCAGAGATCAACAAATTCTTGATCTCAGAAGGAATCAAGGGCTTTGGGGAGAGTGCAGGGAAGTGGAGTTGAAATGCCCATCAGCCATGATTTAAATGGTGGAGTGGACTTGATGGGCCGAATGGCCGTACTTCCACTCCTATGTCATATGATCTTATGGTCTAACTTGGGTGGCAAGTTTGAGGGATCGATGGATGTTACCCCCAAAATCCCTCTGTTTCTCCACACTGTCAAGAAGCCTACCATTAACCCTGTATTCTGCATTCAAATTCAACCTTCCAAAATGAATCACTTCACACTTCTCTGGGTTGAATTCCAACTCTACTTCTCTGCCCAGCTCAGCATCCAATCAATGTCCTGTTGCAACTTACAGCACCCATCCACATTGTCCACAACTCCACCAACTTTCGTGTCAATAGCAAACTTACTAACCCACCTTTCCACTTCCTCATCCAAGTCATTTCTAAAGCTCACCAAGCAACTAACCTTTCATTAACCTTTCTAAAGCAGGGGTCCCAGAACAGATCCCAGTGGAGCACCACTGGTCTCTGAGCTCCAGGCTGAATATTTTCCATTTACTATCACCTTCTGGCTTCTATTGGACAGCCAATTCTGTACCCAGACAGTCAAATTTCCCTGAATCCTATGCCTCCTTACTTTCTGAGTGAGCCTACTATGGGGAACCTTTAACAATTGCCTTGCTAAAATCCATATACACCACATCCATTGCTCGGCCTGCATCAATTCTTTTTGTTACATCCTCAAAGAATTCAATAAGGCTTGTGACACATGACCTGCCTCTTGCAAAACCATGCTGACTATTTCTAATCAAACTGTGCTTTTCCAAATAATCATACATACTGTCTCTCAGAATCCTCTACAATAATTTGCCCACCACAGGAGTAAGGCTGACCCGTCCGTAATTCCCAGGGCTATCCCTATTCCCTTTCTTGAACAAGGAAGTAATATATGCCACCCTCCAATCATCTGGTACTGCTCAAGTGAATGCCGCAGACACAAAGATCATCACCAAAGGGGCAGCAATGTCTTCCATCATGTCCCATAGGAACTTTGGGTATATCCTGTCTGGCCCAGGTGACTTCTCTAACCTCATGTTTTTCAAACTTCCTTACACATCCTCCTTCCTAACATTAACCTGTTCGAGCATATCAGCCTGTTACACGCTGTCCTCACAAGCTACAAGCTCCCTCTCTCTGGTGATACTGCAGCAAAGTATTCATTAAGGACCTCCCCTACCACCTCCGACTCCATGTATATGTTCCCCCTACGATCCCTGATTAGCCCTACCCTCCCTCTAGCCATCCTCTGTTCCTCGCAAAAGCATAGAAAGCCTTGGTGTTTTTCTTGATCCTACGCTCCAAGGCTTTCTCATGCCCCCTTCCAGCTCTCCTCAGTCCACTGTCCAATTGCACCCTGGCTGCCTTGTAGACCTCGAGAGCCCTGGCCGATCCTTGCTTCTTCAGCCTTTAAGTAAATTTCCTTCTTCCTCTTGAATTGGTGTTCAACATGTCTTGCTTGTCATCCAACGTTCCTTCACCTTACCATCCTCTGCTTGCCTCAGTGGGACAAACCTATCCAGAACTCATAGCAACTGCTCCCTAAACAATCTCCACATTTCTGCCATGCAGTTCCCTGAGAACATCAGCTCCCAATTGGTGCTTCATAGTTCCTGCCTAATAGCATTGTATTTCCACCTCCCACAGTTAAATACTTTCCCACACCATCTGCTCCTATCCCTCTCCATGACAATAGTAAAGGTCAGGGAGTTATGATCGCTATCACCAAAATGCTCTCCCACCAAGGGATCTGACACCTGGCCTGGCTCATTGCCATGCACCAAATCCAGTATGGCATCCCCTCTAGTCGGCCTATCTAAACATTGAGTCAGAAATTCTTCCTGGACACATCTGACAAAATCTGCTCCATCCAAACTATTTGCACTTAGTAGGTTCCAGTCCATATTAGGGAAGTTAAAGTCACCCATGACATCAACCCTATTCCTTCTGCACCTTTCCAAAGTCCATCTCCCAATCTGATCCTCAGTGTCTCTGTTGCTATTAGGGGTCGGTTACAGAAAACTCCCAATTAAGTGACTGCTCCTTTCCTGTTTCTGACTTCCACCCAGATTGACTCAGTGGAGAAACCTTCCTTTCTGCAGCTGTGATACCACCCCGATTAGCAATGCTGCTCCCCCATCTCTTTTACCTCCCTCTCTTTTTTTGAAAAATATCTTTACCCTGGAACATCCAACGAACATTCCAGGCCCTGTGATTTCCAGGTCTCCGTAATGGCCACAACATCGTAGCTCCAAGTACTGACTCATGGTCTAAGTTCATCACCCTTATTCCTGACACTTCTTGCATTACAATAGAGACACTTCACCCCATCACACTGACTGCAACTTTGCCCTATCAACTGCCTATCCTTCCTCATTAGGCTCTCTGCATACTGTATCTGCCTGTACACCAGCTACCCCATCCTCTGAACAGTATCTCTGGTTCCCATCCCCCTGCCAAACTATTTTAAACCCTCCCAAAAAGCTCTAGCAAACCTCCCATCCAGGATATTGGTGCCCCCTCCAGGTCAGGTGCAACCCGTCCTTCCTGTACAGGTCCCAGCTTCCCCAGAAGGTATCCCAATGATCCACGTATCTGAGGCCCTCCTTCCTATACCAGCTCTGTAGCCACATGTTCAGCTGCACTCGCTCTCTATTCTTAGCCTCACTAGCCCATAAGAACATAAGAACTAGGAGCAGGAGTAGGCCATCTGGCCCCTCGAGCCTGCTCTGCCATTTAATAAGATCATGGCTGATCTTTTTGAGACTCAGCTCCACTTACACGCCCACTCACCATAACCCTTAATTCCTTTACTGTTCAAAATTTATCTAGCCTTGCCTTAACATTCAGCGAAGTGGCTTCAACCACTTCACTGGGCAGGGAATTCCACAGATTCCCAACCTTTGGGTGAAGAAGTTCCTCCTGACCTCAGACCTGCGTCTGCTTCCCTTTATTTTGAGGTGATGCCCTCTAAACCAAGTTTCACTGCTAGCGGAAACAACCTCCCTGCCTCCACCCTATCTATTCCCTTCATAATCTTTATACATTTCTATAAGATCTCCCCTCATTCTTCTGAATCCCAATGAATATAACCCAGTCTACTCAGTCTGTGCTCATGACCCAACCCTCTGAACTCTGGAATCAAACGAGTGAATCTCCTCTGCACCCCCTCCAGTGCTCATATATCTCTTCTCAAGTAAGGAGATCAAAACTGCACACAGTACTCCAGGTGTGGCCTCACCAGACCCTATACAGCTGCGGCATAGCCACCCTGTTTTAAACTCCACCCCTGTAGCAATGGCAGACAAAATTCCACTTGCCTTTTTAATTACATGCTGCACCTGAAATCCCACCTTCAGCGGTTCATACACAAGGACACCCAAGTCCCTCTGCACAGCAGCGTGTTGCAATTTTTTACCATTTAAAACAGAGTCCATTTTGCTGTTATTCCTACCAAAATGGATGACCTCACACTTATGAGCATTGTACTGCTGTAGTAATCCTGAAATTACTACTCTGCTCGTCCTGGCTTTCAGCTTCCATCCCAACTCCCTATAATCACTGTTCAGGTCCTCATCCCGTTTCCTAGCTATGTTGTTGGTACTGATGTGTACCACAACTTCTGGCTGCTCACCTTCCCCCTTAAGGATCTTGTAGGCTCGATCCGAGACATCCCTGTCCCTCCCGGGAAGCAACATACCATTTGGGAGTCTCACTCAGTACTACAGAACCTCCTGCCTGTTCCCCTAACCAGTGAATCTCCTATTCTCCCCTTTTCCCTTCTGAGCCACAGAACCAGGGTCAGTGCCAGAGACCTGGACGCTATGGCTTTCCCCGGCAGGTCATCGCCCCCCCCAATAGTATCCAAAATGGTACACTTTATTATTGAGAGAAATGGCCATAGGAGATCCCTGCACTGTCTGTCTATTCCCTTTCCCTCACCTGGTAATCACCTAGCTTTCTTTGTCCTGTAACTTGGTTGTGGCCACCTCCTTATAATCCTCTCTATCACCCCCTCAGACTCCCGAATGATCTGGAGTTCATCCAGCTCCAGCTCTACTTTCCTAACACAGTCTGTGAGGAGCTGGAGTTGGGTGTACTTCTCGCAGGTGAAGTCAGCCAGGACACTAATAGTGATCCTTGCCTCCCACATCCTGCAAGAGGGGCATGCAATTGCTATAGCTTCCATCCTCTCTACTCCTGATTGATTAAAATAGATAAAGAGAAAGGGGGGGGAAATAAACAAAATATAACCTATGCTCACATCTGGGGCTTTCCTTTAAAATTTGTAAAGAGGACATAAAGTGAAAATAAAAAGTGTGATTATTACATTGTGTGCCGATCTGTAACATGGCCCTGAAAAATGACTGTTAGAACTGGAGTACTTCATTGTTTAATAAGAGGAGTCAAACATCCCTAAAACTGAGAAACACTTAATTGTAAACAGTGGAATAGACTGGAGGGAATTGAATTGCAAGTGAATGCAAATTGGAAAGAGTAAGAGCTTTTCAAATCCCCCATTTGTTTCTTGTCTTATTTCTTTGGGATGGTAAGATAGGTATAACATTTCTACTGGCTTGTATCCAAGTCTCTGCCATATCAGAACAGAAAGAGACCGCTTTATTCATTCAATGCATGTTGACTTTCCCCTGAGAGGATTTCCACTTGGACCTGTTACAGTCCCCTTTCTCATATCTTTCAAACCATTCTTTTCTAAATTCTAGCCAACTTCCCATCAAATGCTAACGTGGAGCTTGCTTCTGTCAACAAAGTATTCCATGTACCATGTGTAAAATTATTCCTTGAAGCATCACACCTTGTTCCCATAGCTATTTCATTACCAAACTATAGAAGAGTCACTGAACTCAACATTAATGCTGCTTTCTCTCCAAATATGCTGCCAGACCTGCAGAGATTCTCCAACAATTTTTGTTTTAGTATCCACTACATTCAGTTCTCAGGATGCAGGCAATAACAATGGAATCCTTTTAAATGCAAGTTATATATCACAATTGAATAAAATTCTCATTAGAAATCTGTCACTTATGTTAAAAAGAAAAAAAATGTGGCCATTAATTTGTGAAAAGAAACAACCTTTATGGAGCCAGAAAGGGAGGCTGGATCCCAAAGTTATTCATTTTGCATTCATCAGGATACAAACAAGGCTGCCAAGTTTTAAGCACTTACAACAATATTTACCACAGCAGAAAACATCGATTGGTTGGAGATTCAACTCTGGACGAGGCAGTGTTGTGGTGGAAGCAACAGAGAACTATTTGTTCTCCAGGTTGCTGGGTAATGCAAAAAGGTGCAAGGCATTGCGGAGAATGTTTGAATATATATCACTCATTAAAAATATAAATAATCTTGATTTATTCTTACATTTTCATTGGAAATAGAATAAAAATTTACACAATGTCAGCACTAATACAATGCTGATCAATGTAATCATCAATTTACATTTGCAGACAGAGTCACACAACCATTCACTGCATTAAAAATACATCTTCATTATAATACCACATTGAATAGTGACAGTGGAAGGTGTGAAAGCATTTTACAGCTGCCAGAAAGTACCTGACAATACAGCAGTCTTCCTGCACTGGCCATAAACTCTACCAGGAAGCACTTTCATTCAGCTTCCAAAACCCTCTACAGTGCATGGGAGGAAATGCAATGTTCCTCTGGTACTCAACAAGTGTGCTTTACAGCTCAGCCCGACCAATGAAAACCATGCAAAAATAATGTAGAGTCAGGCCAGCACAGTGGCTCAGTGGTTAGCACTGCAGCCTCGCAGCACTAGGGCCTGCGTTCGATTCCATCCTCGGGCGACTGTCTGTGTGGAGTTTGCACATTCTCCCCGTGTCTGCATAGGTTTCCTCCCACGGTCCAAAGATGTGCAGGCTAGGTGGATCGGCTATGCTAAATTGCCCATAGTGTTTAGGGGGATGGGTCTGGGTGGGATGCTGCAAGGGGCGGTGTGGACTTGTTGGGCTGAAGGGCCTGTTCCAACACTGTAGGTAATCCAATCTAAAATTGAGAAAAGCTAGGTTCTGTTTTTCTTAGAGATAGTAGAAACTGCAGATGCTGAAGAATTTGAGATAACAAGGTGTAGAGCTGGATGAACACAGCAGGCCAAACAGCATCAGAGGAGCAGGAAAGCTGACTTTTCGAGCCTAGACCTGAAGAAGGATCTGGCCTCTGGAGTTTCATGTGACAACTAAGGGTCAGAAAAATTCTTGTAGACAGGAATGGTCATTCATTTTAGCCTCACTAAACAATCAATAGCATGACCTTTTGAGTTACTTGCCATTTTTTACACATTGTGTGGCAGTCTCATTAAGGCCCACTGGTTACATTACCTTCCAGCCAAGGCAAATGGGCATCTGTGTCTGTGCTGGGTATCTTCCTCCATATATTGATGCTCCCAAGTTGTTTTGGGGAACCTGTGAGTAATGCAGTAAACTGTAATGCAGGAATATTGGCAGAATTCCTCCCAGAGCCTGGAAACTGAATAGGAATTGCAGTGAAAATTTACAACAGCCGTGGCCTTGTATTTAGTGTTACTGCTTTGCAGCTTTTGATGGGGAATACCAGGAGAACAATATCCAGTTCTTTGTTTAAACATTCTTAACCACCCTAAGAGTAATGTAACATTGATTTTACAGGTACTGTGTAACAGGCAACAAATCTGAACATTACAGACCACATGCTGTGTTTGAAAGATTACATTAACGTTGACTAGCTGCAAGGCATTTTATCTCCAATCAAAAATAAAGCAAGATGTTGTTTCCCACATTTCTCTAGCATGTAAGAAAGCTCACAGACACACTGCAGAGAGGTTCAGTTGGGAGTAGGATAAATTTGTATGGCTTTCAAATACATTATGCAAAACTTTTATCCACAGAACAAATCTTTGGATTTAACATGGGAAGGATACATTGGGTTAGAAGAAAGAGTCAACAGTCTAACACTGGAGTGGGTAAGAATAATGGACTCTAAATCAGCAGCAGCTTAAAATGCAGCCATTATTTCATTTCTGTCATAGGCACTTACACAATGAAAAGTCACTGCCTCTCATAAGAATCTATTCGCCTGCTATGCTTAGCGTTGTTTTCAGCTGATTGTATCCTTTTTAATTACAAGAATTGCTCTTATTGAGCACAACTCTAAGCAAAGAAACCTGTCATAAACCATCACTTTAATGTATGTATCAGCCACTTATGCAAAAATCCCACGGTGATTTCTTTAATGGCCATCAAAGTACGTTAGAGCATTGAAGAAGGTTCTGAGTGGTAGCAGACGGTTTGTGGCAAGAATTATCATGAGTCTCACAGGTTTTATACCATAGGTGAACATTTGAGAAAGATTTCAGTCTGACAGCATTTCTTCACATATATTTGTAAGTCATTATAATTTGCATTGTACAGTCATTAAACTTTCGAGTAGAAGTAATTTAAATGTTCTCATTTGTTCTATTCAAGAGCTTTATTCTGACATACTGGAGATCCTCATATTGAAGAGGTTTGGAATATTGACAAAAGCATTCAAGTTCAGAATAGTCATTATCAAACATTATAACTTTCTACTTCCAAAATGTGAAATGGCTTATAGAGTCATAGCAAGGTACAGCACAGAAACAGACCCTTCATTCCGACTCATCCATGCTGACTAGATACCCTAAATTAATCCAGCCCCTTTTGCCAGCATTTGGGTCATATCCCTCTTAAACCCTTCCTATTCATATACCCATGCCTTTTAAATGTTATAAATTGTACCAGCCTCCACCACTTCCTCTGGCAGCTTATTCCATATACACCACCCTCTATGTGAAAAAGTTGCCCTTCGGATCCCTTTTAAATCTTTCTGCTCTCGACTTAAACTATGCTCTCTAGTTTTGGACTCACCCACTCTGGGGAAAAGAACCTTGCCTATTCACCCTGTCTATGCCCCTCAAGATTTTACAAACCTCTGTGAGGTCACCCCTCAGCCTCTGACACCCCAGTGAAAAGAACCCCAGCCCATTCAGCCTCTCCCTATTGCTTAAACCCTCCAACCCTGTCACATCCTTGTATATCTTTTTGGCTCATGTGATAGGTTGACATTTTTTAAATTCATCCAATAATAACTGAAAGTAGATTAAATAATGAATTAAAGGATTGCTAAGATATAAAACAAGTTGACTATATGAATAGATGAACTAATCAAGTAAACAGGGTAATCTTTTGAAAGGACTGCAGTTGGTGTGTCAGAACAGCAAGATGTGGATATTTGTGGTGAGAATCCATCCCGTACAATTTAATTTGCACTCATTCTCCAAGACACAAGAAACGTAAGCCCAGACTTGTGAAACTGGATTTGATTTGATTTCATTTGATTTATTATTGTCACATGTACTGAGATGCACTGAAAAATGTTGTATTGGATGCTAACTAGACAAATCAGACATAAATCATACATATACATAAGTGGAACAGGGTAATGGAACAGAATGCAGAATACAGTTACAGCTGCACAGAAGGTGCAGAGAAAGAGAGGTCAGTTCATAAGTCTTATAACAGCGGGGAAAAAGCTGTTCTTCAATCTGTTGATACATGTTTTCAAACTTTGTATCTTCTGCCGAATGGAAGATGGTGAAAGAGAGTATAACCGAGGTGGGAGGGGTCCATCATTATGCTGGCTGCTTTCCCGACGGAGTGAGAAGGTAAAGACTCAATGAAAGGAAGACTGGTTTTTGTGATGGATTGGGCTGCGTTTACAACTCTCTGTAATTTCACGCAGCCTTGGACAGAGCAGTATGCTTTCTGTGGTACATCTATAAAAATTGGTAAAATTGATCGTGGACACATTGAATTTCCTCAGCCTTAAGAGGAATTATTGGCATTGGTGTGCTTTCTTGGCTATAGTGTCAACACGAATTGGCCAGGATAGTCCAACATGTCTCTGATCGTGTTTTTGGGATCCTTAAGGGGGAGGGGGAGCAGCCCCAAGTCGTGGTCCACATTGGCACCAACGACATAGGTAGGAAGAGAGGCGGGGATGTAAGGCAGAAATTCAGGGAGCTAGGATGGAAGCTGAGAGCTAGGACGAACAGAGTTGTTCTCTCTGGTTTGTTGCCCGTGCCACGTGCTAGTGAGGCGAGGAATAGGGAGAAAGAGGAGTTGAACACGTGGCTACAGGGATGGTGCAGGAGGGAAGGTTTTGGATTCTTGGATAATTGGGGCTCTTTCTGGGGTAGATGGGACCTCTACAAGCAAGATGGTCTTCACCTGAACCAGAGGGTTACTGATATCCTGGGGGGGAGATTTGCTAAGGCTGTTCGGGTGGGTTTAAACTAATTTCAGCAGGGGGATGGACCCAAAATTGTAGTTCGACTGTAGAAAATGTTGAGAGAAGGGTGGTCCGAAATAAAGTTTCAGGGAAGCAAGATGGCACCGGCAAGCAAGAAGTTGGATTGAAGTGTGACTACTTCAATGCCAGGAGCATCCGGAATAAGGTGGGTGAACTTGCATCATGGGTTAGTACCTGGAAATTTGATGTTGTGGCCATTTCGGAGACATGGATAGAGCAGGGACAGGAACGGTTGTTGCAGGTTCTGGCGTTTAGATGTTTCAGTAAGAACAGAGAAGATGGTGAAAGGGGTGGAGGTGTGGCATTGTTGGTCAAGGACAGTATTACAGTTGCAGAAAAGATGTTTGGGGACTCGTCAACTGAGGTAGTATGGGCTGAGGTTAGAAACAGGAAAGGAGAGGTCAGCCTGTTGGGAGTTTTCTATAGGCCTCCGAATAGTTCCAGAGATGTAGAGGAAAGGATAACAAAGATGATTCTCGATAGGAGTGAGAGAGACAGGGTAGTTGTCATGTGAACTTCAACTTTCCAGATATTGACTGGGAACACCATAGTTTAAGTACTATAGATGGGTCAGTTTTTGTCCAGAGTGTGCAGGTGGGCTTCCTGACACAGTATGTAGATAAGCCAACAAGGGGTGAAGCCACATTAGATTTGGTACCGGGTAATGAGCCCGGCCAGGTGTTAGATTTGGAAGTAGGTGAGCACTTTGGTGATAGCGATCACAATTCTGTTACGTTTACTTTAGTGATGGAAAGGGATAGGTGTATACTACTGGGCAAGAGTTATAGCTGGGAGAAAGGCAAATACGATGAGATTAGGCAAGGCTTAGGGAGCAGAGGATGGGGAAGGAAACTGCAGGGGATGGGCACATTAGAAATGTGGAACTTATTCAAGGAAAAGCTCCTGTGTGTCCTAGATAAATATGTACCTGTCAGGCAGGGAGGAAGCTGTAGAGTGCGGGAGCCGTGGTTTACGAAGGAGGTGGAATCTCTGGTCAAGAGGAAGAAGAAGGCTTATGTTAGGATGAGATGTGAAGGCTCAGTTAGGGCACTTTTGGGCGACGAGGTAGCCTAGAAAGAACTAAAGAGAGAGCTCAGAAGAGCCAGGAGGAGACATGAGAAGTTGTTGGCAGATAGGATCAGGATAAACCCTAAGGCTTTCTATAGGTATTTAAGGAATAAAAGAATGACAAAAGTAAGATTAGGGCCAATCAAGGATAGTAGTGGTAAGTTGTGTGTGGAGTCAGATGAGATAGGGGAAGCACTAAAGGAATATTTTTCAACAGTATTCACTCTAGAAAATGACAATGTTGTCGAGGAGAATACTGAGATACAGGCTACTAGACTAGGTGGGATTGAGATTCACACGCAGGAGGTATTAGAAATCCTTCAGAACGTGAAGATAGATAAGTCCCCTGGGCCGGATGGGATTTATCCTCGGATCCTCTGGGAAGCCAGGGAGGAGATTGCCGAGCCTTTGACATTGATCTTTAACTCGTCATTGTCTACAGGAATAGTGCCAGGCGACTGGAGGACAGAAAGTGTGGTTCCCCTGTTTAAGAAGGGGAGTAGAGACAACCCTGGTAATTATAGACAAGTGAGCCTTACCTCAGTTGTTGGTAAAGTGTTGGAAAAGGTTATAAGGTATAGGATTTACAATCATCTAGAAAAGAATAAATTGATTAGGGATAGTCAGCCCGGTTTTGTGAAGGGAAGGTCGTGCCTCTCAAACCTTATTGAGTTTTTTGAGAAGGTGACCAAACAGGTAGATGAGAGTTGATGTGGTGTATATGGATTTCAGCGAGGCGTTTGATAAGGTTCCCCACAGTAGGTGATTGTCCAAAATGCGGAGGAATGGAATTGTGGGAGATATAGCAATTTGAATCGGAAATTGGCTTGCTGAAAGAAGACAGAGGGTGGTAGTTGATGGGAAATGTTCATCCTGGAGACCAGTTACTAGTGGTGTACCGCAAGGGTCGGTGTTGGGTCCACTGCTGTTTGTCATTTTTAGAAATGACCTGGATGAGGGCGTAGAAGGATGGGTTAGTAAATTTGCAGACGACACTAAGGTCAGTGGAGTTGTGGAGCGTGACGAAGGATGCTGTAGGTTGCAGAGAGACATAGATAAGCTGCAGAGCTGGGCTGAGAGATGGCAAATGGAGTTTAATGCAGACAAGTGTGAGGTGATGCACTTTGGTAAGAGAAACCGGAAGGCAAAGTATAGGGCTAATGGTAAGATTCTTAGTAGTGTAGATGAGCAGAGAGATCTCGGCGTCCATGTACACAGATCCTTGAAATTTGCCACCCAGGTTGACAGGGCTGTTAAGAAGGTGTACAGTGTTTTAGCTTTTATTAATGGAGCGATTGAGTTCCGGAACCAAGAGGTTATGCTGCCACTGTACAAAACTCTGTTGCGGCCGCACATGGAGTGTTGTGTACAGTTCTGGTCACCGCATTATAAGAATGATGTGAAAGCTTTGGAAAGGGTGCAGAGGAGCTTTACTGGGCTGTTGCCTGGTCTGGAGGGAAGGTCTTACGAGGAAAGGCTGAGGGACTTGAGGCTGTTTTCATTAGAGATAAGAAGGTTGAGAGGTGACTTTATTGAAATATATAAAATAATCAGAGGGCTAGATAGGGTGGATAGGGAGAGCCTTTTTCCTAGGATGGTGACGGCGAGCATGAGGGGGCATAGCTTTAAATTGAGGGGTGAAAGATATTGGACAGATGTCAGAGGTAGTTTCTTTACTCAGAGAGTAGTAAGGGAATGGAACGCTTTGCCTGCAACGGTAGTAGATTCGCCAACTTTAGGTACATTTAAATCGTCATTGGACAAGCATATGGACATACATGGAATAGTGTAGGTTAGATGGGCTTGAGATCGGTATGACAGGTCAGCACAACATCGAGGGCCGAAGTGCCTGTACTGTGCTGTAATGTTCTATGTTCTATGTATTCAGTCATTATGCTTGGTACAAACTATAAATTACAGATAAACAGATTACAGACAAACTATCAACTAGCAGACTCAACAAAGGCCATCCCATGGAGGTAGTAGATTGTCCACTCTGCCTGTACGGTCCCAGTTTCAGACACATACATTTTAGTTGGTTTCTTTTCGGCACTTAAGCAATTATCCCCCACCTCAGTTCCCATGCAACCATTCCTGTATAATGCACTTCCCTGAGACTCTCTTCTCAAATGAAATCTCCTCTCTCTTTTTTTGGTCTATATGTTCTTTTTGTCTTTGTCTGTGTACATGTGGCTTCCATATTTCGGCTTCCATATTTCAACTTCCTTCCTGTAGGTACTGCTTCTACGCCAAGGGTCACCGGGTTGCATTAACCCATATTTCTTGTTTTCTTGAGTTGTTCCCTTTACAAGTGAGAAAATTCTTAGAAGTTTTTTCTATCATTTTTAAATTTTTTAAAATCATAGTGAGTAAAGTATTGGTCTCTATGCCTAGAAAAGGATATACCTGTTTTGAAAGTGGTACAAAGAAGGCTTGACTGAATTGATTCCAGAATGAGAGAATGGTCATTTAGAGAGATTTTGTGTAGACAGAACCAGCACCCTTTAATATAGGTGATTAATGAAGCATATCAGGCTCTGAGAACACTTGGCAGGTTAAATTTCAAGTGGCTGTTGTCCCTGGAGAGTCCAGATTTCACGATAAACACTCACTCTGTGGGGATTACCATTACAAACTGAGAAAAGGAGAAAGTTCTTCATTCATAAGGTGGTAAATCTTTGAAATTATCAACGCAGAGGGCTATTGGATATCTATCATTGAGAATGTTCAAGAGTGAGGTTCACGGAGTTTTGAACTCAAAGGGAATGAAGAGATATGGAAATGCCAAAAAGTAGAGCTGAGGTAGCGCTTTTTGTCTGAACTTGATATGTAGAGGAGCAGGATCAAAGGGCTGCGTGATTTACTCCAGCTCTGATTTCTTATTATTGTGTAATTCTGCAGCAGACAAATACCATTCTGTCTGCATTTTTCTGAGCTCTGAGGAAGGATCACTGGACCCGAAACGTTAACTCTGTTTTCTCCTCCACAGGTGCTGCCAGACCTGCTGAGCTTTTCCAGCAACTTTGTTTTTGTTCATGATTACACCTGCTCTCTTTGTACAATCAATGAACTTTAACGGATTGCAATGGAAGAAATTTGATTTAATTCTGCACCACTTTTTGGTTAACTTATTTCGGCCACATTTAGAGTACTGTGTACAGGTCTGGTCGCTACATTACCAAAAGGATGTGGGTGCTTTGGAGATGGTGCAGAGGAGGTTCACCAGGATGTTGCCTGGTATGGAGGATGCTAGCTATGAAGAGAGGTTGAGTAGATTAGGATTATTTTCATTAGAAAGACGGAGACTGAGGGGGAGACCTGATTGAGGTCCACAAAATCATGAGGGGTATAGACAGGGTGGATAGCAAGAAGCTTTTTCCAAGAGTGGGGGACTCCATTACTAGGGATCATGAGTTCAAGGTGAAAGGAGGAAAGTTTGTGGGAGATATGTGTGGAAAGTTTTTTACGCAGAGGGTGGTGGGTGCCTGGAACATGTTGCCAGCGGAGGTGGTAGATGCAGACACGATAGCGTCTTGCAGGGAGCAAAGGGATACAGACCCTTAGAAAATAGGCGACAGGTTTAGACAGAGGATCTCGATTTCAAGCAAGCACTGCTCAATTACTATTTCTGTTGCTGATTTCATTTGATATTAGATGCATAATTGTGCTTCCATATTTTCCTGAACTAATTTCCCACATGATGTTCTTTGACTCAAATGAGAATGAACTACTTTGATACAAGCCTCAATTTCCATGCAGAATGTTAAAACCTGTCTGAATTGCCACCTCCTGCCAGTTTTTATTTGACAGTTAAAGGAAAATCTGGCAGGGACACAGATATACCATCTGTCAGCCAATCACAAATTGGCATAGGGTTGTTGAGAATATCGCATTTCCAAACATAATGAGTTCTGTCCTTCTCCGTCAACTGAAATGAACAGTGTGGAATCCCAAATGCAGATATGTACTGAGGAAAATAATCAAAAATGGACGCTTGTGGCTTCCATTTTCTTTCTGACATTCAATTGGGAATGCAGAACAAATTTGGACTATACAAGTTTCATGAGTCTTCCTTTTGTCACATTTCCCCCTTCAATCAAATGGCCTACATGACATTGATAGAATTGTTCTCCAATTTTCATTAGACATATGAATGCACTCCATCTCTTTGTTATTGGTGAATGGAGTCAATACAAAACCAGATAAGCTGGAGAAAGGTACCTGACTCCATTATTACTGATACATATTTCAAACATTTCTGACAAGCGGTGGCAACCTGTAAACTGCAAACCAACTCTCAAAACATCAATGGCTTTGTGCCTTGTGGCCTTAGGCATTAACCCAAAATTTAGCCAGAGTGATGAACACATTGAATTCTCTGCCACAGAAACTGTTGAAGCCATAGCACTGAATATTTTCAAGAAAGATGTAATGTCACTAAAGTCATTCTGGACTGTAATGCTGCTCTCTTTTTCTCCCTCGCTCCCTCTCTCTCCCTCTCTCTCCCTCCCTCTCCCTCCCTCTCCCTCCCTCTCCCTCCCTCTCTCTCTCCCTCCCTCTCTCCCTCCCTCTCTCCCTCCCCCCCTCTCCCCCTCTCTCCCTCTCTCAAGAGAGAGAGAGACGGCTGATGGTAGTTTAATCTAAGGGTCACCACGTCTCAGACGCAGGGAGAGGTTGAGAAGACAAGTCCTCAGCCAGTGCACAAATGTTACCCAAGCTGTTGTTGACATGCTGCATGGCTGTCCAAGCAAATGAGCTAAACAACTCCCTAAGAAAAACGTAGACATATTTCTGAGGACTAAAGGGGTCAAAGGTTCTGAGGAGAAAGCAGAACAGGATACTGAGTTATTGAGTCACAGAGTCAAAGCGATGTACAGCACGGGAACAGACCCTTCAGTCCAACTCATCCATGCTGACCAGATATTCTAAAATAATCTAGTCCTATTTGCCAGCACTTGGCCCTTATCCCTCTTAAACCCTTCCCATTCATGTACCCATCCAGATGTTTTTAAATGTTGTAGTTGCACCAGCCTCCACCACTTCCTCCGGCAGCTCATTCCATACACGCACTATCCTCTGTGTAAAAAATAAAAAAAGTTGCCCCTTAGATCCCTTTAAACATTTTGCATCAAACTTTAAACCTATGCCTCTGTTTTTGGACTCCTCCACCCTAGTGAAAGAACTTGTCTATTCACCATTTCCCTACTCCTCATGATTTTATAAACCTGTATAAGGTCACCCCTCAGCTTCTAACAGTCCAGGGAAAATAGTCCCAGTCTAATCAATAACACCCCTCCCCGCACTGCGCCCCCCCTTCCCAATAGCTCAATCCCTCCAACCCTGGCAACATCATTCTAGATCCTTTCTGAACAGTTTTAAGTTTCACAACATCCTTCAGTGTAGGTAAGGTCCATCAGAATGATTTTAAAGAATTACATTTGAACACAGAACAGTACAGCACAGGAACAGGCCTTTCTGCCCACAATTTTGTGTCAAACATGGCGCTAAATGAAACCATTCCCTTCTGCCTGCCATTGGTCCATATCCCTCCATTTCTTGCATATTCATGTGCTTATCTAAAAGTCCATTAAATGTCCCTATTGTCCCACCACGGGCATTGCATTCTAGACCCCTGTCACTCTCTGTGTAAAATACTTGTCCCTCACATCTTCTTGTGAACTTTCACCCTCCCGGCTTAAATGCATGAGCTTTATCCTCCTGATGTTCTCGATTTCAATCTGTGTAGATTCTGGCTCCCTGTTGCTGATGTCAAATCATTCTTTATCTTGGCTACTAGGCTTTGTCATTATCATAGTCTTAATCTAATATGAACATTGTATCTACAAATTTTCCAATGAGGAAATTCTTCACATCTTATTATTATTTCAGAATGTACTGTACAGATGATGCCAACTTTATGACTGTGTTTATGAACTGGGAGGTTCTGAAAATTGTTCATCCATTCATTGTAATTTAAGGCTGTTGTATTAAGGGAAAGAGATTGCCCTGGATTTCCAGCATATACTCTTAGTCGATATCTTCCCCTTTTGTAATGGACAGTCATAAAATCAACACTGGAATATCACAAAAGCAATGCGGCAATACAAACACGAGAAATTCTTCCTTTTTGAATATATTCACAGTACCATTGAACACAAGGCTGTAAAGCATTGCCAGTGATATTCAGCATGAATATCGACCCAGTGTTTAGATTAAACAGAGTGGCAGAGGATTGTTAAAAGAAAGTTAATAATATTTGTAAACATACATAATCAGAGCATTTTTTTTTACCTTGCTAAGCCACAATTCCTTTTAGATTTGTTAGAGTACAGACAGAAATAGAATATTTATGTTGTAACATTACTGCAAATAGTAAGTCTTAACCATTGAAATTGATACTACTTAAAATTATAAAGTTCAGCATTTGATTGGTTTAATTCTTGTATCCCATTTGGGCAGATATCTCTTCAATCATTCCCTGCCACACATGGTAACACAGCAACATACCTAATCATCATAACTGCTTCAGAGTTTATTAAATCTTCTCAACTTTAAAGCATTCATGAGCAATCTTAATCATTTCAAATAAGAACTGAGCCTAACATTTAACAATGAACTAGTTGGAAGTGCTCTCAATATTTTAAATAAGTAGATTCAAAACAGCCTGATAGCTTACACCTGCTCCTGGTGGAGGGAAAGCTGACTATTTTAATTTTACTTTCATTGGATGTGAGTATCGCCGGCTGGGCCAGCATTTCTTGCCCGTCCCTAGTTACCCTTGAGAAAGTGGTGGTGAGCTGCCTTCTTGAACCGCTGTAGTCGTCCTGCTGAGTGTTGACCCACAATGTCAGCAGGGAGAGAATTCCAGGGTTTTGACGCAGTGACAGTGAAAGAATGGCAATATATTTCCATGTCAGGATGGTGAGTGGCTTGGAAGCAATCTTGCAGATGGTGGTGTTCACATGCATCTAATGCCCTTGACCTTCCAGATGGAACTGGTCTGGGTTTGGAAGATGCTGTCTATGGATCCTTGGCGAATTTCAGCAATGCACCTTGTAGATAGTAGACACTGCTGCTACTGGGCATCCGTGGTGGAGAGAGAGGATATTTGTAGATGTAGTGCCAATCAAGTGGGCTGCTTCGTCCTGCGATGTGTTAAGCAATGTGTTGTTGGAGCGCACCCATCCAGGCAAGTGGAGAATATTCCATTACACTTCTGACTTGTGCCTTATAGATAATGGACTGACTTTGGGGAGTCAGGAGGTGAGTTGCTCATTAAACATCAAGGGGTATTTATTGAATACTCACTTTTTGGAAATGGGCATTGCCTCGAAAGTTACTTGTCACTTGTCAGCTTAAGCTTGAATATTGTCCAGGTCCTGCTGCATTTAGACTTGAATGCCTTCAGTATCTGAGAAATTGTGAATGGCACTAAAGATGGGAGGCAAGGTCATTAAATACATTTCTGATGTTGATGAAGTCCACAATGCTCATGGATGCCCAGTCTAGAGCTGCAAGGCTTATTTGAAATCTGACCCATTTAGCACGGTGACACTGCCACACAACGTATTGAAGCATATAGCCAGTGTGAAGAAAGGACTTGTGCGATGGTCTCTCTTACCTGTATTTTCATGGATAGATTGAGGATGAGATCAAATGTGGATTTTTACTCTTGTTGGCTTCTTTGGCATCTGCCACAAACTCAGTATAGGAGCAATATTCTACAGGACCAGATCAGCTTCATCAGCGACGATGTTACTGAGCCAGTCGTGGTGTTCGATATTGAAATCTCCCATTCACAGTACATTCTGGGCCCTTGCCACTCTCAGTATATCATCCCAATGACTTTGAGGAAGTACCTGTATAAAGTACACAACTCTTCCCTAACACTTGCTGGCAAAAAGAAGCACAGAAAAGGAACCAGAGAAAAGAATGCTGGTGATCTTGAGGCCAATGTCATTCCACATCCTGGAAACAACTGCCCAGTGTGTGCTCCAAGATGTGGCTGTAGCATCAGGTTTATCAGCCATACAAGGGCCCACAGAACCGATGACCAGTGACATGGAATTTCATAGGTGGCAATCATATTCATTAGCCAGTGGTTGCTGATGATGATTTTCTATTGGTGTTGCTAAACAAGGACACGGGCACTGAGTCAACAGTTGAGGGAGGACAGTACATGGTAATCAGCAGAGGTTTCCTTACTCAAGTTTGGCCTGGTGTTATGAGATATTGTGTGGTCTGGTATCAATATTGCGATCTCTCTGAGCAACTCCCTCCTGACTATATCCCAATGTGCCACCACCTCTGCTGGGTCTGTTCTGCTGGTGGGACAAGACGTATCCAGGGATGGCGATGGTGGTGTCTGAGAAATTGTCTGTAAGGTTTGATTCTGTGAGTATGACTACGTCAGGCTGTTCTTGACTGATCAGTGAGACAACTCTCCCAATTTTGGCACTAGCTCCCAGATATCAATGAGGAGGATTTTACAGTGTTGATAGGACTGTGTTTGATGGTGTCATTTCTGGATCCTTGGTCAATACCATTTGCATCCCAGGGTACTTAAGGAGGTGGCTCTAGAAATCGTGGACGCATTGGTAATCATTTTCCAATGTTCTATAGACTCAGGATCAGTTCCTGCGAATTGGGAGAGTGGCTAATGTTGTCCCACTTTTCAAGAAAGGAAGGAGAGAGAAAACAGGGAATTATAGACCGGTTAGCCTGGCGTCAGTGGTGGGAAAGATGCTGGAGTCAATTATAAAAGACGA
This sequence comes from Stegostoma tigrinum, assembly GCF_030684315.1. NCBI lineage: Eukaryota > Metazoa > Chordata > Chondrichthyes > Orectolobiformes > Stegostomatidae > Stegostoma > Stegostoma tigrinum. Next base: position 1,257,747 of record NC_081373.1, read on the forward strand.
AATTGCGACTCATTTGGATAGGAAGCCTCTACATTGGGGAAACCAAGCGGAGGCTTGGGGATCGCTTTGCAAAACACCTCCACTCGGTTCGCAATAAACAACTGCACCTCCCAGTTGTGAACCATTTTAACTCCCCCTCCCATTCCTTAGACGACATGTCCATCATGGGCCTCCTGCAGTGCTACAATGATGCCACCCGAAGGTCGCAAGAACAGCAATTCATATTCCGCTTGGGAACGCTGCAGCCCAATGGTATCAATGTGGACTTCACCAGCTTCAAAATCTCCCCTTCCCCCACCGCATCCCAAAACCAGCCCAGCTCGACCCCTCTGCCCACTGCATCCCAAAACCAGCCCAGCCTGTCTCCGCTTCCCTAACCTGTTCTTCCTCTCGCCTATCCCTTCCTCCCACCTCAAGCCGCACCTCCATTTCCTACCTACCACCTCATCCCGCCTCCTTGACCTGTCCGTCTTCCCTGGGCTGACCTATTCCCTCCCTACCTCCTCACCTATACTCTCCTCTCTACCTATCTTCTTTTCTCTCCATCTTTGGCTCGCCTTCCCCTCTCTCCCTATTTATTCCAGTTCCCTCTCCCCATCCCCCTCTCTGATGAAGGGTCTAGGCGTGAAACGTCGGCTTTTGTGCTCCCGGGATGCTGCTTGGCCTGCTGTGTTCATCCAGCTCCACACTTTGTTACCTTGGATTCTCCAGCATCTGCAGTTCCCATTATCACTGATCTTCATTTTATTTATTTTGCCTTATTTATCCCCGAAAATACAGAAATTACAATTTGGAAGATTTTGCATACCTCATTATACATGGTGAGTTTCTTATGAATCAAAGTAGTTTTAAAAAAAACATTTAATTCATTTTATGACACCATTCTTTACTATTTTAAAGGAGCCAGTTTGATGTCAACTCCAAGGTCAAACTAAAACTAAATTGACATGAATCAGACATTTGTCTGCAATGCATTATCAAACATCACCATTACACTCACTTATACAAAATAATTTTTTCAACCAGTGATATTGGAGATATATGTTGCCTGTTTTTTGTCAGTTTTATGCTGATAATTCTATGCAACTCTGTGAGAAATCTTCTGATTTTACACAGTTGATGCCCAGACTTTGAAAAGTGAATTTATCTCAGGGATTTGAGATTTTAATTGTTTCAGAGAGTTCTTAATTTATAAAAGGACGCGTTCACATATCAATTTACTCCTCGATGAAATTCTCCTGTGAAAATTCCAGCTGGTTCATTTTATATTCTAACAGTGGTTTACTCCTGAGAATGAAAAGTTATTGAAAGTTTTGCTTGCTGTCTTTTTACAATGCAATAGCATTGGAAATCTTTGAATTCGTAAAGATACATGCAATGATCTTATGTGTGCAATATTTTAGTTATTTACATAATTCTTACTCTACAACCACAGCATGGATGCAATAATGCTCTTTTATAACTTTAAAGCAAAACTATGCTGTCTGTGTCCTGAATAACAATGAGTCTGTCTCTATCAATCTTATACTTTCTACTAAAAAATCTATATAAAATAGTTAAAATGCTCAACCTGCTTAATTCATTATCTTAATTCATGTACTTATGGTTGTAGATCATTTTCAGTCGAGCCATCCTCAGATTTATAAAAGATGCTCAACAATTTGCTTCAGACACAATACCTCAACAATTAAGAGTTTAAAGCAATTGTCCAGAGTGAATCCTGAACCACAAATGCTTTCAGACCAACTTGTTATGAAGGAAGAGATCACAATTTAAAAACTCAAACTACTTTCATGTAAACGTAACAGGATGATGCTGGGGAAACCAATTCCATTCTCACAGTTGGGGATGACCAATGATCACTGAAGGAAAAATAAAGGCTAATGATTTTCCTTGCTCCTGACATAAGAAAAGGGGACATGCTGCTTCAGAATGCCAATTGAGTTCTCTAGAAAGTTCTTCAGAGGGGTTTGGTCACGTAATATCATAATCCCAAGGGATGATAGGAGAATTGCTCCTATCATATGTTAAAATACTTCCTTTACAGCTTATGATTATGCAAGAAAATTCATTGAACCTGAGTTTAAATATGGTTATGGTGGAGTGAGTCTGCTCAACACAATAACTCCCTGCAATTTAAGCTCACATAATAAGCATACTTCTGTGAAAGTATGGCAAAGCAACTTTACTGATTTTTGAACCATATTACGGCTGGATATCAAATAAGATCTAAATTAGGCCGCAGGAAGAAGCACCAGATCTGGAAATTAAGGTGTGACATTGACTTTAGGCCTTGATCAGCGGCCTTGTGGCCTTCCATTGCTTAATCCTGAACAACCCTGGGGGAGCACACCGGCTCAGTGGCTCACTGCTTTACTTTGCTCCTGCGATCTTCTTCATCCTCATTGTCCTTGGGTCTAGTGCTAGAAGATTGGAGATTAACAAACATCATTTTCTTATTCAAAAAAGGGAACAGGGATAACCCTGGAAATTACAGGCCAGTTAGTCTGGGCAAATTATTGGAAAGGGCTCTGAGAGATAGGATTTTATGATCATTTGGAAAGGCACAGTTTGATTCGTGATAGTCAGCATAGATATGTGAGGGGTAGTTCATGCCTCACAAATCTTATTGAATTCTTTGAAGAGGTGGCCAGGAATGTGGATGAAGGTAGAGCAGTAGATGTGGTATACATGGATTTGAGTAAGGTGCTTGATAAGGTTCCCTATGGTAGGCTCATGCAGAAGGTGAGGAGACATGGGATAGGGGGAAATGCAGCAGATTGGATTCAGAATTGGCTGACCCTTAGAAGACAAAGGGTGGTAGTGTATGGAAAATTTTCAGCATGGTGCTTAGTTACGAGGGGTGTACCACAAGGATCTGTTCTGGGTCCTCTTCTACTTGTGATTTTTGTAAATGATTTGGATGAAGGAGCAGAAGGGTGGATTAGTAAGTTGTGGATGATGCTAAGGTGAGTCACGTTGTGGACAGTGTGGATGGTTGTTCTTGGTTACAAAGAGACATTGATAGGATGCAGAGCTTGGCTGAGAAGTGGCAGATGGAGTTTAACACTGAAAAGTATGAGATGATTCATTTTGGCAGGACAAACTTGAAAGCAGAATATAGGGTTAACAGAAAGATTCTTGGCAGTGTGGAGGAGCAGAGGAATCTTGGGGCTCATGTCCACAGTTCTCTGAAAGCTGCCATCCAGGTGGATGGAGCTGTTAAGAAGCTGTATGGTGTGTTAGAGGGATTGAGTTCAAGAGCTGTGAAGTTATGCTTCAGCTATACAAAAGCTTGGTTCGGCCACATCTGGAGTATTGTGTCCAGTTCTGATCGTCTCATTACAGGAAAGATGTGAAAGCGTTGGAAAAGGTTCAAAGGAGATTTACCAGGATGTTGCCTGGAAAGGAGGGAAGGTCTTACGAGAAAAGGTTGAGCTAGCTGAGGCTTTTCACTTGAGAACAACAAAGGATGAGAGGTGACTTGATAGAGTTGTGCAATATGATCAAGAGGCATAGATAGACCGGACAGTCAGAGAAATTTTTATAGAGTGGAGGTAGCTAATACAAGGGAAGATCGTTTTAAAGTGAGTGGCGGTAGATGTAAGGAAGACGTCAGAGGTAGGCTCTTTACTCAGATAGTGATAGGAGTGTGGAATGCATTGCTGGAGATTGTAGTGGAGTCGGTCTCATTAGGGGCATTTAAGTGGCTACTAGATAGGCATATGGATGATAGTATAAGGTAGGGGTGGAGGTTAGATAGACCTTAGGAATAAGGTAAAAGTTCGGCACAACATCTTGTGCCAAAGGACCTGTACTGTGCTGTACTGTTCTAAGTTTTATGATCTTCTTCATAAGCCATCACATACTTTGAACACCTCTTCAGTGAGTTCCAAACTTCTAAGTGACCTATTGATAATGTTGCAATGAGCCCCTCTCTATTGAATGTTGCTGCCTAGCAAATCTTGGAACTAAATGTGCCATAAATGTTGTCAGTTGTAGGCTGCTGACTTACTCAGTAAAAAAACAAAATACGCAAGAGGAATTCATCACAGTGGGTATGGAAGAAACTGAAGTGGGAACCTTGGAATAGTATTTCACAAATTTCATTTCTCTTGCGCCACTGTCCCTGATTCAAATTCAAGCACTGAGAAAGAGTAAAGACTTGGGAAGTGTGGGGCTATGGAAGCGGTGCAGACAGGGCAGTGTGTACAAACCTGGCTTTTCCTTGCCATAACGTAAAGGGATTCCTCAAGCTTGATGGTGTCTTGGCTGGTTGCAAGGATGGATTTAGAAAGGAATAAAAATTCAAAAATAAGTCTGGATCATGGATATAATTGCTTTCTTAAAATGAATCGAGTGTTGTAAAACCATAATTCTTAGTATATCCTCACATATAGTCATGTCATTTGAGCCTATGTTAACATTAATGAGAATCAATCGTTGCAAGCCTCCTGCTCATTCCAAATAGTTGTCCCTGAAACACTTGGATGGCCACTGATGAATCTGTTGACAAATTATTTTTTAAAATGCCCTCTACTTAAACTCTGATTTAAGCCATCTTATGATGCTTATGGAGGTCTCTGCTCTTTAAAGTGCACTCTCAGGCAAATACATACACAATGATTGACTGCAGGTGTCTGCCTTATCCAGATACAAGAAAAGCATCAATATTAACTTGAGTAACAGAAAATAGTTGACAAGGTTGAAAACAGATTGGAAGCCTGACACATGAGAGAGAGATCCAATAGCTTATGAGGAACAGATCAGGTTAATGGAATGATACTCTTCTTCCAGCTTCACAGAGCATCTTGCCCTTAGTTGCCAAGCATTGACGAGGTTGAAAGAGCCGCTGAAGAATACTAAATGGGATAGGTCTGAAACTGCTGTTCCCTGGCCCCTGCAATTGTAAACCAATATCCACGGGTGATCAGATCTTTACATATGTTAATGAAGTGATTAATTCCTGTTCTGGCTGGCTGCAAAGCTCATCTGAAATATTCATTTAACCAATTACATGTCATTCCAGGCTTTATTCAGAGACAGGGATCATACCTGAAACTGGGTTTCATTCCCGAATATTACATCCACCGGACAGCTGCAACACGCTCGAATAATCATTCAGCATCAGTGAAGACACATTAGTTAAAATTTCTCAGAATTCTCTTTTCCTAGAACAGTCCCAGTGGGAATCAGCAAAGCAAACACCAATAATATTAGAAAGGAAGGAAAGGGAAAGCATGGGAACAATAACCAATATCAGCCATTGGGAAAATACTGGATCTTATGAAGGAAATCTTTTTAACAATGCATTTAGAAAGTCGTAGGATAATCAACATGGATTTATGAACAAAAAAAATTATGTTTAACAATTTAATTAAAGTTTTTTGAGGTTTATTCTATAAGAAGATATTAAATACAGTACATCTGGAATTCTGATAAGTTTTCACAAAAGTTCATCTCAAAAATTTTGGACCTTATTCAGGAAGCAGAGAATTTGCACAAATTGGGCATTTTAAGTTACTACCTGCACTTAATGCAGTTCCACAAGAAGAGTGCTGGTGCCTCAGTTGTTTAGAGTCTGGATTCATAAATTGACAGGAAGACTGAGAACAATATATCCACATTTACTGAAGATACAAAGCTCAGTGGGAATGTAAACTGTGAGGAGGATACAAAGGCTGCAGAGAGGCCTTTGTAAAGTGAATGAGAAACAAGATGGCCAGTAGAGCTCCCTGGAGCCATATGTTTTAATACATAATCAAGTCAATTTGGCCAAGGTTAATGTTAATGGGAATGAATAGTTGTAAGCTATGGCTGGTTTCATATATTTGCCCATGTACAACCTAAGACCCTGTGAAGTAATTCACTTAATAATAAGAGTAGAAAGGCATGAAATTTAAATGTTGATAGTCCATGAGACTTAGATGTTCTCATAAAAGGAAGTCAGAACATTAGCATGCACAGAAAACCTGTGATGTTCAGTGAGAACAAAATAGAAAATGAGCCACTAACTTACTGGTTTCATCAGTCACTGTATATAAGTGGGACTGGGTGGCAACTGGCAAGCAAGAAAGTGACATGGTGTCCTTTTATTGTAATAGGACTGGAGTATAAGAGCTAAGGAGACATGTTAAAGTTGCACAGGTTTAAATGAGACCAGATCTGATGTACTGTGGATTGCTTATGTTGTCATTTTGTAGATTCTCTCGTGGGATGTGGGCATTGTTTGCTGGGCCAACATTTATTGGCCATCTCCAGGTGACTTTGAGAAGGTGACTTGAACCACTGTAGCCCATCTGCTGTGAGTTGATCCGCAGTGCCGTTGGAGAGGAACTTTTATTTCCAAGTTGGATGGTCAGGGTCTTGGAGGACAACTTGCAAGTAGTCTTGTTCTGGTGTGTCTGCTGCGCTTATCTTTCCAACTGGAAGTGTTGATGAGTTTGGAAGGTGCTATCTAAGGATCTCAGGTAAATGTCTGCAGTGCATCTTGTAGATAGTACACACTGCTGCTACTGAGTGTCAGTGGTAGAGGGAGTGGATGCTTGTGCATGGAGTGGACTTCTTTGTCCAAAATAATGTGATGCTTCTTAAATGTTGTTGGAGTTACATCTGTCCAGGTAAGCGGGGAGTATTCCGTCACACTCCTGACTTGTAGAACATAGAACATAGAACATTACAGCACAGTACAGGCCCTTTGGCCCTCGATGTTGTGCCGACCTATAAAACCAATCTGAAGCCCATCTAACCTGCACTATTCCATTATCATCCATTTGTTTATCCAATCACCATTTAAATGTCTTTAAAGTTGGCAAGTCTACTACTGTTGCGGGCAGGGCATTCCACGCCCTTACTACTCTCTGAATAAAGAACCTACCTCTGACATCTGTCCTATATCTATCACCTCTCAATTTAAAGCTATGTCCCCTCATGCTAGCCATCACCATCTGAGGAAAAAGACTCACTGTCCACCCTAACTAATCCTCTGATCATCTTGTGTCACCTCATAACTTTATTCTCTCCAATGAAAACAGCCTCAAGTCCCTCAGCCTTTCCTCATAAAACCTTCCTTCCATACCAGGCAACATCCTAGTAAATCTCCTCTGCACTCTTTCCAATGCTTCCACATCTTTCCTATAATGCAGTGACCAGAACTGTACGCAATGCTCCAAGTGTGGCCGGACCAGAGTTTTGTACAGCTGCAACATGGCCTCATGGCTCTGAAACTCGATCCCTCTACCAATAAAACTTAACACACCGTATGCCGCCTTAACAACCCTATCAACCTGGGTGGCAACTTTCAGGGATCTATGCACATGGATATCGAGATCTCTCTGCTCCTCCACACTACCAAGAATCTTACCATTAGCCCAGTATTCTGTATTCCTGTTACTCTTTCCAAAGTGCATCACCTCACACTCTTCCACATTAAACTCCATTTGTCACTTCTCAGCCCAGCTCTGCAGCTTATCTATGTCCCTCTGTAACCTGCAACATCCTTCCGCACTTTCCACAACTTCACCGACTTTACTGTCATCCGCAAATTTACTAACCCATCCCTCTACGCCCTCATCCAGGTCATTTATAAAAATGACAAACAGCAGTGAACCCAACACCGACCCTTGCGGTACACCACTAGTAACTGGTCTCCAGGATGAACATTTCCCATCAACTACCACCCTCTGTCTTCTTACAGCTAGTCAACTTCTGATCCAAACCATTAAATCACCCTCAACCCCATGCTTCTGTATTTTCTGCAACAATGTACTGTGCAGAATCTTATCAAATGCTTTACTGAAATGATGAACTGACCTGGGGAGTCAAGAGGTGAGTTACTCCCTGCAGTATTCTTGGCCTCTTACCTAGTCTTGTAGCTATTGTGTTTATGTGGTGAGCCCAGTTGAGTTTCAGGTCAATAATAACTTCCAGAATGCTGATAGTATGGAATTCAGTGATGGTAACACCATTGAATGTCAAGGGGTGGTAGTTAGATTGTCTCTTGTTGGAGATGGTCATTGCCTGGAATTTGTATGTCCTGAATGCTTCTTTCCATTTGTCAGCTCAAGCTTGACTATTGTTCAGACCTTGTTGCTTTTGCACACGCACTGCTTCAATATCTGAGGAGTCGGAAATGGTTTTGAACATTGTGCAATCATCAGCGAGCATCCCCACTTCTGACCTTCTGATGAAGCAGTTGAAGATGGTTGGGACTGGGACACTACCCTGAGGACCTCTTGCAGAGATGCCCTGGAACTGTGATGACTGACGTCCAACTATCACAATCATGTTCCTGCTAGGTATGGCTCTATCCACCAGAGAGTTTGCTCACTGATACCCTTGATTCCAGTTTTGTTAGGGTTCCTTGATGCCACACTTGGTCAAATTCAGCCTTGATGTCAAGGGCTGTCACTCTCACATCACTTCTGGGATTCAGCTCTTTGGTCCATTTTTTTTAAAGAGTATCGTTAATGCATTCTGTGTCCTGATCGCTTCTCGCTTCACACTCACCTCACTCTCTCACTCTCTCACTCTCTCACTCTCTCACTCCCTCACCTCCCTCACCTCCCTCACCTCCCTCACCTCCCTCACCTCCCTCACCTCCCTCACACTCTCTAAGTGTATCTAAGAGTGCCTCATCTGTTGGTGTTTCACACTGTGACCTCTGCTGTTTGTGATTTATATAACTGACTTGGATGAAAACGTAAATGGGTGGGTTAGTACGTTTGCAGACAATACAAAGATCGGTGGAGTTATGGATAATGTAGAAGGTTTTCAAGGAGACAGTGGGATATAGATCAATTACACTTATGAGTGGAGAAATGGCAGATGGAGTTTAAGCCAGGTAAGTGTGAGGTGCTGCACTTTGGGAGATCAAATACTAAGGATAATCACACAGCTAATGGCTGGACCCTGGATAGCATTGATGTACAGATAGACCTTGGGGTTCAAGTCCATTGCTCTCTGAAAGTAGCCGTGTAAGTAGATTGGGTGATAAAGAAGGAGTATTGCAACCTTGTCTTTATTGGTTGAGGAACAGAGTACAAGAGTCAGGGTGTCATGTTGCAGCTTTATAAGACTTTAGTTAGGCCACACTTTGAGTTTTGTGTTCAATTCTGGTTGCCACATTATAGGAAGGATGGAGGTTTTGGATAGGGTGCAGAAGAGGATTACCAGGATGCTGCCTGGATTATTCATAGATTCATAGAATCCCTACAGTGTGGAAACAAGCCCTTCGGCCCAACAAGTCTACACTGACACAGACTCATTACCCTTTTCCCTGTAACATATCTACACATCCCTGAACGCTATGGGTTGTGTAGCATAGCCCATCCACTTAGCCTGCACATTTTTGGGTGGTGGGAGGAAACCAGACCCCCTGGTTTGATGGTAATGGTTGAGTGAAGGGATGTGCCAGGACATGAGGTTACAGATTGTGCTGGAGTATAATTCTGCTGCTGTTGATGGCCCACAGTGCATCATGGATGTCTAGTCTTGAGCTGCTAGATCTGCGTGACACCTTTCCCATTTCACATAGTGCCACACAACATGATGGAGGGTATCCTCAATCTGAAGGCATTCCCTCACCACCTGCCACAGATCGAACCGAGTAGTTATGTTTTTTTAGGGCCCGAATAGTTGAACCCCCATAATGCAGCTGCTGTGCCAGTCTTGCTGGTGAACATAGAAATCACCCACAAAGGGTCATATTTTGCACCTTGCCATCCTCAGCACTTCCTCCAAGTGTTGTTCAAAATGGAGTATATTCATCACCTGAGGGAGGACAGTACCTGGTAATCAGCAGGACATTTCCTTGCTCATTTGTAACGTTAACCTATGAGACATCATAGGGTCTGGAGTCAATGCTGAGGACTCCCAGAACAATTCCCTCCTGACTGTATCCCACTGTGCCACCCCCTCTGCTGGGTCTGTGCTGCTGGCGGAACAGGAAATATCCAGGGATGATGATGGTTGTGTCAGGGGCATTGTTTGTAAGGTATGATTCTGTGAGTACGACTATGTCAGGCTGTTGCTTGACTAGTCTGTGAGACAGCTCTCCCAATGTTGGCACTAACCCACAGATGTTAGTGAGGAGGACTTTGCAGGGTTGACAGGGCTGTTTCTGCCGTTGTCTTTTCCAGTGCCTAGATCAATACACAGTGATCTGACCAGTTTGATTTCTTTGTTGAGGCTTTATGACAATTGTTACAACTGAGTATCTTGCTCAGTTCAGGGAACAGTTAAGAATCAGCCACATTGCTGTAGGTCTGGAGTCACATGTAGGCCAGATCAGGTAAGGATGGAAGATTTCATTCCCTGAAGGACAATAGTGAGACCGATAGATTTTTTCAACAATTGACAATGGTTTCATGGTCATCAGTAGATTCTTAATCCCTTATTTGTTGTATGGGATGCAAATTCCACCATCTGCTGTGACAGGATTCAAACCTGTATCCAGAGGCATTAACTCAGTCTCTGGACTAATAGCCAAGCAAGAAGCCTTCCCCCCCCCTCCCTCCTTTCTTGAGGAAGGACATATTTGCAATTGAGGGAGATAATGGGAACTGCAGATGCCGGAGAATCCAAGATAATAAAGTGTGAAGCTGGATGAACACAGCAGGCCAAACAGCATCTCAGGAGCACAAAAGCTGATGTTTTGGGCCTAGACCCTTCATCAGAGAGGGGGCCGGGGAGAGGGTTCTGGAATAGGGTTAACCTCCCCTCCCTATTTATTCCAAAACCCTCTCCCCATCCCCCTCTCTGATGAAGGGTCTAGGCCCGAAACGTCAGCTTTTGTGCTCCTGAGATGCTGCTTGGCCTGCTGTGTTCATCCAGCTCCACACTTTGTTATCTAACATACTTGCAATTGAGTTAGTTTGACAAAAGTTCACTCAACCGTTTCTTGGATGGAGAGGGTTGTCTGATGATGACAGGCTGAATTGATAACCCTACGTTCTGCCATTTAGTAGAACACAGCGCAGAAGGTGACCTTTTCCCTCTTGCTGTGCTGGATCCTTTCAAAAGCAGCTTGCCTCATCCTATTCCTCTGTTTTTCCCCCATAGCCCTACAAATAGTTTCGCTTCAGATAATTATCCATTTCTCTTTAGAAGATGTCATATTTTTACATTTAACTACGCCTGGCACCCTGTGGCATTTATCACCTCTTACACAGTACCACACACTGGGGTAGGAGTGTTTGAGATAGTTCTTCCTCCTTTATACCCAAAATCAGAAGCTGCTGCAAAAGCTCAGCAGGTCTGAGGAAGGATCACTCAACCTGAAATGTTAACTCTGATTTCCATCCACAGATGCTACCAGACCTGCTGAGCTCTTCCAGAAATTTCTGTTTCTGTTTGTGACTTACAGCATCCACAGTTCTTTTGGACTTTTCTTCCTCCTTTATCCTCACTTTGTCTCGGGTCTATCTGGTGATCAGTGGTGGAGGGTATGCCACCACAGAGTATCTATAGGAAAGACATTGTCCTTATTATATAATAGCATTAAATGAATTACATTTGGTCAGCCTCAATGACTCAGACCCTAGGGATTCGGGGTCAATCCATCTGCTCCCTCCAAAAGCTGGAGTAGAATTCCTTGCATAAATCACAAGCTGTGTGTGACATCAGTAGAATGGGCGGAACCAATGTAACAAGAATATTAACCTCTTCAGAACAATTGTCTGATACAACAAATGTCATGATTGAATCTACCTCCACCACACTCAAGCGGTACATTCTAACCACGCATTATGTAAAATATGGCCATTGCTTCTTTTGCCATGAATCAATATTTCCTAGTTGAGAATCATGCGACAGAAGAAGTATAACTCTCCAGCTGTGTTCATTCAGTTCTACACCTTGTTATCTCTAACTCTCTGGTTCCTCTGTTCAGACTCCCATCAGTTCGAACAATTATAAAAATATGATAGATCCCACAATCTGTCTTAGACCTACCATGTAAATGCAATGATGTAGAAGGCACACCAATGCCTCTTATTCCTCTCACAGTTTAGGAAATTCAGCAAGTCCATAAGGTCCCTCACCAACCTCTACAGATGCACCATAGAAACCATTCTATCTGGGTGCATAATGGCCTGGTAAGGCAACTTCTCTACCCAGGATGGTAAGAATCTACAGAAGGTCGTGAGCTCAGCCTAGATTATCACGAGAGCCAACCTCCCATCCATGGATAATAAAATGTGAGGCTGGATGAACACAGCAGGCCCAGCAGCATCTCAGGAGCACAAAAGCTGACGTTTCGGGCCTGGACCCTTCATCAGAGATGAAGGGTCCAGGCCTGAAACGTCAGCTTTTGTGCTCCTGAGATGCTGCTGGGCCTGCTATGTTCATCCAGCCTCACATTTTATTATCTTGGATTCTCCAGCATCTGCAGTTCCCCTTATCACTGATACAATCCCACCCATGGACTCCATTTACACTTCTCATTGCCGTGGAAAGGCTGCCAACATCAAAGACCTCTCCCACCCGGGTAATGCTCTCCTCTAACCTCTTTCATCAGGCAGAAGATACAGAAGCTTGAAATCACGCACTAACAGGTTCAAGAACAGTTTCTTCCCTGCTGTTATTAGACTGCTGAATGGACCTCTAAAACATCAAATAATGTTGGTCTTGCTAATGTTGAAGTTGCTTTGTGCACTTCCTGCACGGCCATAACCTTGTATGTATTGCTGTGTCTAAACACCCTATGATCTGTGTGTCCTTCTTTGCTAAGATCTTGCAAAACTGCTTGCAAAACAAAGCTTTTCACTGTACTTAGGTACATATGACCACAATAAATCAAAATGGTTGAACTCACTGAAATATGTAATATTCTGAAGGGATTTGACAGGGTAGGCAAGGGCCGTGAGATTATTTTTTGCCTCTGCCTGAGGAATCTGGAACATGGAGGTGGAGCCTGAGGATAAGGAAAATTATTTAGGACCAGGATGAGGAGAAATTTCTTCACTCGGAGGCGTGTGGTTCTTTAGGATTCTGTACCCCAGATGGTTATGATGCTTTATCATTGAATATATGCTGGGTTGAAGTAGACAAATTTTCGTTTTCTCGGGAAATCGAACGTTAGGTGCAGCGTGGAAAATTTATTTTACTTTGCTTTGTAAATTGGGTTTCTTGGCAACAGGTGGCTGGAATACTAATTTATGATATTCAAGATAAACTACATCTTGACAGCTTTTCACAAATGGGTTCTTAATTTTTGGTTAGCAAAATTAAATAAACTGGATGATGTCCACTCCCTTACAGCTTGGCTTGCTGACAGTGGTGCAATAGATCCCTCAGGCAGGTAATCCAACCAGTTTCAGGTGGAACATTTGGGGGAAAAAAATCATCTTCCAAAGATGAAAGGAATCTAACTGTATTTTATTATTTTGTTGTGTCGAAGCACAGTCGCACTTTGAGTCATGGTACACTTTTAAATTGTTATTTTTCAATTTTTTTGATCATCTGCTGAAGGCACTGAATCATATTGAAGTCATGTTCAAGAATAAAAGAAACAGCTGGCTCCTTTAACGTCAATGAAATATCTCTTTTTTTAACCTTCAGCTCTTTTTAATGCAAGAAATATGACAGCCAGTTTGCACGGCAGCAAAAAACACCCAAACGTCAATGGTGCAATGATTCCATAATCTGTTTTTTTTAGGGATGTTGGTTGAGGGTTACATATTAGTCATGCATTTGGGAGAACTCTTTGTCTGAATAACATCATGACATCAGTTACATCCACCTGGAAGGGCAGACTCTTGTTTTATTCAAAAAAACAGCACTTAGTAAGGGCCATAAAGTGAAGGTGCTGGTGTTGGATTGGGGTAGACAACGTCAGAAATTACACAGCACCAGGTTACAGTCCAACAGGTTTATTTAAAAGCACAAGCTTTGGGAGCCTAAATCCTCCTTCAGGTGTTAGTGAGAGAGGTGGCTTCAGCCACAGAATTTATAAGTAAAAGCTCAAAGGGCCACACAACTGATGAGGATGTACTAAACAAAACTAAGATGCTGTTAAATCTTTAACCACTTAGAAGGTTTTAATTAATTAATATGAATATATAATCCCCAAATTCCTTTAAAGGCACTGTTCTGAGAGAACTGAACGTTTTATTAGTGTAAAGAAGAGGTGACACACACTCTCACACAGATCCTCTCCCATAATCACAAACGCATACACACACATCCTGTCTACCCCACACACACACATCTCTCTCTCTCACACACACTCACACACACACACCCTTTCCATATATTCTATTTTGTTCAAACAGCATGCAATTTATACACAGTCAGTCAATGCGGTGTTTTATAAATCTCTACTTTAGAAATAAAACCAGTCTGAGTTCAAACAAAAGCACAAACAGATTTTGAACAAAGGCTCACACCGAATATGCATTATATAACCTAAAAAGTCACCTGTTCTTTACACTAATAGAACCTTTAGTTCTCTCAGGGCAATGACTTGAAAGAAATTTGGGGATTAACATATACATATTACTCAATTAAAACCTCCTAACTGATTAAAGATTTAACAGCATCTTAGGTTTGCTTAATAAGTTCTCAACAGTGGTGTGATCCTTTGATCTTTTACTTAAATTCTGTGTCTGGTGCCAGCTCCCTCACTAACACCTGAAGGAGGAGCTTGTGATTTCAAGTAAACCTAGTGGAATATAACCCGGTGTCATGTGATTTCTGACCTATTTGGGGCAGCATTCCTTCAATATTGAACTGATTTGTCTAGGCCTAGTGTTCAAGCATATAAACTCACAGCCCCTTGGCATGTTTTATACACAATGAAATAAATGTATATACTTACAGTTAAACAGGAGCTGGTGCCTGAGAGCTGACAGCCTCCAGCATAAGCCATGGTCAGTGCAGACAGATTATAATGGCCGGCTGTTCTCCACTAAAGATTTTCTGACATTTAACAAAATATTTCCATTTATAGTTTAAGGCTTATCTATAAATTGATATCTCCTACAATGTATACGTTTCAAATTGGCTCAGTTTATAGTTTACATAAATATATAATTATGTAAAGTATCTGTTGAATCATGTTGGAAAATGTGTCTTTTGCTCACCCAGAGACTCCAGGCAAAATTTTCAGTTTTCTCAAAATAGCCCGTTCTGCAAAGGGCCATGATTTGGAATCCTCTTTGTGTTGTTTGTTCCAGTTCACTGCAAGACTGGTGTGTGTTCTGGTTTATTAAAATGTATTCAAATGTTGTGTGATGTTCATTTGCCTGGACAGCTGTCTTTAATTGTATACTGCTGGATGACATCACGTGTGATAATGTCAACATTTTGCTGCAAATTATAAACTTTGTTCCACTCAAATCAATCAGCATTTTCAAGTAATTGCTGCTTCCCTGTACTTTCCATCCACAGTACATCCAACATTTATTCAGTACAATGCTTTGATTAAAGCACCAATTAAGTCTGTAATTACATGGCAGATTCCATAAGAATAAGCTACTTTTGAATGTGCCACATCGTTCAGGGTTCCAAATATTGAGTGTAAGACTTTGCATAGCTTTCTGCACTGAAACACGAAATACCCTTTAATTAGGTTCATATTCCTTTAATATGAAAAGACTTAGTTTTCTTTTCAGGACAATTAATTATTTGCATTTATATTGCACATTTCACAGCCGCAGGATTGCCAAACCACTTTGTAGCAACAATATGTTTTTGGAATCTTGGGAAACAAGGCAATAAACCTTCTGTGAGCCATCTTCCACAAATTGCAATGGGTGGGCTATGGGTGACCTGAGACTGTGTTATTGACTGAGAGGTAAATAATGACAGGACGCTCAAGACGGCACTCATGCTGTTATTTAGAATCGTATGGTGGGACATTTTAAATTCACCTGAGGAGGGCTAACAGACATGGCACATCAACTCCTCTGACAGAGCGTGAATCTGGCTGTACAGTTGTCTGCCAGTACTGCATTGGAACTCAGCCCTCAAATCCCTGAACTTGGGCTTGGATTCACAAACGTCTGACTCAGTGATGAGAGTGTGAACAGCTGACTGAAGGCTGACACCCCAACATATGATTTACAAATACATCCAAATTGTTTGTCTCTCCAAGGACACCTAACATTAAATTGAAATACAGAATTTGTTCATTGTCATTCATAGTATTTAAAGATGATATATAATTTGGATTAACTCAGCACTACAGGATTCAACACAAGTTTTGATTTTGGTATTTATTAAGTCACAAAAATAGTAGATTTATTTAAGATTCAACCATAAATATTTAAGAAATAAGATTTGTTTGTTCGTCAACAAATGTGTGGGGAAAAATTGTTCTAATTAGCAAGAAGATTTTGATCACAAAAGTATTTTCACACTTTTCGTCAGTAGCTTTCATTTTTATTTTAAACATAATTTATGCAAAATTAGGATAACCATTGAAAACTGATGTTCAGTAGTTGCATTCAAGTTTCTGTGATTTCTGGTTTTAGCAGCAGCAACACATACGCCCACCCACCCAACTGGCTACAACCCATACTGAATTCATCACTGCAAGGACTTTCCATTCATTACATTTCTTCACAGTCCTCAACAAGCATTTGAAAATTATATTATTTTGGGCACAATACCTAATAGGTGCATTTTGGAAGTTTTCAAATATATATATGTATGTATATATATATATATATACATATTTTAAAAATGATAGAATTCATTATTGTGTCCTAATAATACTAGAAAGCAATTTTACATATTTCTGATAAAAGGAAAACACTGTGGATGCTGGAAAACTGAAACAAACACAGGAAATGCTGGAGAAACTCAGCAAAGGTAACGGGAACTGCAGATGCTGGAGAATCCCAGATAACAAAGTGTGGAGCTGGATGAACACAGCAGGCCAAGCAGCATCTTAGGAGCACAAAAGCTGACGTTTCGGGCCTAGGCCCTTCATCAGAAACCATGCTTTTCTGATAAGAGGTCTAGGCCCGAAACGTCAGCTTTGTGCTCCTAAGATGCTGCTTGGCCTGCTGTGTTCATCCAGCTTCACATTTTGTTATCTCTGAAACTCAGCAGACTGTGCAACATCTGTGGAGATGTTTCTGTTTCTCTCTCAGGTCTGGAAGCAGCTGTGGAAAGAGAAACAGAAACATCTCCACAGATGCTGCACAACCTGCTGAGTTTCTCCAGCATTCTCCAAATTTATGTCAGATTTCTTCGTTCTTTTCTATAAATTAAAGTTGGGACAGTCATAAATTAGACCATAAAACCATAAGAAATAGGAACAGTAGTTCCTTTGAGCCTGATTCACCATTCAACAGGATCATGGCTGATCTGACATTCCTCGCATCTGCTTTCCTGCCCTTTCCCCATCACCCCTGAATCCCTTTGGATTGACAGTCTTGTTTTAAATGTTCATGTTGTGTTAAATCTTCAGCTTTATTTATAGAATGGGATCAAGTCACTATCCTTAAATATTTTGGGGAATCATTTCAAAGCAAACTTTAAATGTTTTGAAAATCTGTTTTTTTATGCTGATTCATGACAACTTTTAGGTTTTGTGATACGTAAATAAACCTGAGCAGTATCTCAAAAGTATTTTGAAATGTAGGGCCATTTTGGGGTGTGATTTACAGTGGTGACATTCAAAGTGGAAACTCGAGCCCTAGACAGACTGGAGGCACTAGGACTGTTTTTTTCACTGGAAGTTAGGAGGTTGAGGGGTGACCTCATAAAACTAATAAAATCATGAGGGGAATGAATAGGGCAGACAGCCAAGCTCTCTTCCCCAGGGTAGGGAAGCCCAAAATGAGGGGTATATTTTTAAAGTCAGAGGAGAAAGATTTAAAAAGGACATGAGGGGCAATTTTTTTTTTACACAGAAAGTGGTTCGTGTGGGGAATTAACTGTCTCTTGATAACACAGCATTTTGCAAAAATCAAAAAGAGATTGATAAGGTGGTAATTGGGACAAATGGGAACCCTTATCAGCCTCTAGCTAGAATTTGCATTTGTTTAACAACTTTCAAAAACTCAGGACGCCCCAAATCACTAGATAATAAGTGAATCACTTAGTTGCTGTCATGTCAAACTCCACTTGATGTACAGAAGTGCCAGTGGCATAAATATCAGATAATCTACTTCAGTGATACTGGTTGGAGGGTAGATACTGCCTGGGAGACCAATTAATTTTCCTGGCCTTTTGTCAAATAGAACCATGAGATGTATGGTGCTGACCTCATAAGGCAGACAGTACTGACATTTAGTATCTCATCTGAAAACAATACCTTTAACAGTATGGCACTCACTCCCACTGCATTGGCTTGCAATGTGAGCTTCAAAATGACAAATCAAAAGAACATTTCTCTGGCTGACATGCTAGCACCTCACTGCCTCATTGCCTGGACCCGACTCCACCCATGTGACCTCTGTCTCCCATATCTTGCCCAGATACGATTAAATGCGCAGGTCACATATCTCCGTGCTCAAGCAAACTCTCCCACAAATTCCCTCATTGGACTGTAATGGTGTCCAGATGCCATGGTGACAATTTATTGCCAATTGGCAAACTACCTCCAGCATTTTCTTTGGTCCTTTCTTCAATGACAATGATGAAGTTCCTGACTGTTCTAGATGCCAACCATGAAGATGAGGTAAGGATCTACTGTGAAGAAGGAAGCCCCTGACAGTGATGCTGTAAGATGTCAGATACAAAAACACAAAGAAGCCTTGCTCCCTCCTTGGCTATAATTTTATTGTTGTATTAATAAAGCCCTTGTCACTTGCTTTTAAGTTGGCTATTTATTCCATTACTCTTTCTTTTAACTGTCCTATTCTCCTGTTTAGTTTTTGTCTGCCTCCAGAGTTTCATTATTTTCTTCCACACTTTTCTGTATACAGCAATAGCAACAGCTCCATCAACACTCAAGATGTTTGACCAACACAGGACAAAGCAGTTCCAACAGGCTCCCCAACAAGCCACTCACTGTCCCATCTTGGAAATATATCACCGTTCCTTAAGTGTCGCTGGTTCAAAGTCCTGGAATTCCCTCCCTCATGGCATTGTGGGTCAACCCGAAGCAGGAGGACTGCAGCGGTTCAAGAAGGCAGCTCACCACTACCTTCTCAAGGGACAACTAGGGATGGGCAAGAAATGCCAGGCCCAGCCAGCGATGCCCATATCATGTGAATAAATAAGATAGACTATATTCAACAATTATACAGGACTTTAAACCAAGCAAAATGGTCCAATACACTTCACTGTAAAATAACTCCAGCGTGTCCAGTGTCCATTCTCCAAGTAACCTTTATATACATATGGAAAGCCCTTGATGCTGTTACAGTTCCCACAGAGCCAGCTCTCAGGCTGTCAGAATGTCTGACACTCCGCTTTTTATCTGTCAGCCAGGGGTCCCCGATTGGACCAGAGTGATGCCCCAGTCACTGAACTCATACTTTAGGATGTCCACTTGGTTGACCTTGTTATAATTGCTACACATTAGACATTGCTAAACAAAATTTGACACTGAGTCAAATAAGGAGATGTTAGGTCAAATGACCATGATGATGGTTGCAAAAGTATAGAGAGGTGAGGGGGTGGGAGGTGGAGAGATGGAGAAGTGGGGAGGTGGAGAGGTCGAGAGGTGGAGAATACAGAGATGGAATTCTGAAACCAAATGCATCGGCACCTGAAGACAGGATCATCAATAGTGCAGTTATAAAAAAAATCAGAGATGTATCACAAGCCAAAATAGTATGAGATTTTGCAAATTTGTGCAAAAGATTAAAGTTTTTGATTCAATATTTAAATATTCCTCTTCAATACATTATTTTTCTTCCAATCAAACCATTGATCAATGCAACCACACTATTTGTCATTCACTATTCACACTTAGTCAGCCAATATTTAGCCTGTACCTTAAATATCTTTCACATGCTATTTGATGTCCTTTTTTTCCCAATCAATAAAACTGAATTGAAAAGATCTCCTTAACCTATGATTGTTGGATATTTTCCACCCTAAGGCTTTTAAGCCTTTGTCCTTATCTATATTCTACGTGACTACTTGCCATTGCGTCACTTCTCCAGACCAGAGTTTATTCAGTTGTCACTTAGAAACAACAGGAAATACAAACTTCCTGATTTCAGTTTAGAAAACCCAAGTGAAGTGCTGAAACCACATTCCATTCTCAAGCTCTCAAATGTATCCAGTAACTTGTTCCTTACAAAGAAAATCTTGCAGAAAATTACAGATCGACTTTTTCTGCCTCCTAATGCATAAATGAGGAAATTTGCTTAGGTGGGCAAAATAATATTGACATTCTGATTTTCTAGATAAAATAATTGCAATTTAAGATTAAAATCTAAATCTAACAGTGCAGCTAAAAAAGAATTGGCTCATCAAATAGGGTTTACTTTATTGCCACCTAAGGCATTTGAAAGGGTTTATTGCATGACAAAGCACATTCACATAGAAATGACTCATGGAGTATCATTTTCTGGCAGTTACATTGACTGCTGAAACATTGAAATGTAAACTCATCACATTATTGCAAACATCTGCCATGTAAGAGACTATCACTCAGAATTGGGTTTTATCACAAATAGCTTTCCTTTCCTCTCACTAAACAGGTTCTTATGACATAGGGACGGTTGAAATTTCTTTTACAATTCCATTCCAAAGCAGGTGTTAATGCTGGTTCAAACTGGTGGGAAATTCCATTGTGATGGCCTCACTGATAGTGTCTCATTCCAATGAGAATTTGCTTTCTCCCAGTGCTGCCAATTGGCTATTGCCTGCATCTTTCATTGCCTGCTCCATGCCAATGGATTGGGAGTCAAGGTGAGTGAGCACTCAAACATAGGAGGGAAAACCAAGTCAATTAAGTTTTCTTTCCTCTTGGCTTTCTACAACTTCCCAAGGCCACACCTTCATCAATAACTACGTAGGACTAGTTTGTGTGAAGAATTCTCTGGTGTCAGTCCTAAATTTAGCCTTTACTACGCTGTGAAGAGAAATAAAAGTGGGTATATACTCAACATAACTTGAAGTAATAGGCTTGTAAACTCTATTCAGTGAATTGTTGTGTTCCTATACCAAAGAAAAATGAATTGCACCCACATATTAGAGATTGAATAGATGCATTTTAGGTGCCCAGTCCATCTTCTTTCTGAATCTATGGTTAATGGTTGATTTCTACATGTACCTAGCACCTTCCAGTCATAATGCATATTATGTATAACGGAGTGTTCAGGCCCTGAAGCCATGAAACATCATGCATTTACAAACTGCCAGACATCTCAAAAACATGTTACCAACTGTGTAATATTTTTGAGTTTCAGTCACTGTTTTAATGGAGGAAACATGGCATCTTCATCAAACATAGACCAGATGATTCCTCAGTTTAACATCCAATCTGAAAGGTGACACATCCAATACTTCCAGTGCACCCCTGCACAGGAGTCTAATCTTCATTTTTATACTGCAGTCCTGAAGGGGAAATTGAACCCAGTCCTTTGTGGCTCCCAGGAAAGGGTTCACTGAGCTACATCTCTATATTCATGTAGCTATGAACTCACTAACATGTACCTCTCATCCTCCAAAACAGAGAAATAAAGAGAAAAAAAAATTGTCTGATTTGAAGATAGATTTTCTTTTAAATAAAAAATTCAATGGAATTCACATTATATCATCATCATTTAAACCTAATTAGATGTTGTTTGGTTTTCTTCTTGATTAATTCATGGTTGCTGTCCATGGTACATCATCTTGATTGAAATATATCAAATCTGAACTATTTTTGGATTATGGATAATTTGTGATATTATGTAAATGTGCACAAAATAGAACCTTTGATCATTTTGAGGGATTATTATTGCTGCATGGAAAAACCACTTATTAATGAATATATTGACTCACTAATTGTAAACCAACTGCTTTATGACAGGAACATAAGACATAAACTCACTGACTTTGGATCAACAGTGGGACAACATTTATTAGTGCAAGTAAGTAGGTTAGTTTAGGGGCAGACAATGGGATATATACTGAACTGCATTTGCGTTGATGGGCAAAAGAGGCCAAATTTGTTTGAGTCTAACTATCCTTACTTCTTTTCCTTCAAAGGCTGAGAGGCACTGCCACGTGAAAAAGCACAAAACATTATATATCTTGGGGCCTTCCACAGAATTCCCCAGCCCCTAAACCACATGCTCCTCCTAGAACCTGACAATACTCCCTTTCCCTCGTTCCTGATCCTGCCTTTTCCTTGTCTGATGTTATGAAACTGGAAAACCCCTCCTTAACCCAAGTACACCTCTCACTTTTAATTGTTGGTCCCACAAGGTCTCTTTCCAATTAAACCTACTCGAATATTCAGGATTGGTCTTTAATGGGGCCTTAAGAAGCCTGATCCATTTCTGTAACTATCTTAATGTTGCAATAGTTACACACTAACATTCAAATCTGGTATCACTTCTCACCAGGTTGAAATCAAGTGGATATCTGGTAATGCTTCAGGAAAAGTGAATACAAAACAGAAAACATTGCTCATGAGATAACAAAGTGTGGAGCTGGATGAACACAGCAGGCCAAGCAGCACCTTAGGAGTTGCAGGAACAGCAACTCATATTCCACTTGGGAGCCCTGCAGCCCAGTGGTATCAATGTGGATTTCACAAGCTTCAAAATCTCCCTTCCCTCTACCGCATCCCAAAACCAGCCCAGTTCATCCCCACCCCCCCAACCTGTTCTTCCTCTCACCTCAAGCCGCACCTCCATTCCCGACCTCCTAACCTCATCCCGCCCCCTTGACCTGTCCATCCTCCCCGGACTGACGTATCCCCTCCCTACCTCCCCACCTACACTCACCTCTGCAGGTTCCATCCCCACCTCTTTAACTTGTCTGCCTCCTCTCCATGTATCTTCTCCTCTCCACCTATCTTCTCCTCTATCCACCTTCGATCTGCCTCCCCCTCTGTCCCTATTTATTTCAGAACCCTCTCCCCACCCCTCGTTTCTGATGAAAGGTCTAGGCCCAAAATGTCAAAAAAAAAGCTTTTGTGGTCCGAAGATGCTGCTTGGCCTGCTGTGTCCATCCAGCCCCACACTTTGTTATCTCGGATTCTCCAGCATCTGCAGTTCCCATTATCTCTGATACAACGTTGCTCATGATCTTTGTTATTCATTCCCACACATGAATTTATCCCGCTTGAAATAATAGTTTGCTTGTGACTCATCTCAAGAGAGATGGAACTGCTTTGTATAATTGTTGAACCATTATCCGTGTCTAGATGATGAATGTGCAATCATACAATTAAAGAGGTGGTTTATGCACTTTCCATAATCAACGTGGGTGCCTATAACAAATTGTAACTGGAGGTTGTAAATTTGACTTAAGGATAGAACCACAATTGTAGTTTTCTGTACTTGTAATCTAGCTGAAATAAATGGGTAATTAAGCACTTTGTAGTTTTTGAACAAAGGTATCCTGCAGCTTTCATACAATCTGAGATAGTTGCGAAGGAGTTAGAAATAACTGTGTGAAAGACAGCTTTATTAATGTTGCCTACAAGCCCACATTTTAAGATTCTTCAAATATTAGATTCTGAACTCAGAGCATTAGAGAATTAGAGAAATGTAAATTCATGCATTGCTTCCTTGGATCTCAAAAAGCTCCTCATGCACCAATATCTGACTAAACTGTGGAGGTGCACTTTCATCTAAATTCAAGATGAGAACAAGTAGAGACTTGGAAAGATAATCCTGTACGACTGAGTGATATTAATGGTTTCGCCAGATTAACAAAGACATATAGATTGTTCATGTTTATACAGAACACATTAGATCATTTATCTTTTAATAGGAAAGTCAATTATGTAAATCTCAGCAATTGCTTAATTGAATATTTCAGTTGATTGAGGGAGATTTCATGCTGTCTCTCTGCTTTGATTGAAAACTGGGTCACCATTAATTGCTTGATATTATCATGAGGCTAAAGTGTTATTTTTAAATCATTCAAGCTCAACTTGCCAATAAACTATTTTGGTTGTCGAAAAGGAAATAATTTTCCTTTCATCACTCAGGGTGGAATCTTATAGTGGTCCAAGGGACACAATTTTATTAAGTTAGTGATGTGATCTTATCGGAGTTTGAGTGAGGTGGTCTCTCCATCCTAAGGTTGAAATCATCTCACTCCGTTTTTTATGTTTTTCACAAGCAGCATGCTGAGATTGTCATTAGAGCTAATGCATTCAGGCAGATGTATAAGGCACAAGTTAGGGGTCTGGCACATGGAACACAGAACAGCATTGAAAAAAGGCCATTCAGCTCATCATGTCTGTGCCACCAGGATGCAATTCTAAACTAATCCCATCTGTCTGTATCTGGTCCATCTCCCTGTTAACACTGCCTGTATCTGGTCTGTCTTCCTGTTATCACAGCCTATATCTGGTCCATCACCCTGTTAACACAGCCTGTATCTGGTCCATCTTCCTGTTATCACAGCCTGTATCTTGTCCATCTCTCTGTTAACACTGCCTGTATCTGGTCCATCACCCTGTTAACACAGCCTATATCTGGTCCATCACCCTGTTAACACTGCCTGTATCTGGTCCATCTCCCTGCTATCACAGCCTGTATCTGGTCCATCTCCCTGTTATCACAGCCGGTATCTGGTCCATCACTCTGTTAACACAGCCTGTATCTGGTCCATCACCCTGTTAACACTGCCTGTATCTGGTCCATCTCCCTGTTATCACAGCCTGTATCTGGTCCATCACCCTGTTAACACTGCCTGTATCTGGTCCATCTTCCTGTTATCACAGCCTGTATCTGGTCCATCTCCCTGTTAACACTGCCTGTATCTGGTCCATCTTCCTGTTATCACAGCCTGTATCTTGTCCATCTCTCTGTTAACACTGCCTGTATCTGGTCCATCACCCTGTTAACACTGCCTGTATCTGGTCCATCTCCCTGTTATCACAGCCTGTATCTGGTCCATCTCCCTGTTATCACAGCCGGTATCTGGTCCATCACTCTGTTAACACAGCCTGTATCTGGTCCATCACCCTGTTAACACTGCCTGTATCTGGTCCATCTCCCTGTTATCACAGCCTGTATCTGGTCCATCTCCCTGTTAACACAGCCTGTATCTGGTCCATGACCCTGTTATCGCTGCCTGTTCAGGTTGTCTGCTAAGGTCAGACTAGGAGAATGGATATCGCTTTCTTTCCTCTCACAGAGACTGAGGAGGTCACATCAGAGGCAGGTCAGTGGAAGGTGACATTATCAAAACACATTTGATGAAACTGGTAAAACTGGGAGAATGGAATAGAATCCTCACAAGAAGCAGGGAATGAGATAATTCTGGGAGTCATTGGGTTTGTAATGGATACTGGTGGCCAGCCTATCCCCAGAAATGGAAATCAAATGAAATCAATAAAGGAAAGAGTCAGAGATGGGCCAGGTGAATGTGAGAAAAAGATGGAAACTGGAACCAAACCTGACGATTTTATTTTTCCAATTTCAAATGAGACCAGAAAGCAACATCAAAGACATCATCAATGTACCAGAGAAAACGTTGGACTGGGACAAGCAATGTTCCACATTCCCCAAAAAGACACCGGCATACTGGAACCCATGAGGGTACCCAGGAGCACCGCTTCAACCTGTAGGAATAAGATGATTGAAAGAAATTGTTCAAAGTGAGACTGAGCTCAGCTGGGTGAGGAAGGATGATGGATGGTGTTTATTCAGGCCTCTTTTCAAGGAAGAAACAGACAGCCTTCTGATGGAGAATGGATGTGTTGAGGAATTGTACGTCCATTGGTGTAATGGAGTCAGCTAGGACCTGAAACCTGAAGATTATGGAGCCAATGAAAAAGCTTTAGAAGAAAATACACGTGGGAAGAGATTGGACAAGGAGGAAAGAACACAGTCATGATAGGAAGAAGTAAGTTGTGGGTTGCAGAAACAGTCTGAAATAATGGATCTTCCAGGGTGGTCCTATGTGTGGATTTTGGAAGTGAGCTGTGTGGGCTTGGGAATCTATGAAGTTCGGAGGCTGTGGAAGGGAGATCAACAGAGGAGATGAAGTCAGTGACAGCCTGGAAACAACAGACTGATGTTCAGTGGTGAGGTCATTGTGCAGCAGGAGATAGGAAGAAGTGTCTGAGAGTTGATACTCAGCCTCTGCCTAGTCGAGGCCTGCATGCTAGACAATAGCCACATCCCCCTATTGACAGGTTTACAATAAGATTGGGCTTGGACTTCAGGTTACACAAAATCTTAAACCATGATCCATTTGTATTCTCTTAATGGAATCTCTGTTTCCTTTGAAGGTAGTAAAGTCTGACAACCTGAAATAGTAGATAAAAGATCTGACACAGACTTCAAGAGTGTATGGACCAATTGCTTTAATAAGTTTGATAATGTTTAAATATTTCTTTACAATGCAATCACTTAACAGGCAAGCTGTTTTGTTTGACAATATCATACTTTTAAAGTTTTGTTTCTCCTAAGCTGCATTTATTTTTTAAAAATGTCAAAGAGTATCTGACACAACATTTCTGCAAATTTACTGATGCAGCATTGGCTCAGTCTTTAAAAAAATTCAGCTTCTAACAGCAGAACAGTTAATTCTACACCACAGAAACAGAAGATTTAGACACGTTGCAATTAAATCTTTCATCTCAAAATATGTATTTTGACTTTGCAATATAAAAGAAGCTGCAATCATTTAGCAAATTGGAAAAGGGAAAAAAAATGCAACTGCTGGAGATCTGACTGCAGTCTTTCTGAATACTGCTTCCTGGTGTGAAGTTTTCATTGACTGGAAACAAATATTAAGGATTCAAACTGGCAGCAGATAATGGGATTTTCAGATCCGACGGCAGCAAGTCCGTGAGAGTTCTGAGCCATTAAACCCAGCATATCTGCATGACCTCTGAACTTGGAGTGCTGAAACATGTAGGACATCAGACTGATCAAATCTAACCACCACAGTAAAAGGCAGAGATCGAAGGTTTCATTTATAATACTTCAAGATATCTGCTCCATTTCTGGGGTGAGCTCAGGTAGCTCAGTTGGATGGTTAACTCGGAAGTAAAGCACAAACTAAAGTCAGCAGACTGAGTTTAATCCCCAGCCCAGTTGTGGTACTTCATATTACCCCATACTTGTGGAATTGTTACTCTCAAGCTATAGGTAGCTAAGTGTCTCCTTCAGACAACAGTAATTACCTGTGGTCCTTTGTGACTATAAAACCTTACTGTGCTCCAGGTCTAGCCTCCAGCTCTTTTTACAGCTTTATTTACTTGGACTTGATTAAACCTAGGCGCGTATTCATTCAAGCACAATGCACATCAAAAGTAAGCAGTCCCAAATAGTCAAGCACAGAAAGTGGACACTGCGATGATCAGTTAAGCTCCTAGTGGCTTTCTACGTATCAAGTTACAGTTACTGGAGCAATGTTGAGTGACTGTTCTACCACGAAGAATGGTGATTATTTGAAATCAGCCTGCGAGACTTCTCCAATTTATCCCCAATTTTTACAATCTAGGTGAACATTTACTGACGCAAATCACAGCCTTGATTCCTTTATTTGAGATAACATTCGAGAAGGTTTGGAAGTGATAACATGTAATTTCAAAACAGGACTCAGTTAATCTGAAGACTTTGCCCTATGTTGTTATGGTAACAATGTAACTGCAAACAAAATACTCAGCTGTTTTGAAAGATCCCTCCCATGTGATTAAAGATGTCTTAATTTCTTTTTAAAATTCATTACAGTAAACAATAGGAAATCTCTCACCACGTAAGACATAATCTAATAGTTGCTTTATTTTATTTTCATCACAACTCGGTCACAGCATCGATACAAAATTGGTTAAGGGACAGAAAGTAGAGTGGAGCACCATATGGTTGTTTCAGATTGAAATAAAATGTGAGATAGCAAAGTGTGGAGCTGGATGAACACAGCAGGCCAAGCAGCATCTCAGTAGCACAAAAGCTGACGTTTCGGGACTAGACCCTTTATAGTTCCCATTGTCTCTGAAGTAAAGTGTGTATAGTTTTCCCAAAGGTCAATTTAAAGGCCTCTGTGATATTTATTAATGAGTGAATTTGTTTCTACAAGACTTTGCAGATGGCAACAAAAGGTAAAAAGGTAATGAACAATGAGTTCAGAGGACAAACGGTCGAGCAAAATGAGCAGGCACATTGCAGATGATAGTTAGTACAACGATGTACAAAGGGCTACCTTCTGGCCAGAGTAATGAGGACAGGCAATTTAAATTAAATGAAACAATCTTAAAGTGTGTCATAGAATCCTGTGAGTGTACGCATATTTTAAAAACTCATTATAGAATCAGACAGAGTCAACATGAATTTGTAAAAGGGAAATAATGTTCAGCAAAGTTATTGGAGTTCTTTAAGTCTGCAACCAATATTATGGATAAAGGGGAAACCATAGATACAGCAGATTTTCATTTCCCAACAGTGATATCACATGTTATAAGTAGTTATAGTCTTGGGGGCATATATTAGCATTTACATAGTACTCGTTCATATACAGTCATGATCTTATCAAAAGCTGAAGGGACTGAGACCCTGAACTTTCCCATTTTTTAAATTTTCTTTCCAGGTGGTAGCAAAGATATGGAGTCTGTTTAAATAAAGTCTACATGACGGAAGTAAGAAACAGCATAGGAAAAGAGTGCTTGGTAGCAATAATCTATAGGTACCCAACTAGTAGTTCTGCAGTGGGGCAAAGTATAAACCAGGAAATATTTCAGGTTTGTAAGAAAGGCACAGCAATAATCATGGGTGATTTTAACATTTAGGTAGATTGGAAGAATCAAATCAGTAAAGATAGCCCAGAGGAAGAGTTCATTAAATGTATTAGAGATTGTTTCTTGGAGCAGGATGTTGTGGAACCAGGGAGCAGGCTACTCTGGATTTGGTATTGTGTAATGAGGGAAGTTAAGGGTCCTCTAGAAAGTAGTCACCATAGTATGATTGAATTCAAAATTCAGCTTGGGGATGATAAAGTGCAGACCCACAGTAGTATTCTGAAATTAAACAAAGGCGATTATATCTTATGATCTTATGATCCTTGGCTTAACTGATAGAACCATTATGTACTTAAAGAAAAAAAAGTGAATTACTTTGAAAAGATGAGTTAGTTCAATATTCAGGTATGGAGAGTGCACTTGAAGGAGAATGTGAAGAATTTAGAGAAGGAGCAGAATAAATTTAATAGAATTCCCTTTTGGAAGGGTCTAGAACCAGAGGCTAAGATCTCAGAACAAAGGGTCACACATTTAAGACAGAAATCAGGAAGAATTTCTTCGTTTAGAGGCTAATGAATCGGTAGCTCGATCATTAGGTATATTCAAGACTAAGATAGACAGATTTTGATCAGCAAGGGGGATCAAGGGTTAGGGGAAAAAGGCAGGAAAATGGTGATCAGATCAGCCAACATCTAACCCTATCCCCGCCTGCCTAACCTGTTCTTCCTCTCACCTATGCCCTCTTCCCAACTCAAGCCGCACCTCCACTTCCTACCTGCCAACCTCATCCCGCCCCCTTGACCTGTCCGTTCTCCCCGGACTGACCTATTCCCCCCCGCCACCTCCCCACCTATACTCTCCTCTCCAACTATCTTCTCCTCTATCCATCTTCGGTCCACCTCCCCCTCTCTCCCTATTTATTCCAGAACCCTCTCCCCATCCCCCTCTCTGATGAAGGGTCTAGGCCCGAAACGTCAGCTTTTGTGCCCCTGAGATGCTGCTTGGCCTGTTGTGTTCATCCAGCTCCACACTTTGTTATCTCGGATTCTCCAGCATCTGCAGTTCCCATTATCTCTGATCACAGCTTTAAAGTAATTGGCCAAAAAAGCACCGGAAAGATAATTTTCTTTCCTTATCCCAGTGGTGTAATCTGGAATGAACTGGTTGAAAGTGAAGTGGAAGCAGATTCAACGGCAATGTACGGAAAAGAATTGGCTAAAGAGCAATGAAAACCTACAAAATAGGAGCTGAAGTAGGCTATTCAGCCCTACAAGCCTGCCATTCTATTTTAGTAGGATCATGGGAAATCTGTCCAAGCCTCGACTCCTCTTACATGCCAACTGATCAAAGCCTACATCTCCCTGATATTTCAAAAATCAATCTAACTCCTCTTCAGAAACTTTCAGGAACTAGCCTCCACACTGCTGTGGGGCAAAACAGATAGAAATAATGTTTTTAGAAGTTGCGTATTTTTAAACCTCCACCTGTCAGCTGAGAAATGAAAAAATAATCTATGGTTCATTCAACCATTCAGAATTAGGCACAGTCTGCGGATTTGTTTTTTTTAAATAAATGCCAAAAACCTAATGAAACAGCCACAACAGTAGTCACAACTATTGTTGGATGGAATTAAAGGTTTTATGAAGTCAGTTGTTAGAGATTTCATGAAACAATTTAGAACTCCTGACGCTCCTCTGAATGCAGAGATTTTCCTCATGTGTAAACAGCCTGTGGCAGCTGAGTAAAGTATCCAAAAGCAATCTCCATTAACATTTTACACCATTACTATCCCATCCTTGAAATGTAGTTAAAGCATTTTCTTATGTGTTCATTTACCTATCCAGATGAATAATTACTATAATTAAATATAACAGTAAGCAAATATTATATAGAAGGAAGCCCTCTAAAGAGATTCAATTTTGCATCACTAAACGGGTCACCACCCGTTATGCAGACTTGAACAAAAGTTGAGTTTTTTGAGGCTATGCCTTTAGGCATAAAGTAGGGGCTTGGCTTACACATCAGTAATATTTTTGAGAGGCTTAAATCCATGCCAGTTTTTGGGAACTGCTGGTGATGAGACTGGATCAGTGCTGCTGGCTGTCGTGCTGAATTCAGAAGGGACCTGTCCTTCCAGTCCCTGTTACTAATTCATTCATGGTATGTGGAGTCGCTGGCCAGGACAGTAGACATTGCCTCTCCCTAGTTACCATTGAGAAGGTAGTGGTGTGCAGCCTTCTTGAACACTGGCAACCCGAGTATTATTGGCTGACCCACAATGCCGTTAGGGAGGGAATTCCAGGATTATGACCCAGTGACAAATTTCCAACTCAGAATGGTGAATGGCTTTGAGAAGAACATATAGGTGACAATGTTCTGATACATCTGCTGCTGTTGTCCCTCTATATGGATGCGATCATGGGCTTGGAAGAGGCTGTCTAAGGATCTTTGGTGAATTTCTGCAGTGCATCTTGTCGGCAGTACATGCTGTTGCTACTGAGCGTTTGCTACTGAGCGTTAGTGGTGAAGGGAATGAATGTTTATGTATGTGGTACTAATCAAGTGAACTGCTTTGCCCGGATGGTGTCAAGCATTTTGAGTATAGTTGGAGCTGCCCCCATCTAGGGAAGTAGGGAGTATTCCATCACACTCTTTAATTGTGCCTTACAGATGATGGATAGACTTTGGGGAATCACAAGGTGATTTACTCGCTGCAGAAATCCTAGTTTTTTGTTGCTCCTGTAGGCATTTGCATTTATATGGCTAGTGCAGTTTATAATCCATGACATGTTGACAGTAAGGGGACTCACTGATGGTAACATTAATGAATGTCATGGGGCATTGGTTAGATTCTGTTTTGTGGGAGATATTCTTTGCTTCTCATTTGCAAGGCAAAAGTATTATTTGCCGCTTATCAGCCTGAACCTGGATATCACCCAGGTCTTGCTAAACGTAGCTGTAGGCTACTTCAGTATCTGAGGAACAAAAACAAAAGTTGCTGGAAAAGCTCAGCAGGTCTGGCAGCATCAGTGAAGAAAAAAAAATCAGCGTTAATGTTTTGGGTCCAGTGACCCTTCCTCAGAGCAGTATCTGAGGAGTTGTTAATGGTACTGATCATCATGCTGTCATCTGAGAACACCTTACTCTGACCTTATGTTGGAAGAACAGTAATACAAGACGCAGTTGAAGATTCCTGGAGCCAGGAGACCACTCTGAGGGAGTCCTGATGAAATGTCCCAAAATAGTCATGAATGACCTCCAACAACCACAACATTCTTCCTGTGTGCACTGTATGACTTGAGCCAGCAGTGAATTTGTCCCAATTTACATTTACTCCAATATAAAACCAAAGAACTGCACATTCTGGAGCTCTGAAAGCAAACAGAAATTGCTGGGGAACTCAGCAGGTCCGGTAGCATCTGTGGGAAGAAAGCAGAATTTGAGTCTGGTGGTTCTTCATCAGAACTGCTCTGCTGAACAGTCACAGGGCTCAAAATGTAAACTCTGCTTTCTTCCCACAGATGCTGTCGGGCCTGCCGAGTTTTGATTCAACAGCAATTTCTGCTTTTGTTTCACTTACTCAATTTTTGCTAGAGCTCCTTGATTCCACACATGGTTAGATGTATTCTTGATATCAAGGGCTGTCACTCTCACCTTTCCTCTGGAATTCAGCTCCTTCATCCATGATTGAAACAAGGCTGTAATGAGGTCAGGAGCTGAGTGGCCCTGGTAGAACCCAACCTGGGCATCACTGAGCAGGTTCTGCCTGATAGCACTGTAGGTGACACCTTCCATCACTTCACTGATGATTGAGAGTGGGCTGATGGGGTGGTAACTGTTCAGGTTAGATTTGTCCTGCTTTGCGTGTACAAACATACCTGAGCAATTTTCTATATAGTTGGATAAATGTCAGTGCTGTAGCTATACTGGAAGAGCTTGGCAAGGGGAGCGGCAAGTTCTGGAGCACAAGTCTTCGGTACTATTGCCGGAATGTAGTCAAGGCCCATAGTCTTTGCAAGATCTAGTGCCTGTTTCTTGGTATGATGTAGAAGGAATTGAATTGGCTGAAGACTAGCATCTATGATGCTGGAGACTACTACTTCTGGCTGAAGATCTCTCTAAATGCTTCAGCCTTTGCACTGAAGTGCTGGCTTCCCCATAATTGAGGATGGGGATATTTGTGGAGGCTCCACCTGCAGTGTTTTGCTTAATTGCCCACCATTATACATGACTAGATGAAACAAGATTGAGGCGCTTAGATCTGATCCATTAGATGTGCCGATCACTTGCTGCTTATGCTGTTTGGCATTCAGATAGCCCTGTTTGGTAGCTTAATCAGGTAAGCCTGGTGCTGCTCTTGGCATGCCCTCCTACACTCTCCATTGAACCGGGGTGATTCCCCTGGCTTGATGGTAATGGTTGAGTGGGGGATATGCTGGGCCATGAGGTTACAGATTGTGCTGGAGTACAATTATGCTGCTGTTGACGGCCCACAGTGCCTCATGGATATCCGGTCTTGAATTACAGCATCATCTCACAGGGTTTAAATGAGAAAGGAGCAAATGTGAATAAGATGGACAAGACTATTCCTGTCAACTATATTCCCAACACTAGATGAGGTAGATGAAACATTCAGGATTTTCGAGTTAAACATTAAGGCCCAACTTTACAGAAGTTCAATTGTTTTATGGATGCAAATAGCAATAGTTTGTTTCAGCAACTTACATCACATCACTAACCAACCAATGTTACAAACCCTCTTTAAGGACTGAGCTCACTGAGCCCTGGGAACTTGTGTTTTCCTTAAACAGATGTCATTTTTATCTTGTAGACTCTGGGGAGCAAACCACTACATAGAGGTTAACAAGATATAGTTCATGTCATGTTAGCAACTTTACATGATGCACTGATGTGAAAAACATTGTCACTGAGACTTTGAGGGGGACCAGATTTGCCACTTCTCACTATGTAGAACATTACAGCACAGTACAGGCCCTTCGGCCCTCGATGTTGTGCCGACCTGTCATACCGATCTGAAGCCCATCTAACCTACACTATTCCAAGTACGTCCATATGCTTATCCAATGACGACTTAAATGTACCTAAAGTTGGCGAATCTACTACCGTTGCAGGCAAAGCGTTCCATTCCCTTACTACTCTCTGAGTAAAGAAACTACCTCTGACATCTGTCCTATATCTTTCACCCCTCAATTTAAAGCTATGCCCCCTTGTGCTCGCCGTCACCATCCAAGGAGAAAGGCTCTCCCTGTCCACCCTATCTAACCCTCTGATTATTTTATATAGCCATACGTTTTAATCATGTTAGAACTAACTGATGAAAATACAATATGGACTTTATATGACAAAATTCTATCTCTATGATCTTTTGTTAATGCTACAATTTTTGATTAAAAGCATGGTATACCCTTAATTACCTATTTGACAATTTCCTTGTCAAATCAATTGAGCTTTCTGAATTAGAAGCAGCCAAATTAATGTCGACTAAATAGTGCAGAATAAAGTCTCACTATTGTAAAGGCCACATTTTGTTTTATTTTTCTAGATTTGTCATTGTGAATTCAAGGGGGTAAGGGGTTGTTTTAAACACCAAGGATTTCGGAAGGTTTGCCGCATTTCTTAAATGCAACTGATTTGACACTTTATGTAAGTGCTGTTTATACAGTATTGAGAGCCCAGCTACAGGTAAACTTGGGCAAAGGGGTACATACAAATGTAACTTTCACCAGTAACAAACAACTGATTGGTCTGTGGCCTAGCAACCAGTTATTGATGACAAAGGCCTTCTGCCTGCCTACAGCTGTGTGATTGGCTCAACAGCTTTGGGGTGTTATTGTTCTGCCAAAAGCTAGTGGGCATGTGAGGAGAGGAGCTGATTTTGCTTTGCAATAAAATCATCTTTCTGAATTTTTCTGAAGAAGGGTCAAGGCCGAAACGTCAGCTTTTGTGCTCCTGAGATGCTG
Organism: Stegostoma tigrinum; assembly: GCF_030684315.1. Classification (NCBI taxonomy): domain Eukaryota; kingdom Metazoa; phylum Chordata; class Chondrichthyes; order Orectolobiformes; family Stegostomatidae; genus Stegostoma; species Stegostoma tigrinum. The sequence continues at coordinate 1,292,499 of NC_081373.1, forward strand.
CTTGGCCTGCTGTGTTCATCCAGCTCCACGCTTTGTTATCTTGGATTCTCCAGCATCTGCAGCTCGCACTATGTCAGATGGAATTTAATCCTAATCAGTGTGAGGTAATGCATTTTAGGAGTTCTAATAACGGTAGGACATACACAATAAGCAATGGGCCCCTAGAGAGTATTTAGGAACATAGGGACCTTGGTGTACTAGTCCATAGATCCCTAAAGGTGTCAGCACAGGTAGACAAGGTGGTGAAGAAGGCATACAGGATGCTCATCTTCATTAGCCGGGTAGAGAATATATGAGCAAGGAATTTTTATTCCAACTTTAAAAAAAATTGGTTAGAACCCAAATGGAATACTCTGTGCAGTTCTGGTTGCCACACTATCGGAAGGACAGGATTGCAATGGAGAGGATGCACAGGAGATTCACCAGGATGTTGCCTGGATGAAAGTATCACTTATGAAGAGAGACTGGAGATACTAAGTTTCTTTTCCTCAAGCAGAGGCAGTGATGGGTTTGGGGCAGCTGAAGTATACAAAATTATAGGATGCACAGACAGGAGGATTTGAGAAAAAGCTTTTGTTTCATGCAGAGGATGGAATAGATAGGAAAAGTGCAGCCTGACATTGAGGTGGAGGCAGGTGCTCTCCCAACTTTTAAGAAGTGTTGCAATGTGCCTTTAAAATGCCAGTGCACAAAAGTTTAATGGGTCAAGTCTAAGTAAATATTGGTGTTTGTGTGGTGGGCCAAATGGCCTGTTTCAATGCTATATGGCTCAATGATTTCATGGCTCTAAGTGGCAGGCAGCTAGCCACCAGGATACATGAACATCAACTAGCCACAAAACGACATGACCCACTATCACTCGTATCCTTACATACAGATGAGGAAGGACACCACTTTGATTGGGACAACACATCCATCCTAGGACAAGCCAAACAGGGACGCGCACGAGAATTCCTAGAAGCATGGCATTCCAACCGGAACTCCATCAACAAACACATTGACTTGGAGCCAATCTACCATCCCCTGAGAAAAAGAACAGGAAATGACATCACCAACCCAAGGAAACCTAACCAGATAAATAGAAAGCGGGACATAACACCAGCGCTTCGTCGGAGGCTCACTAATGATGTTACCTGGTATGGTGACGAAACGTCTGAAAATGAACCTTCCAGCTCAGCGAGCAAACTCACATCCAGAACTTGTGAGGTCTTGGAGTTTTCTAAAGTTGGAACAATAGAAGCAGGTTGAATGGGTGTAGAGATAATGGGAACTGCAGATGCTGGAGATTCCAAGATAATAAAATGTGAGGCTGGATGAACACAGCAGACCAAGCAGCATCTCAGGAGCACAAAAGCGGACGTTTCGGGCGTAGACCCTTCATCAGAGAGGGGGATGGGGGGAGGGAACTGGAATAAATAGGGAGAGAGGGGGAGGCGGACCGAAGATGGAGAGTAAAGAAGATAGGTGGAGAGAGTGTTGGTGAGGAGGTAGGGAGGGGATAGGTCAGTCCAGGGAAGACGGACAGGTAAAGGAGATGGGATGAGGTTAGTAGGTAGCTGGGGATGCGGCTTGGGGTGGGAGGAAGGGATGGGTGAGAGGCAGAACCGGTTAGGGAGGCAGAGACAGGTTGGACTGGTTTTGGGATGCAGTGGGTGGGGGGGAAGAGCTGGGCTGGTTGTGTGGTGCAGTGGGGGGAGGGGATGAACTGGGCTGGTTTAGGGATGCAGTGGGGGAAGGGGAGATTTTGAAACTGGTGAAGTCCACATTGATACCATATGGCTGCAGGGTTCCCAGGCGGAATATGAGTTGCTGTTCCTGCAACCTTCGGGTGGCATCATTGTGGCACTGCTGGAGGCCCATGATGGACATGTCATCTAAAGAATGGGAGGGGGAGTGGAAATGGTTTGCGACTGGGAGGTGCAGTTGTTTGTTGCGAACTGAGCGGAGGTGTTCTGCAAAGCGGTCCCCAAGCCTCCGCTTGGTTTCCCCAATGTAGAGGAAGCCGCACCAGGTACAGTGGATGCAGTATACCACATTGGCAGATGTGCAGGTGAACCTCTGCTTGATGTGGAATGTCATCTTGGGGCCTGGGATGGGGGTGAGGGCGGAGGTGTGGGGACAAGTGTAGCATTTCCTGCGGTTGCAGGGGAAGGTGCCGGGTGTGGTGGGGTTGGAGGGCAGTGTGGAGCGAACAAGGGAGTCACGGAGAGAGTGGTCTCTCCGGAAAGCAGACAGGGGAGGGGATGGAAAAATGTCTTGGGTGGTGGGGTCGGATTGTAAATGGCGGAAGTGTCGGAGGATAATGCGTTGTATCCGGAGGTTGGTAGGGTGGTGTGTGAGAACGAGGGGGATCCTCTTGGGGCGGTTGTGGCGGGGGCGGGGTGTGAGGGATGTGTCGCAGGAAATGCGGGAGACGCGGTCAAGGGCGTTCTCGATCACCGTGGGGGGAAAGTTGCGGTCCTTAAAGAACTTGGACATCTGGGATGTGCGGGAGTGGAATGTCTTATCGTGGGAGCAGATGCGGCGGAGGCGGAGGAATTGGGAATAGGGGATGGAATTTTTGCAGGAGGGTGGGTGGGAGGAGGTGTATTCTAGGTAGCTGTGGGAGTCGGTGGGCTTGAAATGGACATCAGTTACAAGCTGGTTGCCTGAGATGGAGACTGAGAGGTCCGGGAAGGCGTGGGATGTGCTGGAGATGGCCCAGGTGAACTGAAGGTTGGGGTGGAAGGTGTTGGTGAAGTGGATGAACTGTTCGAGCTCCTCTGGGGAGCAAGAGGCGGCGCCAATACAGTCATCAATGTACCGGAGGAAGAGGTGGGGTTTGGGGCCTGTGTAGGTGCGGAAGAGGGACTGTTCCACGTAACCTACAAAGAGGCAGGCATAGCTGGGGCCCATGCGGGTGCCCATGGCCACCCCCTTAGTCTGTAGGAAGTGGGAGGAGTCAAAAGAGAAGTTGTTGAGTGTGAGGACGAGTTCAGCTAGGCGGATGAGAGTGTCGGTGGAGGGGGCCTGGTCGGGCCTGCGGGACAGGAAGAAGCGGAGGGCCTTGAGGCCATCTCCATGCGGAATGCAGGTGTACAGGGACTGGACGTCCATGGCGAATATGAGGTGTTGGGGGCCAGGGAATTGGAAGTCCTGGAGGAGGTGGAGGGCGTGGGTGGTGTCACGGACATAGGTGGGGAGTTCCTGGACCAAAGGGGAGAAAATGGAGTCCAGATAGGTGGAGATGAGTTCGGTGGGGCAGGAGCAGGCTGAGACGATGGGTCGACCAGGGCAGGCAGGTTTGTGGATTTTGGGAAGGAGATAGAAAAGGGCCGTGCGGGGTTGGGGAACAATGAGGTTGGAGGCTGTGGGTGGGAGGTCACCTGAGGTGATGAGGTCGTGAATGGTGTTGGAGATGATGGTTTGGTGCTCGGGTGTGGGGTCTTTGGGTTGCAGTGGGTGGGGGGGATGAGCTGGGCTGGTTGTGTGGTGCAGTGACACCACCCCCAGGCCTCCTACCCTCCCTCGACCTCTTCATCTCCAACTGCCGTCGAGACATTAACCGCCTCAACCTCTCCACCCCTCTCACCCACTCCAACCTCTCCCCCGCAGAGCGGGCAGCCCTCCGCTCCCTCCGCTCCAACCCCAACCTCACCATCAAACCCGCAGACAAGGGTGGTGCAGTGGTAGTATGGCGCACTGACCTCTACATCGCCGAGGCCAGACGCCAACTCTCCGACACCACCTCCTACCGCCCTCTCGATCATGACCCCACCCCCGAGCACCAAACCATCATCTCCAACACCATTCACGACCTCATCACCTCAGGGGACCTCCCACCCACAGCCTCCAACCTCATTATTCCCCAACCCCGCACGGCCCGTTTCTATCTCCTTCCCAAAATCCACAAACCTGCCTGCCCTGGTCGACCCATCGTCTCAGCCTGCTCCTGCCCCACCGAACTCATCTCCACCTATCTGGACTCCATTTTCTCCCCTTTGGTCCAGGAACTCCCCACCTACGTCCGTGACACCACCCACGCCCTCCACTTCCAATTCCCTGGCCCCCAACACCTCATATTCACCATGGACGTACAGTCCCTGTACACCTGTATTCCGCATGCAGATGGCCTCAAGGCCCTCCGCTTCTTCCTGTCCCGCAGGCCCGACCAGTCCCCCTCCACCGACACTCTCATCCGCCTAGCTGAACTCGTCCTCACACTCAACAACTTCTCTTTTGACTCCTCCCACTTCCTACAGACTAAGGGGGTGGCCATGGGCACCCGCATGGGCCCCAGCTATGCCTGCCTCTTTGTAGGTTACGTGGAACAGTCCCTCTTCTGCACCTACACAGGCCCCAAACCCCACCTCTTCCTCCGGTACATTGATGACTGTATCGGCGCCGCCTCTTGCTCCCCAGAGGAGCTCGAACAGTTCATCCACTTCACCAACACCTTCCACCCCAACCTTCAGTTCACCTGGGCCATCTCCAGCACATCCCTCACCTTCCTGGACCTCTCAGTCTCCATCTCAGGCAACCAGCTTGTAACTGATGTCCATTTCAAGCCCACCGACTCCCACAGCTACCTAGAATACACCTCCTCCCACCCACCCTCCTGCAAAAATTCCATCCCCTATTCCCAATTCCTCCGCCTCCGCCGCATCTGCTCCCACGATAAGACATTCCACTCCCGCACATCCCAGATGTCCAAGTTCTTTGAGGACCGCAACTTTCCCCCCACGGTGAGCGAGAACGCCCTTGACCGCGTCTCCCGCATTTCCCGCGACACATCCCTCACACCCCGCCCCCGCCACAACCGCCCCAAGAGGATCCCCCTCGTTCTCACACACCACCCTACCAACCTCCGGATACAACGCATTATCCTCCGACACTACCGCCATTTACAATCCGACCCCACCACCCAAGACATTTTTCCATCCCCTCCCCTGTCTGCTTTCCGGAGAGACCACTCTCTCCGTGACTCCCTTGTTCGCTCCACACTGCCCTCCAACCCCACCACACCCGGCACCTTTCCCTGCAACCGCAGGAAATGCTACACTTGTCCCCACACCTCCTCCCTCACCCCCATCCCAGGCCCCAAGATGACATTCCACATTAAGCAGAGGTTCACCTGCACATCTGCCAATGTGGTATACTGCATCCACTGTACCCGGTGCGGCTTTCTCTACATTGGGGAAACCAAGCGGAGGCTGGGAGACCGCTTTGCAGAACACCTCCGCTCAGTTCGCAACAAACAACTGCACCTCCCAGTCGCAAACCATTTCCACTCCCCCTCCCATTCTCTTGATGACATGTTCATCATGGGCCTCCTGCACTGCCACAATGATGCCACCCGAAGGTTGCAGGAACAGCAACTCATATTCCGCCTGGGAACCCTGCAGCCATATGGTATCAATGTGGACTTCACCAGCTTCAAAATCTCCCCTTCCCCCACTGCATCCCTAAACCAGCCCAGTTCATCCCCTCCCCCCACTGCACCACACAACCAGCCCAGCTCTTCCCCCCCACCCACTGCATCCCAAAACCAGTCCAACCTGTCTCTGCCTCCCTAACCGGTTCTTCCTCTCACCCATCCCTTCCTCCCACCCCAAGCCGCACCCCCAGCTACCTACTAACCTCATCCCACCTCCTTGACCTGTCCGTTTTCCCTGGACTGACCTATCCCCTCCCTACCTCCCCACCGACACTCTCTCCACCTATCTTCTTTACTCTCCATCTTCGGTCCGCCTCCCCCTCTCTCCCTATTTATTCCAGTTCCCTCCCCCCATCCCCCTCTCTGATGAAGGGTCTAGGCCCGAAACATCAGCTTTTGTGCTCCTGAGATGCTGCTTGGCCTGCTGTGTTCATCCAGCCTCACATTTTATTATCTTGAATGGGTGTAGTCCAGCTCTCAATGATCAGGATTTCCAGTTTTTAGGTTAGCTTCAACAGGGCAGAAGCTGCTCGGGTTTTGAAGAAGTTGAAGTTAACATTTCCCTCTCTCAGTTACAGCTAAAAGCAGGGATTTCTCTCTGCTGCTGGGTTACTTAAGAGGCAAAGAGATAATGGGAACTGCAGATGCTGGAGAATCCAAGATAACAAAGTGTGGAGCTGGATGAACACAGCAGGCCAAGCAGCATCTTAGGAGCACAAAAGCTGACATTTCAGGCCTAGACCCTTCATCAGAAAAAAACAATTTTTTTTTCTGATGAAGGGCCTAGGCCCAAAATGTCAGCTTATGTACTCTTAAGATGCTGCTTGGCCTGCTGTGTTCATCCAGCTCCACACTTTGTTCCCTATGAGACAAATCTATTTTTTCAGAATTCGTCTTTTTTGCTCAAGGATGTGTTTATGGGACTTTACTACATTGGAAGAGTTAATTAGTAATAGGTACTGTATCTATGGTATGACTCTATGATTCTATTATTTTGTTGAGTTTTCCAGTCGAATTGAGTTATTCTAAGTTCTACTTTCTTTTGCTGTATTTTAGCTACAGTGTTTCAGTAAATTGTGTTTTGCTGAACATTGAGTAGTTTAACCAATCAAATTGCTTTGGAACATAGAATGTTACATTGCCTTTAATATAAGAAACTGTCAGGGTCTAGGCTACCTTCTCAAAGCATTTTCAGGGGTCACTTCTATTCCATACACACTGACAGATTCAGTGTCATGTGTGGAGGGGGTCGTTTTAGATGGGTGAGAGTTTTAACTAAGAGACTTACGTCAACAGTTCATAATAGTTTATCTACAGCTAGAATCTATTCTCTTTGAAATAAGTAGTCATTCTTGTTAAGTACAGAAGCCTACTCCATGTCAACCTGAATCTTAGAAACAGGTATATTGAACAAATCTGCATACTTCTTAAAATCTTTTGCTCTTATGATTCTCTGGAAATAGTGGAGCTTGTTTTCCATTGTGCCAGCCCATTGGAATTTGATGCTACAATAAAAAAGAAGAAAATAGTGGAAATTTATTTAAGACCTGTCAGTATCTGAAAGAGAGCAGAGTTAAATTATTAGATTAGATTAGATTCCCTACAGTGTGGAAACAGGCCCTTTGGCCCAACAAGCCCACACCGCCCCTTGCAGCATCCCACCCAGACCCATCCCCCTATAACGCACACACCCCTGAACACTACGGGCAACGTAGCATGGCCAATCCACCTAACCTGCATATGTTTGGACTGTGGGAGGAAACCCACACGGACACAGGGAGAATGTGCAAACTCCACACAGACAGTCGCCCGAGGCTGGAATCGAACCTGGGTCCCTGGCGCTGTGAGCCTGCAGTGCTAACCACTGAGCCACCGTGCTGCCCCAAACTGTGTTACTGTCTGCAACTTTTCATCAGAATTGTCACCACATTCTTCTACGGCTTCTGTTATGTTTAAGTTCAATCAACTTTTGTCCTTTATTGCTCACTTCTCCTTATGTTTTAATATTTTGGAAATTATTAATGCCATTGTCCTTACTAAGGCCAGTAAATTCAAATCACTGCTGCTTCAGCCAGCCCTTGTGCAATATTGTACAGCTCTGGTCACCACATTACCAAAAGGATGTGGATGCTTTGGAAAGGGTGCAGAGGAGGTTCACCAGGATGTTGCCTGGTATGGAGGGTGCTAGCTATGAAGAAAGGTTGAGTAGATTAGGATTATTTTCATTAGAAAGATGGAGATTGAGGGGGGACCTGATTGAGGTCTACAAAATCATGAGGGGTATAGACCAGGTGGATAGCAAGAAGCTTTTTCCCAGAGTGGGGGACTCAATTACTAGGGGTCATGAGTTCAAAGTGAGAGGAGGAACGTTTAAGGGAGATATGCGTGGAAAGTTCTTTACACAGAGGGTGGTGGGTGCCTGGAATGCGTTGCCAGCGGAGGTGGTAGATGCAGACACGATAGCGTCTTTTTAAGATATATTTGGACAGGTACATGGATGGGCAGGGAGCAAATGGACACAGACCGTTAGAAAATAGATGACAGGTTAGACAGAGGATCTTGATCGGCGCAGGCTTGGAGGGCCGAAGGGCCTGTTCCTGTGTTGTAGGTTTCTTTGTTTCTTTATTACAGCCATCACCCTGAGATTGTATTTGAATATTAATTTATTAATATTGATCAGTAATTGTATTTTCACTTGTAGTTCCCCAAGATCACAATTTCAATCTTTTCACATAACAAGTGAATACTACTCAATAAAAGCTCTGTCATTCATTGTTGGTTTTAAATGAGCTCCCTGCAGTTTATAAAATTAGAAATTTGATGAATACTGCTGTCTCTTAATTTGTTATTTCTTATTTCTTGCCTTTTCCTTTCCAGACCTGGTTGGTGTCTTAAGTCTTAAATTGCTTTCACTAATTCAAATTCTGGGTGTTTCACCAGTCCTCAGCTCACGACTACTTCGCTCCAACACTCAGATCACTGATCTACAATCCCATGTACCTCGGAAACAATTATAGAAACATTTGAAACTATAGAAACGTTTGAAAAAGAACACCTTTTATCATTTATAAAGTTGTTAAAATGGCTTTGAGTTGTTGTGGATTATCCTCATCTTTGATGCAGGATACAGTGATGTCGTAGACACTGTGTCTGCCTGGGTGGGGAGTCTGTCCCCTGAAATTCTAACAAAGGAAACTGCAACAATGGAGCATCTCAGGAGCACTGCTTTTTTGCCCCTGAGATGCTGCTTGGCCTGCTGTGTTCACCCAGCTCCACACTTTGTTATCTCGGATTCTCCAGCATCTGCAGTTCCTGTTATCACTCAGACTGCGACCATTACTGTCCCTGCAGACAGAGTGAATTACTCTATTTCTCATAATGCCACTGTATCAATTGTTTCTCGGACAACTAGTTCAGCAAGCGTTTAGAGTTAATTGATTAAATGATTTACCGGATAAATTGAAAAGGGACTGTTGGTGAGACTGTAGATGAACTGTAAGACTGAGTGTTAATAAACTCTAGCCAAAAAGAAAGGTGTTTTGGTTTCTGTTCTACTGACTGGCCTGGATATGGTTAGACATCTAGCTGTAATATTTGTATTATACTTCTTTGGAGCATTCAAGGATCATCTACATTTACAAAATAAAAGCACTCACACTTTCACTCAGTCAGACCTCCAAGCCCCACAAGAGGTTATTTAAGGTAAAAGAAAAACAGACTACTGTTTAATTGATGCTAATGAAGCACCTAGAATTATCTCTTGCGCCATGTAGGACGTGGGGATGGGGTGAGCTGTGCAGAGTAACATTTCGCTCAGTCCCAAACCTTTGGGATAATGCTCTAAAAAGTTTCTAATTGGCTGCAAAGCATACAAGTTAACACTGAATGCCTCTTCATCTTCTTTCTTGCTCACCTTGGTAATCACTGTGCTTTTTTAACCTTTTGAACTTGTATTCACTGCACTAAATCATACGTGCATTCACTATTTAAGTGGTTTTCTAGTTCATTATCTTGTACTATAGTCAGAATGAAATTCACAAAATAAAATTCCTTCCTCCAATTTAACAACGCGTAACAGTACGTCTCTTGATTTCCCCATGGCAGCTGGCCCACGGTTAGTTCCTAGCCTTGGCCTGCCTCACTCTGTGCAGCTCTTATAGAACACATTGTCACAACATGCAAACATTGGCATCAGCACCTTTAAACTCCTCACCCAAGTTACATGCTGAACTGCTTCGTTGTTGCTCTGGGATATCTGAGTCACTACAAATCCACAGCCAACACCAATAAACCAGATTGTCTGGTCACTATCATGGAACTGTTGGTATGGCTCTGATTGTTGGAAATTGGTGCCATGCTTCTCATTTTACAGCAGTAACTACACTCCAAAAGTATCACATTAGCTGTAAAACACTTTGGGACAACTTGATGCCCTTATCATGAATGTAATTATATTTTGCCTGCATGTTAAACAGCTGTCATGCAGTCACGTCCTAGCCAATAGTGTTTTTACAGGGTTACTCCAAGTAAAGGAGAACATTTAGGAAGACATTAATGCATGTGTTCTAATTTCTTGCATACTTTTGATTTTTCAAGTAGATCATTTGTCAATGTTTCGAGTTAGCTGAGGTGAGCCAGAGTAGACGTGTACTACTATAATTAACTGTCGGTAATTTCCAGAATGAGGTCAAAAGTCTAATCTGGTTCTAACTTCTGGCCATTATTTAATCACTTTAATTACTCGGGAGTGGATATACATTTGGTAAGTTGAAAAACTGCCTGATATAGCAATCCTACTTTTCCCTATCCTCCTGGGTTAAGTAGCCAGCTTTCCAACATAGGTTTTCTCTAGTATTCCTGTCACAGCACATCGAAACCTAAATCTCCAGGGAGTTACAGAGGAAACCAGTTTTGTTGGTTGCCGTCCCATTTGTGTTGTTCCAATATTGAAAGAGAGAAGTAGAAATATGTCACACCAGGACACAATGGAGGCTGGGAAAGACAACACAGGAAAAAATCAAATTTGTATGAAGCAAATTGATTTATCTTTAATGCTCATTTTTTTTCAGAACTAAAGAAGTAAATAAATTCAAAACAGGATAATTTTTTTTAAAAATCAATGATATAGCCCCCATTCCATTTAGTCAGCTCTACAATTACAGGGTGGCACAGTGGCTCAGTGGTTAGCACTGCAGCCTCACAGCGCCAGGGACCTGAGTTCAATTCCAGCCTCGGGTGACGGTCTGTGTGGAGTTTGCACATTCTCCCTGTGTCTGCGTGGGTTTCCTCCGGGTGCTCTGGTTTCCTCCCACAGTCCAAAGATGTGCAGACTAGGTGGATTGGCCATACTAAATTGTCCATAGTGTTCAGGAGTGTGGGGGTTGTAGGGGGATGGGTTTGGGTGGGATGATTCAACGGGTGGTGTGGATTTGTTGGGCTGAAAGGCCTGTCTCCACACTGTAGGGAATCTAATCTAATTACTCCACAATGACGCAATGAAATGCAATGGAACATATATTAAAGCACATCTCATTGATCATCACCTCCAACTTAGCTCAGTGAATATTGCTGTAAATCGATTTGGAGAACTTTATTAAGGATCACTATTTAGACAGTGGTTTACAGCTTAAAGAATATAAATGAGATACAGCGAGCGTGACAGAAAACATTTCGGCTTGGTAAAATCTGATTGATTTTGATACCCAAACCCCATGGCTTACCCAAGGCAGATCAGTTTCAAGTGAAAAAGTCCCACTGGAGAAAGTGAGCTTACAATGTTCCTGCCAGGGTGTGATCAAGAATTTAGACTCAAAACTATTCTCCTGATGTCTAGTTGCTCCCAAATTTTATGCCAATCTTATCAACACACACCAAAATGTGAAAATATAGAAGTGAAATTTGACATAAATAACCAGGCCGCGAAGAAAGTGACAAACTGGTGCCAAATATCCCCTGAGGTGCGATAGTTAAAATTTCAGATGAAAATGATCCATGCTGATTCAGTACAGGATCTTTAAGAAACAAAGAAACCAAAGAAACAAAGAAACCTACAGCACAGGAACAGGCCCTTCGGCCCTCCAAACCTGCGCCGATCAAGATCCTCTGTCTAACCTGTCATCTATTTTCTAACGGTCTGTGTCCATTTGCTCCCTGCCCATCCATGTACCTGTCCAAATATATCTTAAAAGACGCTAACATTTCTGCGTCTACCACCTCCGCTGGCAACGCGTTCCAGGCACCCACCACCCTCTGTGTAAAGAACTTTCCACGCATATCTCCCTTAAACTTTCCTTCTCTCAATTTGAATGAAGATGTCATTGTGGAGGGTTATTCATTTTAACATGAATTGTGCAACATTCACTGCAGCAGAAATACGTCAAATGAGAGGAGAAACAGTTGCACTAAAACAGCACAAATAGTACTGGTTCCTACAGCTATTCAAGTTTGGGATTAAATTTTCATCCATAGTGTAACTGCACGTGGATCTTCTGGGTCTCCTCATGAAGTGTCCAAACTTTGTGGCAGGTTCTAGCTAAGTGATACTGAGGATGACCTGACAAAGCTTCTGGAACTTCTGGCGATTTCAGTCAGTGACAGGAGTCACTAAGTCTTCTTGCTTTCTCATCTATTAGTGACTTTCCAGAACCTTCCCAAAAAATGGAGAAATAGACTGTCAACAACAGACACTGGTCCATGTTACAACAGAAACTGACTGCAATTTCTGAAAGATCTTTTTTTCACAGACTGAATGGGCTGAAGTTAATAGAATATGGAACAAAAGTGATGAGGGATTTCAACAAAGTTCAAAATTTAACAAAGTCAAGCAAAGCACACAACATACAATGGAACAAAATAATTTGACACGTAAGCAATATTACCGGAAGGATGGAGAGGCTTTGGGGAAAAGACAGGAACGGCTTACGAGAATGTTGATTCGTTTGGTGGGTATTAGCTATGGACAGAGTTTGGACAAACTTTCTTTGTTTTCAGAAGCACAAATACAAATTGCGAGAAAAAAATCTGCAGGCCTAGCAGCATCTGTGGACAGAAAACAGAATTAATATTTCAGGTCCAGTAACTCTTCATCAGATCCTGGGCCTGAAACATTAACTTTGTTTTATCTCCACAGGTGCTGCCAGGCCTGCTGAGTTTTTCAAGAAATTGTTGTTTTTGTTTCTGATTTCCAGCAACTGCAGCTCTTTGGTTTCTTTGTTTTTTTGTGATTTGTTTTCACTTGAACGTTGGAGGCTGAGGAGTGACCTGATAGAGGTTTACAAAGCCATGAGGGGATCGGATAGAATGGATAGTCAGAGCCTGCTTCCCAGGGTAGAAATGTCAGTTCCTAGAGGACATAGTTTTCAAGTAAAAGAGGGAAAGTTTAAAGGAGATGTGAAAGGCAGGATTTTTCTTCACAGAAGGGGTGACAAATACCTCGAAGACACTTCCAGAGTGGGGGATGGAGGAGGATACAATAATAATGTTTATGAGGCATCTCAACAGATGCATGAATAAACAGGCAAGAGAGGGATATGGATCACACAGAGACAAAAGGCTTTTTTTTAAGTTTAGAACATAGAACAGTACAGCAAACCTATTATCCTACTCTAAGATCAAACTACCCTGTATACCCTTCATTGTGCTATCATTCATGTGCCTGTCCAAGAGTTGCTTAAATGCCCATAGGCATTAGAAAGGCATGTGTCAGAGCAGTCTTGTTGGGACAACGGGCCTGTCCTTGTGCTAGACTCTTTTTTGTTCTTTGAAAGCGTAGGCTCAACAGGAGTAGACAGCAATATCCTCAACCCAATACCAGGATCCAGAGGCTGGTGGATACACAGTTTGGTTATGCCAGCTGCATGCCAGTTTGCCAGCACTTTCCCAACCCTAGTCCATTTTGCAGGATATGAGATTGGAAGTGGAAGGGCAACCTACCATCAAGCAGTAAGAAGCTAATGATCAGGGGCTGATTGGAATTGTCCAGTAGGCCTGAGGGATTCCAAAGCATTGGGAATAGAACATAGAACATTACAGCACAGTACAGGCCCTTCGGCCCTCAATGTTGTGCCGACCTGCCATACCAATCTGAAGCCCATCTAACCTATACTATTCCATGTACGTCCATATGCTTATCCAATGACGACTTAAATGTACCTAAAGTTGGCGAATCTACTACCGTTGTAGACAAAGCATTCCATTCCCTTACTACTCTCTGAGTAAAGAAACTACCTCTGACATCTGTCCTATATCTTTCACCCCTCAATTTAAAGCTATGCCCCCTCGTGCTCACCCTCACCATCCTAGGAAAAAGGTTCTCCCAGTCCACCCTATCTAACCCTCTGATTATTTTATATGTTTCAATTAAGTCACCTCTCAACTTTCTTCTCTCTAATGAAAACAGCCTCAAGTCCCTCAGACTTTCCTCGTGAGACCATCCCTCCGTACCAGGCAACATCCTAGTAAATCTCCTCTGCACCCTTTCCAAAGCTTCCACATCTTTCTTATAATGTGGTGACCAGATTGCACACAATACTCCAAGTGCAGCCGCACCAGAGTTTTGCACAGTTGCAGGCATAACCTCTTGGTTCCGGAACTCGATCCCTCTATTAATCAAAGCTAAAACACTGTACGCCTTCTTAACAGCTCTGTCAACCTGGGTGGCAACTTTCAAGGATCTGTGTACATGGACACCGAGATCTCTCTGCTCATCTACACTACCAAGAATCTTACCATTAGCCCTGTACTTTGCATTCTGGTTACTCCTACCAAAGTGCATCACCTCACACTTGTCCACATTAAACTCCATTTGCTACCTCTCAGCAGAGCTCTGCAGCTTATCTATGTCTCTCTGTAAACTACAGCATCGTTCGTCACTATCCACAACTCCACCAACCTTAGTATCGTCTGCAAATTTACTAACCCATCCTTCTACGCCCTCATCCAGTACATTTATAAAAATGACAAACAGCAGTGGATCCAACACTGACCCTTGTGGTACACCACTAGTAACTGGACTCCAGGATGAACATTTCCCATCAACTACCACCCTCTGTCTTCTTTCAGCAAGCCAATTGCTGATCCAAACTGCTATATCTCCCACAATCGCATTCCTCCGCATTTTGTACAATAGCCTACTGTGGGGAACCTTATCGAACGCCTTGTTGAAATCCATATACACCACGTCAACCGGTTTACTCTCATCTACCTGTTTGGTCACCTTCTCAAAGAACTCAATAAGGTTTGTGAGGCACGACCTTCCCTTCACAAAACCGTGCTGACTATCCCTAATCAATTTATTCTTTTCTCGATGATTATAAATCCGATCTCTTAGAACGTTTTCCAACACTTTACCAACAACTGAAGTAAGGCTCACTGGTCTATAATTACCAGGGTTGTCTCTACTCCCCTTCTTGAACAGGGGAACCACATTTGCTATCCTCCAGTCGCCTGGAACTATTCCTGAAGACAATGACGAATTAAAGATCAATGCCAAAGGCTTGGCAATCTCCTCCCTGGCTTCCTAGAGGATCCTAGGATAAATCCCACCCGGCCCAGGGGACTTATCTATCTTCATACTCTGTAGGATTTCTAACCCCTCTTCCTTGTGAACCTCAATCCCACCTAGTGTAGCAGACTGTACCTCAGTATTCTCGTCGACAATGTTGTTGTTTTCTAGAGTGAATACTGTTGAAAAATATTCATTTACTCCTTCCCCTATCTCCTCTGACTCCACACACAACTTACCACTACTATCCTTAATTGGGCCTAATCTTACTTTTGTCATTCTTTTATTCCTTAAATACCTATAGAAAGCCTTAGGATTTACCCTGATCCTATCCTCCAACAACTTCTCATCTCTCCTCCTGGCTCTTCTGAGCTCTCTCTTTAGGTCTTTCCTGGCTACCTCGTAGACCTCAAGCACCCTAATTGAGCCTTCACATCTCAACCGAACATAAGCCTTCTTCTTCCTCTTGACCAGAGATTCCACTTCCTTCGTAAACCACTGCTCCTGAGCTCTACAGCTTCCTCCCTGCATGACAGGTACACACTTATCTAGGACACACAGGAGCTTTTCCTTGAATAAGCTCCACATTTCTAATGTGCCCATCCCCTGCAGTTTCCTTCCCCATCCTATGCTCCGTAAATCTTGCCTAATCTCATCGTAATTGCCTTTCCCATAGGCCTGCTTCCTGGTAGCTGCCTCCCCATGGCAAAATTTCTGAAGCTGACAAGAATTGACTGGAGAGAGTGATAGAATCATACAGCACAGAAGCAGGCCCTTCAGCCTACTGTGTATTTGGTAACCAACAGACACCAACTGCTCTCAGAGACAACAAAGTGTGGAGCTGGATGGACACAGCAGCCCAAGCAGCATCTTAGGAGCACAAAAGCTGACGTCTCGGGCCTAGGCCCTTCAGGCCTAGGCTTCAGCTTTTGTGCTCCTGAGATGCTGCTTGGCCTGCTGTGTTCATCCAGCTTCACACTTTGTTATCTCGGATTCTCCAGCATCTGCAGTTCCCATTATCTCTGATCACCAACTACACTCATCTCATTTACCTGCATTTGATTGATAACTTTTGCCCAACTATTTCAAATGCCCCGGTTAAAGAAAACTGGCATCCTATCTGCCTTCTGAACCACCCTGCCTACCTGTGCTGACTCCTTCAGGGATATGGGCTTGTATACCACAGTCCCTTTGTTGCTCAGTACTCCCTCGGGATCTGCCATTCATTGTGTATGTCCTTCCCTTACTAGACCTCCCAAAATTTATCACTTCATACTTATCAGGAATGAATTCCATCTGCCATTGCTCTGCCCAATTTACCAGCTGATCAACATCAGACTATAGCCTGAGAGCATCCTCCTGTACTATCAACCATCCCATCAATTTTCATATCATCTGCAAACTTACAAATTACATCTTCTACACTCACATCCAGGTTGTTAATATACATAACGTGCTGCAATGGTCCAGCACCAATACCTGTGGTGTACCACTGGTCTCAGGCTGTCCATCACAGAAACAATCCTCCACCATCACCCTTTGCCTTCTATTTGTAAGCCACTTTGGAGCCAGTTTATCAACTTGCCTTGAATCGCATTATCTCTTACCTTGCAGATCAGCCTTCCATGTGGGATCTGGTTAAAGGCCTTGCTACAGCTCCCCCCTCAACATAGTTGGTCAGATTTTCAAAAAACTCAACTATAAAATCATGAGGTGCATGGACAGAGTAAATAGACAAGGTCTTTTCCCCAGGGTGGGGGAGTCCAAAACTAGGGGGACGTAGGTTTGACGTGAGGGGGGAAGATTTAAAAGGGACCTAAGGAGCAACATTTTCATGCAGAGGGTGTTGTGTCTATGGAATGAGCTGCCAGAGGAAGTGGTGGAGGCTGGTACAGTTACGGCATTTAAAAGGCATCTGGATGCATACATGAATAAGAAGGGTTTAGAAGGATACGGACCAAACGCTGGCAAATGGAACTAGGTTAATTTAGGATATCTGGTCAGACATGGGTGAGTTGGATCCAAGGGCCTGTTTCCATGTTGTACGTCACTGTGGCCCTATGACTTTAAGTTAGTCAGACATAATAATAAATTTGTGCTGACCACCCATGATTAATCCCTACCAGGTGTTGATTAATCCTGGCTCCCAGAATTGTTTCCAATAATTTACCTATCATTGATGTCAGACTAACTGCTCTGTAACTATCCGGCCTATCCCTGATGTCCTTCTTGAATAAAGAAACTACGTTAGCTATCGTCCAATCACCTGACACTTGACCTGCAGCCTGTGAAGCAATAATTATGTCAGCCAGGGCCTCGGCAACCTTGTCCCCACACCCCCTCCACCCCACCCCCCCCAACACACACCCCCCGCCCCCCACCACTGCGTAGCAGCCCGGAATACAGTTTTCTTTCATTCATATCTGGAGGTTGCTGGTCGGCCAGCATTAATTACCTGTCCCTAGCTGCCCTTGAGCAGCGTGGCTAGTTAGGTCATTTCAGAGGGTCAGTGAGAGTCAACCACATTGCTGTGGGTCTGGAGTCACGTGTAGGCCAGACCAGGTGAGGTTGGTACATTTCCCTTTCTGAAGGGCATTAGTGAACAGACGGGTTTTTCCAACAATCAACAGATTCTTAACCTCCACATATTTTCCTTCATTTGAATTCAAATTCTACCATCTATTGTAGTAGGACTCAAACCTGGATCTTTAGCGTTAAATGAGTTTCTCGATTATTAGCCTAGCGAATAGTACCACTTAGCCATCACCTTCCCTAGGATTTAGGCACCTTTATGTGCACTATAGCATCTAATATGTGCTCCTTATTAATTTTAGCATGGTCTCAAACCTCACCATCCGAACAAAAATCTCCAGCTACAATGTCTTTGTCCTCTGAATACAGATGAGAAATATTCATTTAAGTGCTTTCCCACATCCTCTGGCTCTCTGCACAGAATGCCCCTTGGTATCTAATAGACAACACTTTCCGCAGTAATCCTCCTGCTCTAAATATAATACAAAATAACGTGAGGTTTTCCTTAATCCTATTTGCCAAAAATATTTTGTAGTCCCTCTTTCCTCTCATAATGTCCTTTTGGGAAGTTCCTACACTCTCTATACTTACAAAGGGCCTCCCCTGTTTTAAATGATCTGTACTGACATATGCCTCCTATTTCTTTATAAAACTCTTGATACCCCTTAACATTCAGGGTTCCCTGAACTTGCTGCTCTTCCATCTTAGAGGAATGTGCTGGCCCTGAATTCCCACGTTACTACCTTAAAAAGGCTCTCATTTTCCAAATATAGACTTACCTACAAGTAGCTGCTCCCAGGTTGTTTGCTAGATCCTGTCTAATGATAATGAAATTGGCCATGAGCTATCATCTCTGCCATTTTTTTTTCACACACCAACAAACAATGCTTTCACACACTTATTGGAGAGAATGATAATGAGAGGAAATTGCTTGACCTGAAACTTTAACTCTGATTTCTCTCCACTGATACTGTCAGACCTGCTGAGCTTTTCCAGCAGTTTTTATTTTTGTTGCTCATCCATTGGTAAATCCTTCAGCAATCCGGGGAAAGCAAATGCTTCCTCCACAGCTTTGTGAAGATGAGCAGGTCAGATTGCAGCTCCCTGTGCCTCCCTCCCAGCAGCAGCACAAAGTTTGCTGCACATTTTTTGGGATCTAAAAGGCAGGCATTTCTGTCTCTGACTAGTCAAAAGATCAGAAATTTCAGGCATAGTTTGCTCGTCTCCTGTCTTGTAGCTGAACTAGTTTCCAATCTGCTGTGTCTGGAGACGTCGTTAATGCAGTTAAGCTTCGGTTACTTTGGTTTTCTGTGTTGTCAGAGATTATGAACTTGCACAAGGCCCTGCCACTGAGGTCAGCGTATAAGTTGAGTTTTGAAATCTCAAAACAGGGGTTAGTTTATGCCGTGGATGTAATAGTGAACTGTTGGAGTGTGTGGTCGTTCACTTTGTGGGTCTGTTTGTGGTGATGTGTCTTCGGCTCCTGTGTATCAGTGGAGAACAGCCTCTGCCACCTGATTGACCTCTGCCCTCAGTTAGGAGGTCATTTCTGCTCATGTTTCCAGAACTTTTTAAGATACTCATGGAAGGGCTAACAGTAGAACTCAGGTGAAGGTGTTAAACTGAGGGAAGGTGAACTACAAAATTATTAGGCAGGAAGTGGAGACTATTGATTGGAGCCAGCTGTTTGAGGGGGAATTTACATTGGACATGGGAGTGTATTTCAAACAGCAGTTGATATGAGTTCAGGGGCGGCACGTTCCTGTGAGAATGAAGGGTAGGTATGGGCAAGTTACATGAACCTTGGATGACCAGGGATATTATGACCCCTTGGTCAGAAAGAAAAAGGAAGCATACATAAGGTCTAGGAGAATGGGAACTGATGAAGCCCTTGTAGAATATAAGGAAAGCAGGAAAGAAGTTAAACAAGGAATTAGAAGGGTGCGAAGGGGTCATGAAAAGTCATTCACAAACAGAATTAAGGAGAATCCCAAGGTTTTTTATACATGTACAAACCAAGAGGATAGCTCAAGGAAGGGGTTGGCATGCTCAAGATCAAAGGAGGAAATCTATTTATGGAGCCAGAAGAGGTAGGCAAGCTCCTAAATGAATATTTTGTGTTGGTATTCACTGAAGAGAAGTGATTAGTGGAGGATGATCTCAGGGAAGGAAGTGTCAAGTTTCTAAGCCAAGTTGCCATTAAAAAGGAAGTAGTTTTGTGCATCTTAAAAAGTATTAAGGTAGATAAGTCCCCGGGTCCTGATGGGATCTATCTCAGAATAACAGGGGAGCCAAGAGAACAAATTGCTGGAGCATTGGCAGACATCTTTGTCTCCTCTTTGGCCACTGGTGAGGACTGGATAATAACCATTGTTGTCCCATTGTTTAAGGAGGGTAACAGGGATGATCCAGGATATTACAGGCCTGTAAGCCTCACATCAGTGATAGGGAAATTATTGGAAAAACACTCTTGGGAACAAGATCTACGTGATTTTGAAGACAATGGACTTATTTGTGATAGACAGCTTTTTTTTTGTACGGGGTAAGTAATACCACACTAACTTGCTTGAGTTTATTGAGGAGATGACGAAGATGATTGAAAAGGGAAAAGTGGTTGATGTTGTCTACATGGACTTCAGTAAAGCCTTTGACAAGGTGTCTAATGGTAGACTGACACAAAAGGTGTAGTGACATGGTATCAGGGTGAGGGGCAAGATGGATACAGAACTGGCTTAGGCATAGGAGACAGAGGGTGGTGGTGGAAGGATGCATTTTGGAATGGAGGGTTGTTCTACAGGGATTAGTGTTGGGGTTGCTGCTGTCCGTGATCTATATAAATAATTTGGATGAAACCATAGCTGTCCTAATTAATAAGTTTGTGAATGATACAAAGATTGGTGGAGTTGTGGATAGTGAGGAGGATTGTCAAAGGGTACAGCATATATAGATCAGTTGGAGGCGTGGGCAGAAAAATCTGGACAATGTGGGGTGATGCATTTTGGAAGGTCAAGTGCAGGTGGAAATTATACAGTGAATAGCAGAACCCTTAGGAATAACAATATGCAGAGGGATCTGGGTGTACAGGTCCACAGATCACTGAAGGTGGCAATGCAGGTAGATAAGGTAGTAAAAAAGGCCTATGGCACGCGATCCTTCATTGGAAAGGGTATTGAGTATAAGGATAGACAAGTCATGCTGCAGCTTTACAGAACTTTAGTTAGGCCACACTTGGAATATTGCATAATGTTACCACATGACCAGAAAGATGTGGATGCTTTGGAAAGGGTACAGAGAGGGTTACCAGGATGTTGCCTGGTATGAGGGGTATTTTAGCTGTGAAGAAAGGTTGGATAGACTGGGTTTGTTTTCACTAGAATGCAGGGGATTGAGGGGTGACCTGATAGAAGCTTAAAAGATTGTGAACGGCAGGGATACATTGGAAAGTATGAGGTTTTTTTCCCAGGGTGGAGGGCTGAGTTACTCAGGGACACAGGTTCGAGATTCAGGGGGAAGTGTTTAAAAGAGATATGAGAGGCAATTGTTTCACACAAAGGGTGGCGAGTGCCTGGAACGCGCTGCCTGAGGAGGTGGTGAAAGCAGACACAATAGCAGCTTTCAAAAAATACCTGGACAGTTGCATGAATAGATAGGGAATACAGGGATACAGATCCTGAAGACAGGTTTCGTATGGAAGGGCAAAATGTGCCGGTGCAGGCTTGGAGGGCCGAGGGGCCGGTTCCTGTGCTGTCTCGTTCTTCTGTTGTTTGCTATTTGTCCATTAGCCTAGTTTTCAGTGTAATGTGTCCATTGGCGTGACCATAACAGTACCTTTGTTCTGGAAATCTAACAGCTGCAATCACTCCTGTCAATCATTAGTTTCAGCTCTCTCTCTGATTAAGCAAATTATGAAATGCATAACAGTGTCAAGCAAGGCTGGACTAAAACGACTGTATTCCAGCAACATGACAAATTGGTAGGAGGAGTCAGGTCTATAATTGTTTATTTTCACGCATATACAAGCAGAACCAGTCTGCAACATGGTGAAGTGTAACTCTCCCATTTGCTTTTACAATATAACGAAGTTTAACCCTCGGATAACTGAAATTGATTGAACTCATTAGAGCAAACAAAAGTGCCGCAATTAAGTATTAGTGCAAAGTATTTGCTTTCTCTGTTGAACTGTCTGTGGCAGACGCACACTGCAAAATGCAGGCTTCATTTGCCCATGTTGTATAATTTATAATAATATTGTGTCTCAGTTAATCGATCCATTAAAAGCAACCTACTCAAATTGTAAATTAAGATCTATTATGAGCTGATGTGGGCTATTGTAACTTTAAGGTAAATGTCAAGCCATTTAAAATAAAAACTGCAATTGAGGTAGCGGACAAAGGAATATAAATAGAAAATGTTGGAAAAGTTCAGCAGGTCTGGCTGCATTTGTGAAAAGAGAAACAGAGGTTATATTTCAAGATCAAAATTATATCTTCAGACCCAGTTTTATAAAAGGCTAAAGAAAATAAATTGAAACTTTAATTCTGTCTCCGCAGATGTGCAGATACTGCCAGATCTGCTGCAATAGAATTACTCCAGCATTTTTTTATTTACTGCAGATCCCCAGCAATCTCAATGCTTTATTTTTTTTTGCTTGAGTGGACAAAGGGATGTTGCACAGAATATTGCATTTGAAACAATGACAAAAAAATTAATAACTGTGAAGGAAACAAGGAGCTCTTGCAGAGACGTTTTCTTGCAAACTTTCATCTCCCAGAGAGTCAGTGCTGCAGTTCCTGCTGAGTCAGAATGTCTCGTTGGACAACAAGAACCAGATCAGAAGAACAGATTTGTGGAACTTTAGACTCGCAGATGGTTTAAAGTTATCAACTGAAATATTTGAATCCATTGCTTTAACTTCTATCATTTAATTTCTCAGTTTCTCTCCCAACAAGCAAAACTACACCCTGGGAGATCTTACACAAAAAACTTACATCAATCCCTATCCAAAGCATTCAACTTCTCTTCAATGCTGCAGTCAACATTCAGCATACGTAAACATTTTATTCTTGCTGGCCTTACGAGAAAGAAGCCTTGCTTTTTTTAAAAATGAAAGATAAATCTTTCTTTATGTCAATACAAAAATTACTAATGCTCACCACCTGAAGTAAGAATTAAAACAGATTCAAAATATACTTTGGTCAATTCAGCAGCATGGTAGCTCAGTGGTTAGCACTGCAGCCTCACAGCGCCAGGGACCTGGGTTTGACTCCAGCCTCAGGTGACTGTCTGTGTGGAGTTTGCATGTTCTCCCCGTGTCTGTGTGAGTTTCATCCCACAGTCCAAAGGTGTGGAGGTTAGGGTGAATCGGCCATGCTAAATTGTACATAGTGTCCAGGGATGTACAAGCTGGGTGGAGTAGCCATGGGGAATTTGGGGTTACAGGGATAGGGTGATGGGATGTTCTATGGAGGGTCAGTGTGGACTCAATGAGTCGAATGACCTGCTTCCACACTGTAGGGATGCTATGGTAATTAAACAGAACAGAAAGGCTCTGAAGAAGAGTTGCATCAGTCCCAAAATGTTAACTCTGGTTGGATAAGAAACGGACACTGCCAAACCTGCTGAGTTTCTCCAGTACTTTCTGTTTTAGATTATAAAAGGTAACTGACATCCTTAGTATGAATCCCCTCAGTAAAACTAACAAGTTGGCTTGAAATGGATAATTAGCTAAAACTAGTCTAATGCTGTAAAGCAAATGGGTTAGAGCAGTACAGACTTTGAGCTTCTAACAAATGACTTACCATAAGAGGTAATCGTTGAATTAGGCATGCCTTGTTCAGTAATAATGTTTGCTGCCTACAGTTGACAATTTTGTGCTTGTTACTAACATTCAAGTAAATGTCCTCCTGCAACAAACTGCAAAGAAAGCAATTTAAATTGCTATTTTCCGTCATTGTAATTACAGTTATTAGGCAATTGTTGCTGAACATCCCATTGCACACATAGAGCAAGCTAGTTATCTTTTAAAATACCATTATTGCTAGAACAATTACGTTAAACGGTGAAAACTTGTCAGCCACGCTTAATTGAAATTGTAAACACAGAAAGCTGCCATTTTCTCCATGTACTGTAACTTTAGAAAGGGTATGATAGTGTAACTGCCACTTGCATACCCACCCAGCGTGTGTGTGAACTCTCAATCTGTTATGTTTAGGCAAGTTTTGAGGTTGCAAGACATCTAACTACATCCCCTGGATGATTTACTCTTGTACCCTTCAGTTCAAGGACATTTTATCCCCATAAATTCACTTGAAGCAGGGTTTGGTGAGACTCCCCCCTTCACCACTCCACCCTCCCCCGCCCCCCAGTGATCCTTTACTGGTGCAAAATGTGAGTGAGTGGTCTACCACATCACAATCAAGGCCGTAACAAAGAGGCTAGAACGATTTCCCTGAAGCCAAACAAACCCCACTTTAGCCATTAGGAACACAAGCAACAGTCTAATCTTGACAAGTTGGTTTACGCTGAAGAGTGACAGCAACAATGTAGTTACATTGAATTCCTGCACAAGTGCCACAAAGGTCCCATCTTCTCATCTTTGCTTCCTGCCTGAGGCACGGTGACCATCAGATTAAACTCTCTCCAGCCGCCTCTCTCCTACATGCAGTCCGGAATGGTCCTCTGGAACTATGATGGCTTTACCTTATAAACAAAATTTACCAAATGTTGGTTTTGTTTAAAGTCAGAAGTTGCATGACACCAGGTTATAGTCCAACAGGTTTATTAGAAATTACAAGCTTTCAGAGCGCTGCTCCATGAAGTGAACATCACTTCACCTGAAAAAGACAGTTCTGGAAGCTCATGATTTGAAACAAACCTGTTGAACTATAACCTGGCGTCGAGTGATTTCTAACTTTGTCCAGCCCAGTCCAACACCAGCACCTCCACATCTTGATTTTGTTTCATTGGAAAAATATGATACAAGTACACAAAGATTACTGTGATGATTCAGAAAGCTCCAAAACTCTTGGACTGTTAATCTTCATCATGTGAAAATGTCTAGAGACTTTTGTCTAGAATTGTGGATTCATAGAATTTTACAATAAGAAGGAGGCCATTCAATCATCATGTCTTTATCAACTCCCAGCTAGTTAATCTACAGCCCTATCTCCGTAGCCCTGTAACTGCATCCCTTCCAAATATATATACAGCTCTTCTGAAACATCCTATGGAATCCGCCTCCATCATCCTCCCAGGCAGCGCATTCCAAATCCTAACTCCTCCCTGAGTAAAGAAGTTTCTCCTCATCTCACTCTGAACTGTGTGGCTGACAATCTTGAAATTGTGATTCCTAGTTACTGACAACTAGAGGCAGCAGAAAATCCTTCTCTCCCCAGTCGAAATTGCTTACAATTTTGAATACCTCAATAAGGTCACCCCTTAATCTTCCCTCACCCAAAAGGGCAATAAACCCAATCTCTCTCATCTTTTCTTCTATTTAAAATCCCTCATCCCTGGTATCCTTTTAGTAAATCTCCTTTGAACTGTCTGCAGAGCTTTAACATCCTTCTTTAATTTAAAGTGCCTAATTCTCCAAATGTGGTCTCCAAAAGTAAACAACATTTATTTTGACTTCACCTAACTGCTGCAACTTTAACTCAGATAACACAGTGT
The DNA here is from genome assembly GCF_030684315.1 of Stegostoma tigrinum. Taxonomy (NCBI): domain Eukaryota; kingdom Metazoa; phylum Chordata; class Chondrichthyes; order Orectolobiformes; family Stegostomatidae; genus Stegostoma; species Stegostoma tigrinum. Next base: position 1,317,620 of record NC_081373.1, read on the forward strand.
GAAGCTGGATGAACACAGCAGGCCAAGCAGCAGTCCCGACCCAAAATGTCAAGCTTTCCTGCTCCTCTGATGCTGCTTGGACCGCTGTGTTCATTCAGCTTCACACAGTGTTATCTCAGATTCTCCAGCATCGGCAGTTCCTACTATCTCTGCAACTTTAACTCACTTCATTTAATAACACGGTGTGGAGCTGGAGAAACACGGCAGGCCAGGCAGCATCAGAGGTGCAGGAAAGTCGACATCCTAATGGGTTGCGTCCTAATGAAGGATCAGGACCTGATGAAGGGACCAACCCGAAACATCAACTTGCCTGCTCCTTTGATGCTGCCAGACCTGCTGTGTCCCTCCAGCTCCACACTGTATTATCTATGACTCCAACACCTGCAGTTCCTACTATCACTTTGTTTAATTTCACTTTGCCTTACATTATTTAATTCACATTGAACCCCAACTGTAACTCTATAAGTTTGGCTTCTATTGAATCCTAACCCAATTTAAGTGAAGTGGCTGACTTTGTTCTCCTTGTAGATCTAGCTTCATGATCCTTTATCGTCTCTGAAGATCACTCCAGGGAAAATATTTCTCAAACATTGGTCTCAAAGGCTTCTACTGAAAATCCTTTGCTCTTTTTAACTTTTATCTCAAAAATGGGTGCCCCTCTTCCCAGAAACTCCTCTGATAGTCAGGAATGAATTGATCAAATCCTGATCACACTGTTTGATCCTAGCCAATGGAATTTTACTAAATATAAAGAAAACTCCTGAATATTAAACAGCTAAATTCCATGCTTTAAATAAGGTAATATGGTACCAGTCTGTCTAGCTAGTCACATGACACCTACCTTATTTGGTCACATGTGGAACTGCAGGTCACAACATGTGCTGTTTCCAGTTTTAACCAAGGTCAAAGTTTAAACTAGCTTGACCAAAATTCCCAGCAAGCTTCATTGTAGCTCCTAACCAGCCTCAGGGCCATTTCAGCTGCTGGCCACCTCAGCACAAAGGGTCCCAACTTTTACCCCTTCTTGCCAAGGACTCATCAATCCCAAACATTTCTAATTTGTGAACCAACCTGCCGTGTAACACCACATCAAATGTTTTCTGAATGTCCAAATATAAAACTTTCACAGCACTACCTTCATCCACTCCCTGTGCCACCCTGTCAAAGAACACAATTAAATTTAGATTTAAATTAACAAGTTGAGGATTTGAGTATCGGATTAAGGATGCCTTGCTGCGGTTACACAGGGTCTTGGTGAGGCCACACCTTGAGTATTGTGCACAGTTTTGGTCTCCTCATGTGAGGAAGGACATTCTTGAAGAATGAGGTGGGGGTTATCTCAGAAACATATAAAACCCTGATGGAGTTGGGCAGGCTAGATGCGAGAAGCCCAGACCTTGGGGTCACAGTCTACAAATAATGGGTGAGCCATTCAGGGCTGAGATGAGTAAGAATTTCCTTAGGGAGTTGTAAGTGTGTCAAATTTTCTCCCACAGGAAGCTCTCAGAGCTAGTTCATGAGATATATTCAAGAGGGGGCTGGATGTGGCCCTTGTGGCTAAAGGGATTAGGGAGTATTGGGAGAATTGGGCGGGAATGGGATACTGAGATTGCACGATCAGGTATGATCACATTGAATGGTGGGGCAAGCTCGAAGGGCTGAATGGCCTACTCCTGCAACTAGTTTCTGTGTTATCACATGACATTTAATAACAAGCAGATGAAGTTATTACATTTAATAGCAAAATATTTAAAGTTTCTGTAAGCCTTCATAAAATCTGGTGGGATGTTTCTCTGGGCGGGGGGGGCGGTGGGGGAGTGAGTGAAAAATGAGAGAGCTGGGAATAGCAGATGGTTTCTGTAAGTTTGAGAATGAGCAATAGTGAATGGGGGGTGCTCTCAATAAACTTCCTCTGAACCCCCTCCAGTGTGGACACATCCTTCCTTACATATGGAGCCCAAAACTGCTCATAATATTCCAAATGCAATCTGAACAAGACCTCATACAGCCTCAACAGTGCATCACTGCTTCTGTATTCTAGCCCTCTTGAAATTAAAGCTTACACCCATTTTCCTTCCTAATTGCCATCTGAATTTACATATTAATCTTAAGAGAATCCTGAATGAGGACTGCCCAAGTCCCTTTGTGCTTCAGATTTACAAAGTCTTTTCCCACTTAGAAAATAATCTATGTCGCTATCCTTCCTACCAAAGTTCATAACGTCTCACTTTCCAACATTGTATTTTATCTACCACTTCTTTGTTCACTCTCCAAGTCTGACCAAGTCCTCCTGCAGCCTCCCCACTTTCACAACACTACCTGTCCCTCCACACTCTTTGTCTTATCTTCAGGCTTAACATCAATGCTCCCTCAGTTTCTTTGTCCTGATCATTAATGCAAAATGTGAATTGTTGTGAATTCGACACGGGACTCTGTGGAACTCTGCTAGTCACTGGCTGCCATCCTAAAGAAGAGCCCTTTTCCCCCACTCTCTGCCAGTCGGCCAATCCTCTATCCATGCCAGTACCTTTCCCCTAACACCCTGGGCTCTAATTTTATTTAGCAGCCTCCTGTGTGGTGCTTTGTCAAAGGTCTTCTGCAAAACCAAATAGCTCATGTTCACTGACCCTCCTTTGTCTAAGTTGCTCATTACCTCCTCATAGAATCCTAACAGATTGGTCAGGGATAACCTCCCCTTGATGAAGTTTTGCTGGCTCAGCTCTGTTTTACCAAGCATTCGCAAGTATTCTTCAATCACATCCTCAATGAGGTTCCCCAAGGCAGGCTCATTCATAAAGACAGGAGGTATGGGATACAGGGTGATTTGGCTGTCTGGATTCAGAATTGGTTGGCTGACAGGAGGCAGAGAGCGGTTGTAGATGGTAAATATTCTGCCTGGAGGTCAGTGCTGAGTGGTGTCCCGCAGGGCTCTGTTCTTGGGCCTCTCCTCTTTGTAGATTTTATAAATGACTTGGATGAGGAGGTTGAGGGGTGGGTTAGTATGTTTGCTGATAACACAAAGGTTGGAGGTGCCGTTGATAGTATCGAGGGCTATTGCAGGCTTCCGCGAGACATTGACAGTATGCAGAGCTGGGCTGAGAAACGGCAGATGGAGTTCAACCTGGATAAATGCAAGCTGGTGCATTTTGGAAGGTCGAACTTAAATGCTGAATATAGGATTAAAGGCAGGATTCTCGGCAGTGTGGAGGAACAGCAGGATCTTGGTGTTCAAGTGCATAGCTCCCTCAAAGTTGCCACCTAAGTGGATAAGGTTGTTAAGAAAGCATATGTTGTTTTGGCTTTCATTAACAGGGGATCGAGTTTAAGAGACGTGAGGTTTTGCTGCAGCTCTACAAAACCCTGGTGAGGCCACACTTGGAATAGTGTCCAGTTCTGGTCGCCCTATTATAGGAAAGATGTGGAGGCTTTGGAGAAGGTGCAAAGGAGGCTTACCAGGATGCTGCCTGGACTGGAGGGCTTGTCTTTTGAGGAGAGGTTGACTGAGCTCGGACTTTTCTCTCTGGAGAGAAGGAGGAAGAGAGATGACCTGATCGAGGTGTACAAGGTAATGAGAGGCATGGATAGAGTCGATAGCCAGAAACTTTTCCCCAGGGCAGGATTGACTGCCACGAGGGGTCATAGCTTTAAGGTGTTAGGAGGAAGGTATAGAGGAGACGTCAGAGGGAGGTTCTTCACCCAGAGAGTTTTGAGCGCATGGAATAGTTTACCAGTGGTAGTCGTGGAAGTGGAGTCATTAGTGACATTTAAGCAACTGCTGGACATGCACATGGACAGCAGTGAATTGAGGGGAATGTAGTTTAGGTTATTTTATTTTTGGATTAGGATTAATCCACAGCACAACATCGTGGGCCGAATGGCCTGCACTGTGCTGTACTTTTCTATGTTCTATGTTCTATGTTAATAATGGGCTCTAAAATCTTATCAATGACTGAGGTCAAGCTAACCAAACTATAGTTTCCTGTCTCCTGCATCCCTGTCTTCTTAAACAGGGGTGTTACATTGACCTTTTTCCAGTTCTCTGGGACCCTCCCTGACTACAGTGACTCTTGAAAGATCACCACCAATGCCTCTACAATCTCCTCAGCCACTTGCTTCAGAATTCTGGGGTGTAGCCCATCTGTCCTGCAGGATTACTCACTTTCAAAACTTTCAGCCTCCCCATCACCTCCTCCTTAGTGTTGGCCACGCCATTCACCACAGCCCCCTGTCCCAAAGTTCTGGTATCTTCCACTGTGGAGACCGATGCAAATTTCCTATTCAGTTCTTCCACTAACTATTTTGTTCCCCATTTCTATTTCTCTAGCCTCATTTTCCAGCAGTCCAATGTCCACTCTTGCCTCTCAGTTATATTTTATTTGCTTTTAAACAATCTTGCAATCTTCTTTTGCATAACTAGCTAACTTACCCTTATATTTCATCTTCACCTCCATATTGCTTTTCCAGTTATCCTTTGCTCAATTTAAGAATTTTTCCAATCATCTGGTTTCTTACTCATCTTTGCCGCATTGTATCCTTTTTCTTTTGCTTTAATACTGTTCCTGACTTCCTGGTTAGCCATGGTTGCCTCATCTTCCCCATAGTATGTTTCTCTTTCCTTGGGATGAATTTCTGCTGTTCCTCCCGAATTATCCCCAAAAACTCCTGCTGTTGCTTCTCCACTGTCTTCCCTGCCAGGCTCCCCTTCCAGTCAACTCAAGTCAGCTCCTCCGTCATGTCTTTATGGTTACCTTTACTCAATATTTTAATGCCATTGCACCTGATCCCAGCCCCTTCCTCTCAAATTGCAGGGTCACTATCCCCAGGGGGTTCTTTCACCTTAATCTCCCTAATCATATCTGCTTCATCACACATCACAAAGTCCAGAATTGTCTGTTCCCTCATGGGCTCTACCACACGCTGCTCCAAATTAAAATTTATTGATATTGCACAAACTCCTTTTTGTGAGCTCTGCTCCCAACCTGATTTTCCCAGTCCACTTGCATTTAAAGTTCCCCATGATTCCTGTCATGGTGCCTTTCTCACATGCCTTTTCTATCTCCTGATTTATTTTCTTCCCCACATCCTGACTGCTGCTAGGAGGCCTGTACATAACCCCCATCAGGGTCTTTTTCCCTCCACAGTTCATCAACTCTACCCACATAGGTCTTCAATCTCCTGACACTATAACACTTCTTGTTATCAATTTAATTTCATGTCTCACTCACAAGGAAACTCTGCCCACCTGTCTTCCTTTTAACAGGACATGCATCCTCAGATATTTAGTTCTCAGCCCCATTCCCATTGCAACCATGTCTCTGTGTTACCCACAACATTATTTCAATCTGCATTACAAGTTATTTTACTTTGTTTTGCTTTTGTTGCATTTAAGTCAACACATTACTGAGTGTGTTGTACTTCACCCCCTCCTATAGTTGTCCGCTCATCAGCTGTGCCTGAAGTTAAATTCCTGACCCTTTCCATACTCTCTGTCCTATTACTTTTTTCCGGAAATGTTCAAAACCCCTCCTGAGCATTCCAAGCCTTTCACTAGTTTAATGTCCTTGTGACACTAGGATCCTGATCCTAGATGGGTTCAGGTGGAGCCTGTCCAATGATGCAGATCCCTCCAGTTCCAATACTGTTGCCAGTGTCCTATGAAACAGAGTCACTCTTTCCCACACTACTCCTTTAGCCACATGTTTACATCCCCAATCTTCTGATTTCTTCATTAATTTGCACATGGCTCAGACATTACAACACAGTGGCTCAGCAGTTAACACTGCTGCCTCACAGCACGAGGGACGTGGCATCAATTCCACCCTCAGGTGACTGTCTGTGTGGAGTTGGCATGTTCTCCCCATGTCTGTGTGTGTTTCCTCCCACAGCCCAAAGATGTACAGGTTAGATAGATTGGCCATGGGAAATTGGTCATTGTGTGCAGAATAGGTGGGGAATGCAGGGAAGTGGGTTGGGTCAGGTCAGGGTGGGATGCTGTTTGGAGGGTCAGTGTGGACTTGATGGGCTGAATGGCCTCCTTCCACATTGTAGGAATTCTATGAAAACTTGAGATGCTGTTTTATCATGTTATTTCTATTTCCTGATATTCCCCAAACAGGACCTCTTGCTTATTCGTGTGGATATTATTGGTCCCAACATGGACAACAACTGGATCCTCCCCACCCACTCTGATATCTTTTAAGCTGGCTCAAGATGTTCCTTACTTTGGCATGAGGTATACAACACACCATGTAGCACAGTCAATCCTGCTCACAAACGATGTGATCTGCCCCCCCCCTAATTGTAGAGTGTCCCATCACTATCGCTTCTTTGTCCTCACCATGCTTGAAGGGCTCCATGGACCAAGGCGTAGTCGTCACTTTGACCATCCTTCCTGCTGACCCTTCCCTCATCCAAACATGAGGTAAGTACCTTGTGAATGTTGGACAAAGTCAAGAGCTGAGACACTTTTAACACTATGTTCAAGACAACTCTTCCCTACCTCACTTGTCACACCCTCCAGTTCCTGACCAAGGCCCAAATTTGAAATATTTAAGCTATAGGGTGTGACTGCCTGAAATACAGCATCAAGATAACTTGTCCACCACCCCATCTCCAAATATACCACAGTTTCTGAAGCTCAGATTCCAGCTCATCAAATTGGAGACAAAATTGCTTAATCTGCAGGCACACTCTATTGATGTGGTCAGTGTGACACACATTTGGATCCACCAGATCCAACATCATACAAGAGTAATAGAGCTATTTCTAACGTACTTTGTTTTTTTTAAAGTAATAAATAAAACCTTAATTCTCAGAGTTTCTAAATTACTGTACTCCTTTCTGAATCTATTACTACGTGATTGATAACAACATAACACCTTGCCCACACTGCTTCACATTCTTCCCATCTCATCCCCACACATGTAGGAGTGCTCTATGCAGGTCCCACAAGAATTCCTGTACTCTTCATCAACTGAGGGTGAACCAAATTACTGAAGTTCAGTCGTCAATATTTCAACTACTGGTTGAAATTTAGCATTGTCTGTCACTCTGGCTCTTAGCGTGGATGGCAGGCCCTAAAAAATTGGTGACTAATCAGCTGGAGAATATTCACCCCACCATCTGACTCCTGCTTTAAAAGGCCTGTCTTACTGGCAGGTAAGTTATGCTAGATTGTGGTCTTGATCCATATAAATCACAACTAATCATTGTTTTTTAAAATTATTAACTACACTGTGAATGATAGATTCTTTCCAACCAGCAATAGCTGAGCAAAAAAAAAGTATGAAATAGTGACACTACTGAATGGGCTTGATGTGAATGTTAAGTAATGAAGCTCATTCTACTGCTGGGATGAGAAATTCAATGATGTACAGCCTTAGCGTGCAAGTTAATATCTTTCCTGCATGATATATCAGCTCATATCATTTCCAATGAAACTCCAAGCAGGGAACAAATTCATATTGAGCTAAACAACTCAAAAATGATGAAAGCTACTCTCATCATAATATAAAACCAAGTAAGATGGTGCTTCTGTTCAATAAACATCACCATCGGCAAAAGTGTCCTATCTGTATGAAGAAAGGCAGCTGACACTAATGGAAGTGATTTTCTGAGTTTTCTCTAAAATCTGGGGTGAACGGATTAACAGGTGATTCTAACTCACTGCTGAATGACCTCAATCTATCATGGGCCAATCAACTCATTTCAAACTGGTAGGTAGAGAACAGGCAAGTTTCCTGACTTATCATAGGACTCAAAACTATTGTCCAGGGTCACCAGGAGGAGCTGACGAATCATACCTTGCTGGCCAAAGTCCACCCCTCAGTGACCCAATGACATGGTTAGTCATTTGGAAAGGGTGGGTCATAGGAGGGGGCCAGATGGACAGGGCCAGGCTTTCAAAAACCATCTCTATCGCCCTCCTTATGGCCTTTATTGCCTACAGTTTGGATTGATGGGTAGCCAACACCAACCTGGAAAGTAGGTTGATCTTGTTCCCCAGTTGGAAAAGTAAGCACCTGTGCTTCCCACCGGAGATGGCTAAACTGAGCAAACAAAGTAACAATTCACCAGCCATTTCAGGGCCTTACTTTGCTGGTGGGCCCAAGGGCACCTTAGAACCTTCCTTGTGGAAACTAATCATTGGATAGAGAGAAGGGAATTAATATCTCTTCAGAGCTAACTCTCAAAATGATATCCCCTCTGACCAGCTCTCTCTCTCTCCACCTCCAAAGTACTGTCAAATTGAGGTTGGTGCATTTCCGTCTGATAATCATTAGCTTCAAATCAGTTCCAAAGTTAGGAGTGAAACCCAAGTTTTCAGCACTTTTGGCCAATTAGGAAGATCGAGTAACAAAATCTTTTTTTTCTATTTGATAAATTAATCCTACTGCCACAAGAACAAAAGAGCTCTTCAATACTTCCCCCAAGATATTATATCTTATTTTTTTACTCTGCGCTCATCAACAAAATGACTGTCAATGATTCAGAACAGAGCATTTTTATTCTCATGTGCACCAGCGTTAGTCACACCATTCCAAGCAGCATAATTAAATCTAAAGTTGACGCCTCTCAATTCAGTCCAAGTGTGAAAGCTTCAAGTACCATGACGGAGTTTTACCTGCAGCTACAGAGCAGCTGATCTTCAGAGTCAAATTGTGGCAAATTTGTAACTGTGACTGGATAGATGCAGAATTAAATTTGCCAGGCTCACTTGACTACAGTCAAAATGGGGTAACAATAGCTATCCCATTGACTTGCAGGCATAAAGGACTGATACTACTGCAGAGATAAGCATAGCAAACTGAACCGTCCAACTTCAGTTGCACACAAATCAGCTCCCTTAAGATATGACCTTCTAAAGGTCTCATTGTTACAACCCACTGGGCTACTGGTCTTACAGCGAGCCCCACTGCTCCCAGAATTATCCCCACTGTTAAAGAAATTTAGGATGTGCATAGTTCCCCAATTTGCCTCATTTTCAGACCAAAGTTGATAAAACATATGGACCAGATTTCGATATTACTTCTGGCTTCCACACGATAGGAAAGATGTCATTGCATGGGAGAGGATGCAAAGGAGATTCACCAGGGCATTGCCTGGAGTGGAATATTTCAGCAATGAAGAGGCTGGATAAGTTTGGTTTGTTTTTTTTGGAGGAGAGAAGGCTGAGGGGGTAGCTGATTGAGGTGTATAGGATTATGTGGGGCATGAACAGGGTAGATAGGAAGCAGCTGTTCCCTTTACTTGAAGGATCAGTAATATCAGAGTATATTTTAAAAGTAAAGACAGAACGTTTAATGGGGACTTGAGGAAACAGGTTGTCACGAAGAGTGAATGGAAAGCACTGCCTTGGAGGGTAGTTGAGGTGGAAAACTTCACAACTTCTAAAAAGGTACTTAGATGAACAACTGAAATGTCATAACATTCACAATTATGGGCACGGTGTGGTAAAATGGGGATGTTGTAGGTAATAATGCATAATTGGCAGTAAAGACTAGATGGGCCAAAGAGCCCCTTTTCTACTGTGTGATTCTATGAATCTATTCTGTGATTAAATCAGTGCTATAATTATATAAGTAATTAGACAGCAGTTAAACAATTACAAACCATTGGTATTTGACATTACTAACTATAACTCTAACCCCTCACACATCCACGAATGCATGCACATTTGCACAAATTGGGAAAATAGATTATTGGCAAAGGACAGAAAACTGGGAAGTCACTTAAGCTTTGCTCCCCAGTTCTGGTGGTGAGATGATCCTTCTCCAGCCAGCCAGACCCTTTCTTATTCAGTCTTGAAATGCAGAGCAACTGAGTCATTTAGAAAATGCCTCTGATTTATCAATTCCTGATAATAGCTCATAGAAACTGCCACAGTAAAGGCAACTGGTTTTCTTCAAGTTTAAACAATTTTTTTGCTTACAGGGAAGAACAGGTATCTTCTGGTGGAGAGAACTACAGCATACTTCTGTGTCTGTGTGTAAGCAACTTGTTTCATCGTCCAACCTACTCAGTTGGCTGGAAACTAATCAGCTTCAAATGGAAATGTCTTCTTGGTTTCTGATCATCTGTACATTGCAGGAGCCCACAACCACAAACACAGAGTTCACAGTAAGGATCAAATTTCCTGCTGTGATTTTCTTTTAAGATTAGGTTCCCTACAGTGTGGAAACAGGCTCCTTCGGCCCAACAAGTCCACACCGCCCCTTGGAGTATCCCACCCAGACCCATCCCCCTATAACCCACACAGCCCTTCACGCAGACATGGGGAGAAAGTGCAAACTCCACACAGACAGTCACCCGAGGCTGGAATCGAACCCGGGTCCCTGGCGCTGTGAGGCTGCAGTGCTAACCACTGAGCCACCATGCCGCCAATCCTAGTAAATCTTTGATTTTAAAAACAGTTCTTTCTCATTGCAGTCCACTGTTTGTAAAGATGCAAGAATAAAAAGACATGGTTCTTAAATTATAATGACCTTTAAAGGTGTTCTGCACCTAAAAACAGAAGGACAGCAGATACATGAGAATACCAGCAGCTGCAAGATCCCCTCCAAGTCACTCGCCATCCTAACTTGGAAATATATCACCGTTGCTTCAGTATTTCTGGTTCAAAATCCTGGAATTCTCTCCTTGAGGCCATTGTGGATCTATCTACAGCAGGTGGACTGCAGCAGTTCAAGAAGACAGCTCTTTACTCTCCATCTTCGGTCCGCCTCCCCCTCTCTCCCTATTTATTCCAGTTCCCTCCCCCCATCCCCCTCTCTGATGAAGGGTCTAGGCCCGAAACGTCAGTTTTTGTGCTCCTGAGATGCTGCTTGGCCTGCTGTGTTCATCCAGCCTCACATTTTATTATCTTGGAATCTCCAGCATCTGCAGTTCCCATTATCTCTGATACTATTTTAACCTCACTGCGAAGCCTCTTCCAGGGATGCCTAACCTGAAGAAGTTACCCTCCTCCCAACGGACCAACCTCAGGGAATCTCTCTCCCATTGCAACTCTCTTGTAATCTCTTCGGCCTTGAAACTGCTCGACCATGTCCTGAAGCAAACCAGGTACCACAGCCACATCACCTTTCTCAGCACCTGCCTCCCTGGACTGACCTATCCCCTCCCTACCTCCCCACCTACACCCTCTCCACCTATCTTCTTTACTCTCCATCTTCGGTCCGCCTCCCCCTCTCTCCCTATTTATTCCAGTTCCCTCCCCCCATCCCCCTCTCTGATGAAGGGTCTAGGCCCGAAACGTCAGCTTTTGTGCTCCTGAGATGCTGCTTGGCCTGCTGTGTTCATCCAGCCTCACATTTTATTATCTTGGAATCTCCAGCATCTGCAGTTCTCATTATCTCTGATACTATTTTAACCTCACTGCGAAGCCTCTTCCAGGGATGCCTAACCTGAAGAAGTTACCCTCCTCCCAACGGACCAACCTCATGGAATCTCTCTCCCATTGCAACTCTCTTGTAATCTCTTCGGCCTTGAAACTGCTCGACCATGTCCTGAAGCAAACCAGGTACCACAGCCACATCACCTTTCTCAGCACCTGCCTCCCTGGACTGACCTATCCCCTCCCTACCTCCCCACCTACACCCTCTCCACCTATCTTCTTTACTCTCCATCTTCGGTCCGCCTTCCCCTCTCTCCCTATTTATTCCAGTTCCCTCCCCCCATCCCCCTCTCTGATGAAGGATCTAGGCCCGAAACGTCAGCTTTTGTGCTCCTGAGATGCTGCTTGGCCTGCTGTGTTCATCCAGCCTCACATTTTATTATCTTGGAATCTCCAGCATCTGCAGTTCCCATTATCTCTGATACTATTTTAACCTCACTGCGAAGCCTCTTCCAGGGATGCCTAACCTGAAGAAGTTACCCTCCTCCCTCCGGACCAACCTCAGGGAATCTCTCTCCCATTGCAACTCTCTTGTAATCTCTTCGGCCTTGAAACTGCTCGACCATGTCCTGAAGCAAACCAGGTACCACAGCCACATCATCTTTCTCAGCACCTGCCTCCCTGGACTGACCTATCCCCTCCCTACCTCCCCACCTACACCCTCTCCACCTATCTTCTTTACTCTCCATCTTCGGTCCGCCTCCCCCTCTCTCCCTATTTATTCCAGTTCCCTCCCCCCATCCCCCTCTCTGATGAAGGATCTAGGCCCGAAACGTCAGCTTTTGTGCTCCTGAGATGCTGCTTGGCCTGCTGTGTTCATCCAGCCTCACATTTTATTATCTTGGAATCTCCAGCATCTGCAGTTCCCATTATCTCTGATACTATTTTAACCTCACTGCGAAGCCTCTTCCAGGGATGCCTAACCTGAAGAAGTTACCCTCCTCCCAACGGACCAACCTCAGGGAATCTCTCTCCCATTGCAACTCTCTTGTAATCTCTTCGGCCTTGAAACTGCTCGACCATGTCCTGAAGCAAACCAGGTACCACAGCCACATCACCTTTCTCAGCACCTGCCTCCCTGGACTGACCTATCCCCTCCCTACCTCCCCACCTACACCCTCTCCACCTATCTTCTTTACTCTCCATCTTCGGTCCGCCTCCCCCTCTCTCCCTATTTATTCCAGTTCCCTCCCCCCATCCCCCTCTCTGATGAAGGGTCTAGGCCCGAAACGTCAGCTTTTGTGCTCCTGAGATGCTGCTTCGCCTGCTGTGTTCATCCAGCCTCACATTTTATTATCTTGGAATCTCCAGCATCTGCAGTTCCCATTATCTCTCACCACCACCTTCTCAGGTGCATCTAGGGATGGGTAATAAATGCTGGCCTGGTCAGTGAAGGCAACATTTCTGAAATGAATCCAAGGGAAAGAAATGTTCCTGGTCCCACAGGGATCAGTTTCACAGGGACCAGACTGAGAGTAAAGTGGGAGAACATCAGCTTGGAACGAAGTGTGAAGATGAATGAACACAACAGGCCAAGCAGCATCTTAGGAGCACAAAATCTGACGTTTTGGGCCTAGGCCCTTCATCAGAAAAGGGGGATGGGGAAAGGGAACACCATGACAGACACAGTGTCTAACCACCATTTGCTAAACTGATGTGCTACCCCATCTCTATCCTGAAGACAGACAATTCACCAGCTGGGTATCTTCCTACCTACCTATGCTGCCTCACTGTAGACAACTTAGTGTCAAGAGCTGAGCAAGTGGCTATAGGTATTACAGCAAGTTACATTGTTTTCACTTCACCTTTAGTATCTGAAAGTGAGATTATGCATAAGCAAAAAATAATCTTCAAGTGTTTCAGGCACATTACTGTCAAGTACGGTGATGGCGACCACTGTCCCCTGCATTGTGTACAGACATCTTTTTATTTCAAAAATATACTTTGTTCATAAAAATATCTTTATAAACAAGCACAGTCACTAAAGCAGTTCATTTCTGCACAGTAGCGCATGAGGAAGCAAACAAACATTGGAGGAACAAGTTACTGCACATGCTGGGATCTGTACTGAAAACAACAAATGCTGGAGATCACAGCAGGTTAGGCAGCATTCATGGAGACAGAACAATCTGAAGTTGAGTCTAGATAACTCTCCATCAGAGCTGACGAGAGCAAAGCAAAGAACAAAGAACATTGGAATTTACAGCACAGGAACCGGTCCTTCGGCCCTCCAAGCCTCCACCAATCGAGATCCTCTGTCTAACCGGTCATCTATTTTCTAAGGGTCTGTGCCCATCTGCTCCCTGCCCATCCATGTGCCTGTCCACATATATCTTAAAAGACGCTACCATGTCTGCATCTACCACCTCCACTGGCAAGGTGTTCCAAGCACCCACCACCCTCTGTGTAAAGAACTTTCCATGCATATCTCCCTTAAACTTTCCTCCTCTCACTTTGAACTCATGACCCCTAGTATTGAGTCCCCCACTCTGGGAAAAAGCTTCTTGCTATCCACCCTGTCTATACCCCTCATGATTTTGTAGACCTCAATCAGGTCCCCCCACAATCTCCGTCTTGCTAATGAAAATAATCCTAATCTACTCAACCTCTCTTCATAGCTAGCACCCTCCATACCAGCAACATCCTGGTGAACCTCCTCTGCACCCTCTCCAAAGCATCCACGTCCTTTTGGTAATGTGGCAGCCAGAACTGCACACAGTACTCTAAATGTGGCCAAACCAAAGTCTTATACAACTGCGACATGACCTACCAACTCTTGTACTCAATACTCCACCCAATGAAGGAAAGTATGCCGTATGCCTTCTTGATCGCTCTATTGACCTGCGTTGCCACCTTCAGGGTACAATGGATCTGAACACCCAGGTCTCTCTTTTCATCAATTTTCCCTAGGACTTTTCCATTTCCTATATAGTTCGCCCTTGAATTTGATCTTCCAAAGTGCATCACCTCGCATTTGCCCGGATTGAACTCCATCTGCCATTTATCTGCCCAACTCTCCAGTCTATCTATATTCTGCTGTAATTTCTGACAGTCCCCTTCACTATCAGCTACTCCACCAACCTTCGTGTCATCTGCAAACTTGCTAATCAGACCATCTACACCTTCCTCCTAATCAATTACGTATATCACAAACAACAGTGGTCCCAGCACAGATCCCTGTGGAACTCCACTGGTCACAGGTCTCCAATTTGAGAAACTCCCTTCTACTACTACTCTCTGTCTCCTGTTGCCCAGCCAGTTTTTTATCCATCTAGCTAACACACCCTGGCCCCATGTAACTTCACTTTTTCCATCAGCCTGCCATGGGGAACCTTATCAAATGCCTTACTGAAGTCCATGTATATGACATCTACAGCCTTTCCCTCATCAATCAAATTTGTCACAGCCTCAAAGATTTCTATTAAGTTGGTAAGACATGACCTTCCCTGCACTAAACCATGTTGCCATGAGAAGTGTGGAGGGAGCAGCAGTGCAACTGTGAGGGAATGGATTGCTGTCAGCGTGTCAGCATTGATGACATCCTCAAACTACTGGACATGTACCTCAGCACAGACTTTGTCTTGAGTGCTCAAGTATACAAATGGATCAATGACACAGCCATGGGATCATCCATCTCAGGATTCATGGCAAAAGCAATCATGCAAAGACTAGAACACACCACCTTCCCCCACATTCAACTTAAACTGTGAATCTTATACTTGGGTGACTCGTTTGTCATCATTAAATGCACCAGACTAGAAGAGATCCACCACCTCAT
Source organism: Stegostoma tigrinum (assembly GCF_030684315.1). Lineage (NCBI taxonomy): Eukaryota > Metazoa > Chordata > Chondrichthyes > Orectolobiformes > Stegostomatidae > Stegostoma > Stegostoma tigrinum. The sequence continues at coordinate 1,332,790 of NC_081373.1, forward strand.
CAACAACATATTCTCCAGGATCAAATTCATGAAAGAAGGAAAAAACCATAATCTTCTTTCGTTTCTGGATGTTAGAGTTGAACATATGACCAAGAGGGAGTTCCAAATCTTGAGAGACAATGCAATCTACACTGATCAAATCCTAACTTCCACAGCAACCACCCCACTGTCTACAAAGCTGCATTAGGACATTATTTAAACAGGCCAGGGCATAGTGCAACAACCCTGAACTATGCAGGAAAGAGGGAGAACACCTATATAAAATCTTTGCTGTAAGTCAATATCCCCTCAACTTCATCCACAGGTGCCTACTAAAGAGGCAACAGCAAGAGGGCCCTAACACACTGATCAAACTGCCTTGCATCAATTACATATCAGAACTGACAACGAGTCTCCTCTGACTACAAGGAATCATGGTAACATGCCAGCCCACAGCCACGTTACAAAAAACACTCACAAGGATTGAAGACTCCATACCCACAACATGTAGAATCAACGTGGTTTACAATATACTAATCAATGACTGCCACAAACATTACATTGGACTAACAGTGAGGAAACTAGCCATCAGAGTACATGAACATCAGCTAGCAGCAAAATGACACAACAAACTTTCCTCAATGTCAGTACACTCAGACAGTGAAGGCCATCAGTTTAACTGGGACAATATAACTACAGTATCCCAAGCCAAACGTAGACATGCACAAGAATTCCTCAAGGTGTGGTTCTCATCTCGTAATGCAATCAACAAACATATAGAATTGGATCCCATATACAAACCCACACAGAATAAAACCTGAAATGACACTACTCACCATAACAGACCGGACAGTATAAATTCTAAGTGGAGGAGAATAACATTGCTTCATTGGAGACCTCACTGATGATGTTACCTAACATGGTGACGAAACATCTGAATGAAAACAAGCCAGTTCAGTGAGCAAGTCAACAACGTCACCCACAACCCCAGCTACAGATCTTTGTAAAAATCTTAAACTAGAATGTCTTTCTTAACCACAATTTTTGTCAGGCATTTCATCCAATGTCTCTTGATCATGGAAAAGCAATTAAAATTTGTCTTAGCTATTAATGTCATGATTTTAAATTCTTTACATTTCTGGCAAATTATTATTTTCAAGGAGCCATATGACCCCTTTCCCACTGCTTCAGTTGTTCCATTTCAGAAACCATTGAGAGCAGAAATTGGGAAGGCTATTTATTTCGGGATGCGTATGATATCTCGGGCGGGCTGTACGTGCAAAATGATCTCAAATTGGATCCTCCTTGATTTTCAGTCCAGAGGATGTGATTAGTAACCCAAGCATGGGACCATATCCTGAGTTATCTTTCTGAGGACACAAAATGTTAACTCTGTTTTTTGCTTCAGAGCTGCTGCCAGATGTACTGAACTTTTCCAGCAATTTCTGTTTTTGACCTGTAACCTATTATTCCATGGCGCCATGGTTGCATTCAGAATGGAAAATCATTCCTCTTGCTGGAATTGTCAGCATGAGCTGGCACTTTCTTCAGTAGAAAATGTTTCAACTTGTCCAAATGACGTCAAGCATGCTTTAAATTTATAATGAGTTTTCTTCAACTTCCAATTTCAATACACGATCCAAAGGTTTCCAATATTTTTCTTGAAACCTCCCCATGATCCCACAAAGGAGCTCAAAAACCTTTACATTTCTAGTGAGTTGTATAAACTTCTGACAAAGTTATTTAACTTCTGTCAACTAATAAAATTGAATACTTCACACTGGCCCAATATTCAATGGTTTGACTCCTACACCTCCGCTTCTGAGAATATTCTACCAAAACTCAATAAAAGTGAGTGAATAAATCAATTATTTTTAAAAATCTGTTCTGAATGTAAGTGAAACTTATTGTAAAAACCAAACGAGATGTTAATCTTTGACTGTAAACTTACCATTCCAACCTTAAAAGGGCCTACTTGGTCTTCTGTATACTACTTCATATGAAACGTCTCCCCTATTTTGTCTTTGCTTATCTTGTTATTCATCTGTTAAACATGTGCCTTTTAAACACTGTAGCTGTGCTCTCATCAAATCATCTTCATTCAATCCTCAAATTTCTTAAAATATTTTTACTTTGGACATTTGATTATTAAAAGATCACTTCAAAGGTTTGAACTGATCTTTCTCAGCTTCCTGATCTGACCATCTCACTGAGTGAGTGCTATGTCCAGAATCATGCTTTCTTCAACCGAAAATTCTCCAGCACTGTGAAAGATAGGGGTCTCAGTGTGTCCAACCCATCTCCTGCACTTTTGCTTCCAGCCCTTTCTCCCGTCCCTCAATAGCAATATGGACCTCTTGTTCTCCCCTACTATCCCACCAGCACCCATGTCTAGAGGGTCATTAGCTGCCATTTCCGCCATCTTCAGTGAGATGTCACCACCAGACACATATTTCACTCCCCTGGCTTGTCAGCCTTCCACGGGTATAATTCTCCCAGGGACACGCTGGTCCATTCCTCCTCTACTCCCAACATGACTCCACATCCCCATGGTACCTTCCCCTGCAAACCAAAGGATGTAACACCTATCAGTTTACTTTCTCACTCCCCAGAATCCAAGAGCCAGACACCTTCCAGGTGAAGCAGTGCTTAACCTGCACTTAACTCAATCTAACCTAGTGCGTTCTATGCTCACTATGTGGTCTCCTCTACATGGGGGGAATGACACATAGTCTGGGTGACCATTTCACAGAACATCTACATTTGGTCCCCAAAAATAACCTGAGCTTCCAATTCCCTCTCATTTCAACACACCACCCTGTTGTCAGGCCAACATCTGTCTCAGAATTGCTGCAGTGCCCCAGTGATCCTCAGTGCAAGTTGGGAGAACAGCACCTCATTTTACTTATTCCCACCCACTGATGGTCCCCATTAGCAGCTTTTCATTCTTGCCAGCTCTCCATTAGCCATCTTTTTGTCTGCCCAGCCGCTAGTCTCTCTCTCTCTTTCTCTCTCTGCACTCTGTCTCCATCCAATTGGTTTACTCCTCCCTCCCTAACAGATTCCCTCTCCCTCTCAGCTGTCCTCAGCATACATACCTTCTCCTAGCCTCTAATGCTTCTGAAGAAGTGTCACTGGATCCAAAATGTTAACTCTGTTTCTCTCGCCACAGATGTTGTCAGACCTGCTGAGTTTCTCCAGCAATTTTTTTTCTTTCATCTCTCTCGGTAATGTGTCCCAGCATTTGAACATTTCAATTGCTACAGCTCTCCTGAACAATTAAATAGACAAAAGCAACATGGGATTTTGACACCAATGTTTGAAACCAGCCCATTCTGGTGTTGACTGATCATTGACCATTGCTGGTTGATCACAGAATCTATACAGTATAGAAGAAAGCCATTTGGCCCATTGAGTCCACACTGACCTTCCAAAGAGCATCTCACCCCCTCCATCTTGTAACCCTGCACTCCCCATGGCTAACCCACACTATCAGCAATTTAGCATGACCAATCCCCCTAACCTGCACACCTTTGGCCTATGGGAGGAAACGGGAGCACCCAGAGGAAACCCACACAGACACAGGGAGAATGTGCAAACTCCACAGAGACAGCCACCCGAGTGTGGAATCGAACCTGGGTCCCTAGCGCTGAGAGGCAGCAGTGCTAACCACTAAGCTACCCAATGGCGGGGAATTTTGCATAGGATTCATCAGATCTTTTCCCTAGGCTGGGAGAGTTCAAAATTAGGGGATGTATTTTTAAGGTGAGAGGAGAAAAATTAAAAGGGACCTAAGAAGCAACTTTTTTCACACAGAGGGTGGTTTGTTATGTGGAATGAACTGTCAGAGGAAGTGGTAATGCAGGTACAACATTTAAAACACATTTGGACAGGTGTATTAATAGAAAAGGTATTGGGGGCATAAGGGTCAAATACAGGCAAATGGGATTAGTTTAGTTTGGGAAACTTGGTTGGCATGCACGAGTTGGACCAAAGGATTTGTTCCTGTGCTGTATGACTGTATTACTCTTTGGCTTTCAGTTCCAAACCATTGTAGGTCAGATCACAAACAGTGGCAAGACAGAATACAGGAAAGAGATTGAGTACTTAGCAGCATGGTGTAAAGACAGCAATCTCTTCATCAACATCAGCAAAATGAAGGAGCTAGTCATTGACTTCAGGAAGTGGACTGCAGGGCACACCCCTGTCTGTATCATTGGAGCTGAGGTAGGGATGGTTGAGACCGTCAAATTCTGGGGAATGATGATCACCAACAATCTGTTCTGGTCCAGCCACATCAACATGATGGTCAAGAAAGCACATCAATGGCTCTACATTGTCAGGATGCGAAGGAAGTTCAGTATATCCACAAGGATTCTTACCAGTATTTATAGGATGTTTTCTATAGTGCATCTATCTGGATACATCCCTGTGTGGTGGCACAACTGCTCTTCATGGCAGCAAGAAACTACAGAGAGTTGTGAACATAGCCCAGACCACCACACAAACCAACCTTCCAACTACTTCTATACTTCCCACTGCCTCGGGAAAGCAACCAACATAATCAAAGGCCCCTTCCACCCCGTTATCCTCTCTTCCACACTCTTCTGTTGGGCAGAAGATTTAAAAGTTTGAATACTCATCCAAACAGATTCAAGAACAGCTTCTTCCCCACTGCTATCAGACTTTTCAATGGACCTTTCGAAAGTTAATTCTGATCTCTCTCTCTGCACCTACTCTATAGCTGTAACACTATATTCTGCACTCTGTTCTGCTACCCTGATGCACTTTGCATGATATGATCTGCCTGGACAGCACACAAAACAACACTTACCCCTATATCTCGGTACACATGACAACAATAAATAAATCAATTACCATCTGGTCATTTGCGGTCAATTACAGCCAACCCAATTGCAGTTTCTTTTAAGCAGAGGAATATAATTTCACTTCAGGAGATTAATATTTAACAAGAGCTTGTGTGAGCATATGCCAAATTATGGGATTCTTACTTTAAAACTGCTTTCTCCCTAACAGGGCATTACTGCACCCATCACTCTGTAACCTTACTGGCTTGTCTCAGTGTTACACAAGAACACAGAACTAGGGAGTAAAAGTAAGCATCCTGAGCCTTTCAGCCTGCTCTGCCATTCATTAAAATAACGATTGATCTGATTATGAATCTAGTGCCGCTGTCCTGTCTGCTCCCAAACCAATCCCTTGTTTGTCAAACTTAAATTAACTATGCCTTGAATAAATTTGATGACCTAGCTTCCTCTGCTTTCTGCGGAAGGGAATTCCACAGACTAATGATCCTGTGAACAATAAACGGTCTCTTCACCTCTGAGGGAGAACTGTTATCCCTAAACTGTGTCCCCCGATTTTACTCTTCTCCACAAGAGGAAGCAGCCCACTAGCATCCATTCTGTCCAGTTCCCACCAGATCCCATCTGTTTCAATAAAATCACGTCTTATTCTTCAAAACTCCAAAGGATGCTAGTCCTGCCTGTTCAAATGTTCATCGTAAGATAAGCTTTTCATCCCGGGAATGAGTCAAGTGAACCTTCCTATCTAGGACCACAACTTTCCCCACGCAGTGGTCAAGAACGCCCTTGACCGCGTCTCCCGCATTTTCCACAACACATCCCTCACACCCCGCCCCCGCCACAACCGCCCCCAGAGGATCACCCTCATTCTCACATACCACCCCACCAACCTCCGGATACAACGTATCATCCCCCGACACTTCCGCCATCTACAATCTGACCCCAACACCCAAGACATTTTTCCATCCCCACCCTTGTCTGCCTTCCGGAGAGACCACTCTCTCCGCGACTCCCTTGTCCGCTCCACACTCCCCTCCAACCCCACCACACCTGGCAACTTCCCCTGCGACCGCAGGAAGTGCCACACTTGCCCCCACACCTCCTCCCTCACCCCTATCCCAGGCCCCAAGATGACCTTCCATATCAAGCAGATGTTCACCTGCATATCTGCCAATGTGGTATATTGTATACATTGTACCCGGTGTGTCTTCCTCTACATTGGGGAAACCAAGCAGAAGCTTGGGGGCTGCTTTGCAGAACACCTCCGCTCGGTTCGCAACAAACAACTGCACCTCCCAGTCGCAAACCATTTCAACTCCCCCTCCCATTCCTCAGATGACATGTCCATCATAGGCCTCCTGCACTGCCACAATGATGCCACCCGAAGCTTGCAGGAACAGCAACTCATAGTCCACTTGGGAACACTGCAGCCCAATGGTATCAATATGGACTTCACAAGCTTCAAAATCTTCCCTTCCCCCACTGCATCCCTAAACCAGCCCAGCTCTTCCCCTCCCCCCACTGCATCCCAAAACCAGCCCAGCCTGTCTCCGCTTCCCTAACCTGTTCTTCCTCTCACCAATCCCCTCCTCCCACCCCAAGCCACACCTCCATTTCCTACCTACCACCTCATCCCACCCCCTTGACCTGTCCATCTTCCCTGGACTGACCTATCCCCTCCCTACCTCCTCACCTATACTCTCCTCTCTTCCTATCTTGTTTTCTCTCCATCTTCGGTCCGCCTCCCCCCTCTCCCTATTTATTCCAGTTCCGTCTCCCCATCCCCGTCTCTGATGAAGGGTCTCAGCCCGAAACGTCAGCGTTTGTGCTCCTGAGATGCTGCTTGGCCTGCTGTGTTCATCCAGCTCCACACTTTGTTATCTTGGATTCTCCAGCATCTGCAGTTCCCATTATCACTTGCTATCTGTCTGTTTGCTTCACTGCACAGACACAGATTAACAAGGTATCATTGTTGATCCAAGCTTTGTGTTGTGTCTGCAGCATATGCCATACGACGGAAAGTCTTTTCATTTTCCCATTTTGGAATCAATATATGTCATATGTGAATATTCTGCAATATTTTTCTTATTCCACATCCACAAATAATCCCTCTCTCTCTCTTACACACACACACAGTAACACACATGCACACACTCACACACTCGCACACACACACACGCACGTGCGCCCACACACACTCGCACACACACACGCACACGCGTGCACACACACACACACACACTCACACACACACACACACACACACACACACACACACACACACACACACACACACACACACACACACACACACATACACACACACAATGATCAGTTTTATGCATGAGTCATTACTCTGTTACAGGCTATTTTGAATCACTGCAGAAACAGTTTTGTTTTACATCAGGCCAACATCAGACCGACATTATCAAATAATTGGGCTGCTAGAAAATCGATATCTTATGAAAACTTCCTTTCTGTACGTTGTGCATTTCTCAAGATGCAATATGTGTGTTTATTGAAAATTAGTATAAAAGTAATACCTCCTAAAACTTATTGGAAAAGAGCCCAGTTCAGTAGATTTACAACCAGATATCCATTAGCAGTCTTTTTCATTCGACTCCATGATATAATTTTATGGTAAAGACTGAAACCAAATTCAGAACCTAGGTGAAACATTGTTTCCATTTTTGCACTGAACACTTTCAGAATATTACTTATTCGTAAGAAAAAAATAAATCCTGCATTTAACTTGCTGCCTAATCTTCACATTTGTTGGTCTGCCCGTGGCCATCAACATAGTTAACCATGCTGGCCTTTGGAAGGTAATAAATCTGCGCTGAGAAATTCATCTAATTGCTTTAACAGCCCCATGATGGGTCACACTCATATATCCTGGTGATGTTGAGTTTTCCAGCTGCAACTGGTCCCTAATAGAATTAAACAGGGCTGCGCTTCAGCAGCAAGGCCCTCAGTGTGTTGTTCTCTTCCATGCTCCCCAATGCCTTCATTGACAGTGATCCTGACATCAAAATCAAACATTGCCCATCTTTGAATCTGCTCCACCTGTGATGACTCCAGGCAAAGGTTAGGGTCTCCAAGAAGAAGCTTAGTGATTTAGCAGTTGCCTGCATTAAGTATCAGTTCAGAGTTGGGCATACAATTTAGAAGAGACTTTTCTCCAATGCATAAAGGTGACAAATGTGGCCATATGAATAGCAGAGGGGAAACTGAAATAATATACAAGCTTGATCCAGAAAATACTTGTCTTGAGTCTGAGGTTTCAACCCATGGCCAGAACCTGTCAGCAGTGAATGAGTTCACTTATCTCAGCAGCACATTCTTGGGCTGTGTGACTATGGGATACACTCAAGAATTTCCAAAGTAACTATAGGCTTTGGCGTATCAGCTTGGGAATGATGAAGAGTGAATCTGCCTGCCTCCCAAACAAAGCATGGAGAGAAATGGCCCTGCTGCTAGTCCACACTGCTATATGAAGGAAACACATGGACTCTGGGCTAGCATCCAGCCAAAACACTCAAACACATTCACAAGCTGTTTTAAAAACTTCTGCAGATCAAATACAGGACAAATACCAGGTACTGAGATGCTTACTTCTGTAACAAGTCAAGTGTCCCCAGTCTATTGAGACAGTCACAATGCAGTTGCTTTGGTTAAGTAGCTGGTCACACCTGACATTCACTGACCAAAATAAAGCTTCCATGGGACCTTTGGGTCTGGAACGACCTCTCATGATGGTCTAAGAAAACACGACAAAGTTACGCTAAAGATTTCACTGCAGAGTTTTGATAGAGGCTTCAAGCTCTGGGAGAAACTAAGTCAGAGTGACCAAGTCAAAGACAATGCAGCTTCCTTCAAAAACAAGGAACTTCTCAGAGGCAGAATGGAAATGAGAAGAGGAAATTACAAACCAGGAACTCATCCAGATCTCAACCATATGAAGCCCTCTACCCTGAAGGCATCTGAACCTTTTGAGCTGAGAGTCAAACTAATGGTCACCTACCTTTCTGCTGGAACCCCTCCAAACACCTTGACAGGACCATCTTCACTTGAAGGACACAGAATAATATTCAATATGTATAATAAATATCAGTAATAAAAATAACACAGATATAGAAACTAATAACGAGGTGTAGACCTGGATGAACACAGCAGGCCAAGCATCATAGGAGCAGGAAAGCTAACATTTTGGGTCTGGACCCTTCATCAGAAAAGGGGGAGGGGAAGGGGGTTCTGAAATAAATAGGGAGAGAGGGGGAGGAGAATCGAAGATGGATAGAGGAGAAGATAGGTGGAGATGAGGCAGACAAGTTGCAGTGGGAGAGAGATCCTCTGAGGTTTGTCCGGAGGGAGGAGGGTAACTTCTTCAGGGTCGGCATCCTTAGAAGATGCTTCGCAGTGAGGTTAAAATTGTATCAGAGATAATAGGAACTGCAGATGCTGGAGAATCTGAGATAACAAGGTATAGAGCTGGATAGAAACTAATAACTGTCTGTTTTGGATCTTCCTATTGTTAACTGCAAATTCAGAATTTTCAACTTCATATTTGTCATGCAAGTTGTTGATATTTTATTCAGATTTTTTCCAACATGATTATTCACTGCTGATGTAATTTGAGATTCATTGCTATACTTATGGCTTATTTTGTAGTTATGTGGCACAGTTACATAAATTTGTCATTATTATTCAAGCAGCATTTACGTTCTTCAGTAATTTCTGCCATAGAGTTATAGTCGTTCAGCACAGAAACAGACCCTTACATGACATGATCACAAGTCATGGTCTCAAAATGGGAAAAATCAAGGAAGCAGATCCCTCAAGGACTACTTCAAGGGTCCAGGACCTGCACCTAAACTGTTGGCATCATTTTGCATCATTCCAGCCATTAAGCCAAACTGAACAGCTTCTTTAACCTATAAGGTTCAAAAGATGCTTCAGAGGCACCAGGCCAATATTCAGTCCTCCCTGAAGATCTATACAGGCATACAAATGCCTCTGAGAAACAATGCAATGGTCGTCATGTGGGTATGCAAATATAACCTCAGTGTGAATAGGTGAGGTAGGACGCCACATGATGTATAGAGTAGTTACCTATTACAACCATAAACAACATTTTTTTTCTTCTTAGAATTTTTATCCTTAGACTGGCAGGAAGGTGTCTATTTGCTAAGTAAACTTCTGGTTTCTTAAAAGCATTACCAACAGGCCCTTTACTTGTGGCATTTTCAGGTTTACAAGAATCATGTAGTATTAAAAGTTGGAAGTGAACACTAAAGGCTTGGGGACATGGTGATGTAATGATGATGCCACCGGAGGAGCAACCCAGAGTCTCAGGCTCATGCACTTTGGGCAGAGGTTGGAACCCCATCAGGCTACTCACTGGAATTAAATGGAAACAATTAATAGGAGCTGAAATTGAAATCTACTCTCAGTGATGGTGACTGAGAAGCTGTTATTGATTGTTATAAAAACCCATCCCATTTACCACAGTTCATTATGGGAAGGAAATATGCTGTCTTTACCTGGTTTGGCCAAGTCAAATTTGCAGGGGATGATATGAGGTAGCATTTATAGAATGTATGCAGAAGTTTCCTGAAGCAAGATGCCATGCCTGAAATCAGGGATCAGGGTGACCTGTAATCAGAAAGGTCTAATAATTTCTCAAAGTAAACCATCCCCGAGGGAACAGTGACATGGGAGAAGTCAGCATTCATTTTGAGATTAAGAAACTTGGAGTTGCAAACAACTGTGCTAGAGCTAACTCAGGGTAATTACAAAGGAATGAGGGTAAAGTTGGCTGAAGTGGACAAGGAAAGGGGTTTAGCAGAAAACAATGGTTAATGAATAATAGCAGATGTTGAAGAAAATAGTTCATGACTTACAACAAAGATATATCCCAGTGAGGAAGAAGGAATCTGAAAAGGGAATAAAGTAAACACAGTTAACTGAGGAAGTAAAGGATATTATCAAAGAAAAAAAATACAATGCGACAAAGATTAGTAGTAAATTAGAGGACTTAAAAAGTTCCAAAAGCCGAAAGAATTCCACAAATATAATAAAATGAAACAAAATCAACATATGAGGGTAACTGGCAAGTAAAATAAAAATGGACAGTTAGAGCTTTTCAAAAATATAAACAGGAAAGGAGAGGCCAAATTGAACATAGGTTCCTTACAGGAAGGAAGCAAGGGAAATAATAATGGGAACTAGGAAATGGAGAGGTGTTGAATAAATTTGCATCAGCCTTTCAAAAATATTAAATAATGAGGCAAAATGTGGGATGGAAGTATGGAAGTAACAAACAATAGAAAAAATGGAGCTAAATGCCAATGTATCCTCTCAGCTTAGAATCATATAATCATTACAGTGTGAAGAATGCCATTTGGCCCATTGAGTTTACAGCAACCACCTGAAGAGCATCCCCCCGAGACCCATCCCCCACCCACATGCCTGCTACCAATGTCTAATCCTTCTAACTTACACATCCCTGGACCCTGCAGGCAGTATAGCGAGGCTAATCTAACTAAACTGTGCATCTTTAGACTGTGGGTGGAAACCGGAGCATCCAGAGGAAACTCCCATACACACGGGGAGAAAGTGCTAACTCAGGCATAGAATCAAACCCGAATACTTGATGCTGTGAGACAGCAATATTAGTCACTGAGCCACCTCTAACAGTGACAAGAATGGGATTTGAATGCACATGTGCAGAGCCCATGGCCATAACATCAAGGTCCCCCTTACCACTTGGTGGAGAGCAATGTAGGATTTCAAAGAAAGTAGCTGCAGAGCAAGAAGATGCACTGGTGCTAATTGTTAGGTTCTAGAAAAATCCCAGGAGATTGGAAAACTACCAAAGTAATACCCTTACTTGAGAAGGGAAGAGAGAGAGAGAGAGAGAGAGAGACAAAATAGTTAATTATAGGCTAGAAAGCCTAACATTTGCCATTAGGAAAATACTAATCTACCATAAAAGGCCATTTGAAATCTATAACACATAAAAGTAAAGCCAGCATGTCTTTGTGAAATATTTTGCCAGATAAGTATAAGAACATAAGAACCAGGAGCAGGAGTAGACTATCTGGCCCACTGAGCCTGCCCCACCATTCTATAAGATCATGGCTGATCTTTTCATGGCCTCAGCTTCACTTACCCACCCTCTCACCATAACCCTTAATTCCTCTAAAATTATCTATCTTTGCTTTGAAAACAATCAGCGAGGTAGCCTCAACTGCTTCACTGGGCAGGGAATTCCACAGATTCACAACCCTTTGGGTAACAAAGTTCCTCCTCAGATCCATCCTAAACCTGCTTCCCCCGACTTTGAGGTTGTGCCCCTTAGCTCTAGATTCACCCACCAGGGAAACAACCTCCCTGCTCCCGTCTTATTCATTCCCTTCAAAATTTTATGTGTTTCTATAAGATCCCCCTCATTCTTCTAAATTCCAATGAATATACGCCCAATCTACTCAATCTCTCCTCATAACGTCAAAAATCAGGCAAATCCAGGTTATAGTCCAACAGGTTTATTTGAAAACACAAGCTTTCAGAGCCTCAGTCCTTCAGGTGTTAGTGAGAGACGGAGTATCAGATATAGAATTTAAAAATTTAACGGCATCTTAGGTTTGTTTAACACATCCTCATCAGTGTGTGACCCTTTGATCTTTTACTTATAATCAGTCAGAAGGTTTTAATTGATTAGTATGTATATGTAAATCTCTAAATTTCTTTCAAGTCACTGCCCTGAGAGAATAAAGGTTTTAATAGTTTAAAGAAGAGGTGACATTATAAGTCAGACAACGCGGGTTAGATGTCAGGTCGTGTTTAGAATCTGTGTTTTGCTTTGGAGTCAGACTGGTTTTATTTCTAAAGTAGGAATTTATAAAACACCGCATTGACTGATGGTGTATAAATTGTCTACTTTTTGAACAAAATAGAATGAGAGAGGGAGTGTGTGTGTGTGTGTGTGTGTGTGTGTGTGTGTGTGTGTGTGTGTGTGTGTGTGTGTGTGTGTGTGAGAGAGAGAGAGGCAGGGTGGGAGTATGTGTGGGAGTGTGTGTATGGGAGCGCGTGTGTGAGAGTGTGGGACTGTGTGGGTTTGTGTGGGTGTGCATGAGTGTGTGTGTGAGAGAGAGTATGTGAGTGAGTGTGTGTGTGTGTGTGTGTGAGAGAGAGTATGTGTGAGTGGTGTGTTTGTGAGTGAGTGTGTAAGGGAGGAGAAAATGTGTTTGTGTGTGTGAAAGAGTGAGGGGGAGAAAGAGTGCATGTGTGTATGTGTATGTGTGTGAGTGAGAGAGACAGAGGGTGTGAGTGTGTGTATGGGAGTGTGTGTGTGTGTGTGTGTGTGAGAGAGAGAGAGAGAGAGAGAGAGAGAGAGAGAGAGAATGTGTGAGTGAGTGTGAGAGCATGTGTGTGAGTGTGTCAGTGTGTGGGCATGTGTGTTTGCGTGTGAGTGAGGGGGAAGAAAGGGTTCATGTGTGTGTGAGAAAGAGAGGGTGTGTGTGTGTGTGTGTGTGTGTGTGTGTGTGTGTGTGTGTGTGTGTGAGTGAGTGCGCGTGTGTATCTGAAAATGTGTGTGTGTGAGTGTGTGTCTTGAATTTGGCATTAGCTTTGGGCTGGGAGTCATTAAAAAAAAGCACATAAGCAGAAATTCAATATGTTGACAGGTAACCTGGCTTATTTGTGACATAATCAAAATTTTCTTACAGTGATAGTGGTGAGGATTGAGCTGGCTTTCCATGGTTCAGTTATTTGAGGAATGAGTGTATCTGAAAGGGTAAAACAGAGAGGCTGCCATTCCAAAAGGATAAAAGCAAATGGGCTTCAGGCACTTGTTCTTCCGAACATACCCTGTGGTGAATACAATAAACTGGAGGTTGGGCTGTAGCACCTTATTTCACAATAAATCTGAGTAAATGAATTCATAAAAACTACAGCACATGTGAAGCTCATGATAAGTGCACGAAATACACTCGTAATCATTGGTTTCAAAAGTATTTATTTGACTGAAAATTGAACAACGAGGCTTGGAATTTTTTACAAAGCTCAATTTTTTATAAATGCTCAAAGCATGTTAGAAATCCACTTCAATCCCATTTAGGAAAATCAGACATTCCTGGAGCAATTTCCTTGTGATTTATAGCATCACTCAAGCTTGATTAGATTGCAATCTACAATACTCGGAGTAATATTCTTTCTATTACAAAACACGTCATGTAATGGAACGGAAACTGCTTATGTCTCCAAGTACCACCCTCATTTTCAGATCAGGCTTCCTTCCGGCAGCGGTTCTCACTGTTCGGAATGATTCTGTGGTGCAAAATGGGCCACTTGCTTCCGACACAAAAGACAGGAAGCACAAAGAACATGGGGTGGGGGGGGGGGGCGGTGGGTGGGGGGATGTTAATGATCTAAAGTATATTATTTTAATACCAGGGGTATAACAGGTAAGGCAGATGAACTCAGAGCCTGGATTAGTTCAGGGAGAATATAGCAGAATATAGATACAGCAGAATGTAGATAGACTGGAGAGTTGGGCAGATAAATGGCAGATGGAGTTCAATCCGGGCAAATGCAAGGTGATGCATTTTGGAAGATCAAATTCAAGGGCGAACTATACAGTAAATGGAAAGTCAGGTCCATTGTTCCCTGAAGGTGACAACGCAGGTCAATAGAGTGGTCAAGAAGGCACATGGCATGCTTTCCTTCATTGGGCGGGGTATTGAGTACAAGAGTTGGCAGGTCATGTTGCAGTTGTATAGGACTTTGGTTCGGCCACATTTGGAGTACTGTGTGCAGTTCTGGCGGCCACATTACCGAAAGGATGTGGATGCTTTGGAGAGGGTGCAGAGGAGGTTCACCAGGATGTTGCCTGGTATGGAGGGTGCTAGCTATGAAGAGAGGTTGAATAGATTAGGATTATTTTCATTGGAAAGACGGAGATTGAGGGGGGGATGTGATTGAGGTCTACAAAATCATGAGGGGTATAGACAGGGTGGATAGCAAAAAGCTTTTTCCCCAGAGTGGGGGACTCAATACTAGGGGTCATGAGTTCAAAGTGAGAGGAGGAAAGTTTAAGGGAGATATGCGTGGAAAGTTCTTTACACGGAGGGTGGTGGGTGCCTAGAACGCGTTGCCAGTGGAGGTGGTAGACGCAGACATGTTAGAGTCTTTTAAGATATATGTGGACAGGTACATGGATGGGCAGGGAGCTAATGGACACAGACCGTTAGAAAATAGATGACAGGTTAGACAGAGGATCTTGATTGGCGCAGACTTGGAGGGCCGAAGGGCCTGTTCCTATGCTGCAGCTTTCTTTGTTTCTTTATTTAGATACAGGAACCTGGTTGAGAAAAGGACAGGATTGGCAGGTCAATGTTCCAGAGTTTAGATGCTTCAGGTGTGATAGAGATCGATATAAAAGGAGTTACTGATTACGGACAATATCACAGCTGTATTAAGAGAGGACACCTTGGAAGGCTTCTCCAGCAAGGCCATATGGGTAGAACTCAGCAATAAGAAAGGTGCAGTCACTATAATGGGGTTATATGATCAGCAGATCATTGAAAGGTGTAAAAACAACAGAATTGTTGTGGCGCGTGATTTTAACTTCCCCCATTTTGACTGGGATTCAGTGCCAGGGGCTTATGTGGGGCAGATTTGTTAAGCACATCCAGCAGATTATTGATTACTGGAGTACTCAGTCAGCTTTGTATCTTTTTTGGCCACAGGTGACGTCCCAGAGGACTACAAGATAGCTAATGTTGTCCAATTATTGATTCTAAAACAATCTGTAGTTGCTCTAACTCATGAAGGGACAGTGTTAGAGCTTGCATTGGGAAATGAACCTGGCCAGGTGGTCAAAGTTACATTTGGGGTCCTCATGTGAAAGTGTTAAATTGGGGATAGGCTAATTACAACAGTATTACATGGTAACTGGAAAAATTGGATTGAGGGCGAATCCATATCTGTCACATGGGAGTCTTTTAAAAACCAGTTGATCAGAGTTCAGGACCAGCATGTTCCTGCTAGGATGAAAGATAAGGATGGTTAAATTCAGGACAACGGAAGTTGTATAGTTGAAAAGAAAATGGAAGCATATATAAGGTTTAGAAAACAGAAAGCAAACAAGGCTTTTGAGGAGTATAAAGGAAGCAGAAAAGAACTTAACAAAGTAAGTAGGAGGTTTAGAAAGGGTCCTTGAATAAGGAGAATTCCAAGGCATTTTATCTGGGGAGGTGGTATAATCGCTAGACTGTTAATCCAGAGGGCCAGGTAATACACTGGAGAACATGGGTTCAAACCCTGCCGTGGCAGAGTGGAATTTTATTTTTAAAAACTGACTTGAGAGTCAAATTATGGCCGTTTACCAATTGTTGGGAAAAACCCATCTAGGTCGCTAATGTCCTTTAGGGCTTACCTGGTCTGGCCTTGATGTGATTCAAGACCCAAAGTGATGTGGTTGAATATTAACTGCCCTCTGGGAAATTAGGGATCGGTAATAAATGTTGCAGTAGATAGTCGTGCCCACATCCTGTGACTGAATAAAACAAATGACCACTATGAACAAGAAGGCAATTAGAGAAAAAGTAAGTCCATTCAAGGACAAAATAGAATTTTCATGTGGAGGTGAAGGAAGAGTTGAGGCCCTAGAAAAAATCATAAAATGGAAGCATATATAAGGTTTAGAAAGCAGAAAGCAAACAAGACTTTTGAGGAGTATAAAGGAAGCAGAAAAGAACTTAACAAGTCCCCGGGTCCTGATGGGATCTAGCCTAGAATATTGAGAAAGGCAAGAGAACAAATTACTGGAGTACTCAGACATCTTTGTATCTTTTTTGGCCACAGGCGACGTCCCAGAGGACTACAAGATAGCTAATGTTGTCCAATTGTTGAAGAAGGGTAACAGGGATAATCCTGGAAATTATAGGCCTGTAAGCCTCACAACGGCGATAAGGAAATCATTGAAAAAGATTCTCAGGAATAGGATGTATACGACATTTAGAAGCAAATGGACTAATTAGCGATAAACAGCGTGGTTTTGTGCATGAGGTTGTGCCTCACTGACTTGATTGAGTTTGTTGAGGAGGTGACAAAGATGATTGATGAGGTAAAAGCATTTGAAGTCGTCTATATGGACCTCAGTAAAGCCTTTGACAATGTCCCTCATTGAACACGGGCACAAAAGGTGTAGTGACATGGTATCGGGGGTGAGTTGGCAAGATGGATACAGAACTGGCTTAGGCATAGGAGACAGAGGGTGGTGGTGGAAGGATGCATTTTGGAATGGAGGGTTGTGACTAGCGGTGTTCCACAGGGATCAGTGCTGGGACCGCTGCTGTTTGTGGTCGACATAAATGAGTTGGAGAAAACCGTAGCTGGCCTAAGTAGTCAATGTGCAGATGATATGGAGATTGTCGGAATTGCAGATAGTGAGGAGGATTGTCTGAGGATACAGCAAGATTTCGAACAGTTGGTGGCATGAGCAGAAAAATGGCAGATGAAGTTTAATCCAGACAAGTGTGAGTTAATGCATTTTGGAACGTCAAATACAGGTGGAAATTATACAGTGAATGGCAGAACCCTTAGGAGTATTGATATGCAGTGGGATCTGGATGTGCAGGTCCACAGATCACTGAAGGTGGCAGCACAGGTAGATAAAGCAGTAAAAAAGGCCAATGGACACTTACCTTCATTGGAAAGGGTACTGAGTATAAGGATAGACAAGTTATGTGGCAGGCTTATGGAACTTTAGTTAGACCAGACTTGGAATATTGTGTACAGTTCTGGCCACTACACTTCCAGAAAGATGTGGATGTTTTAGAGATGGTACAGAAAAGGGTTACCAGGATGTTGCCTGGTATGAGGGGTGTTTTGGCTGTGCAAAAAGGTTGGATCGACTGGGCTTGTTTTCACTAAAATGCAGGAGGTTGAGGGACAACCTGATAGAAGTTTAATAGATTGTGAATGGCAGGGATACAGTGGAAAGTATGAGGCTTTTTCCCATTATGAGGCGAACAGTCAATGGGAGACACAGGTTCAAAGTTCATGGGTGGAGGGAGGGGAGTTTAAAAGTTTAAAAGATGTGTGAGGTAAGTTTTTCACACAAAGAGTGGTGAGTGCCTGGGGCGTGCTGCCAGAGGAGATGGTGGAATCAGACACAATAGCAGCTTCAGAAAGCACCTGGACAAATACATGAACAGGAAGGGAATAGAAGGATATGAATCCTGTAAGGGAAGATAGTTTTAGTATGGAAGGGCAAAATGTGCCAGTGCAGTTTTGTAGAGCCAAAGGGCCTGTTCCAATGCTGTATTGTTCTTTGTTCTTGTTTAATTCAGTTCTTCTGACATTTCTTTGTCCCGATTACTACCACTGAAGACTCAATTTCCTGCTGCCCAATGTCCACTCTTGCCTCTCTTACCTTGTAGATATTAAAAAAAACTCTTGCAACTTTCTGTTTTGTTACAAGCTGGCTTAGTCTCACATTTCGTCTTCTCCCCTGTCTGTTTTCTTGGTTTTCCTCGGCTGGTTTCAAAGGCTACACAGCACTTACAATGTGATTGAAAACTTTGCTGGAACTTTACAGGTTGGTTTGCTGGTCTTTACAGGCTTCCCAATCCTCTGGCCTCCCACTAACCTTCACCCTTATCAGCCATGGTTTCCTCACCCTCTTCTTCTTTGGGATGCTGTGGCTCGCAAATTACCCCCAGAAATGAGTACTTTGTGTTGGTATTCTCCAAGGAAAGACAGGATAATGGCAAGTTTAGGGACAGGTTCATTGATGGTCTGGGGCATATTTATATTAATTAAGGGGCAGTGTTCAGTGCCTTGAAAAACATCAAAGTAAATAAGTTTCAAGGCCTGATGGAATCTATTCCAGGATTCTGAGGGAGACAAAGGAAGAGATTGCTGGAATCTTGTCAGAGATCCTAATATCCTCTTTAGCCACAAGTGAGGTCCCAGAGGACTGGAGAATGGCCAATGTTGTTCTTTTGTTTATGAAGGGCAACAGGGATAATCCAGGAAATTATAGGCCAGTGAGCCTTCTATCAGTGTCAGAGAAATTATTGTCGAAGATTCTTTGGGACAGAATTTACTCACATTTGGGAAAGAATGGACTTGTTACGGAGAGTGAGTGTGACTTTATGCAACGGAGATCTTGTTTCACAAATCTGATTGAGTTTGAGGAAGTGATGAAGGTGATTGCTGATGGTGGGGCAGTGAATATTTTCTACATGGACTTTACTAAAGCATTTGACAAGGTCCCCCATATAGTCAGCTGCTCCAGAAGATTAAAACACATTGAATCCATGGTGAGTTGGCAAATTGGATATAAAAATTGGCTTGGCCATAGTAGACAGAGGGTAGTTGTGGAGGGGTGTTTTTCTGGCTGGAGGTTTGTGACCAGTGGTATTCCACGAGGATAGAACATAGAACATAGAACAGTACAGCACAGAACAGGCCCTTCAGCCCACAATGTTGTGCCGACCATTGATCCTCATGTATGCACCCTCAAATTTTTGTGACCATATGCATGTCCAGCAGTCTCTTAAATGTGCCCAACGACCTTGCTTCCACAACTGCTGCTGGCAACACATTCTATGCTCTCACAACTCTCTGTGTAAAGAACCAGCCTCTGACATCCCCTCTATACTTTCCTCCAACCAGCTTAAAACTATGACCCCTCGTGTTTGCCTTTTCTGCCCTGGGAAACAGTCTCTGGCTATCATCTCTATGCCTCTCATTATCTTGTATACCTCAATTAGGTCCCCTCTCCTCCTGCTTTTCTCCAATGAAAAAAGTCCGAGCTCAGTCAACCTCTCTTCATAAGATAAGCCCTCCAGTCCAGGCAGCATCCTGGTAAACCTCCTCTGAACCCTTTCCAAAGCATTCACATCTTTCCTATAATAGGGCAGCCAGAACTGGACGCAGTATTCCAAGTGCGGTCTACCAAAGTTTTATAGAGCTGCAACAAGATCTCACGACTCTTAAACTCAATCCCCCTGCTAATGAAAGCCAAAACACCATATGCTTTCTTAACAACCCTGTCCACTTGGGTGGCCATTTTAAGGGATCTATGTATCTGCACACCAAGATCCCTGTGCTCCTCCTCACTGCCAAGGATCTCTGTCCTAACATATAAAAATGATTTGGTTGAAAATTTCAGTGATACAAAAATTGCTCAAGTTTTGGGTAGTGAGGAAGGATATCAAATAATACAGCAGTATATAGATCAACTTGAAATTTGGGCAGAGAAAAGTGTGAGGTGATGCATTTTGGGAGATCAAATGAAACAGGAAAATGTACAGTAAATAGCCAAACCCTTAGGAATATTGATTTTCCAATGGAATCTTGGGGTACAAGTCCATAGCTCCCTCAAAGTGGCAACTCAAGTGGATTAGGTGGTAAAAAAGGCATATGACTTGTTACATACGGTCAAGTCATTGAGTATAAAAGTTGGCAAGCCACGTTGCAGCTGTTTAAAAATTTGGCCAGACCACATTTGGAGCGCTGTCTGCTGCACTATAGGACAGATTTGGAGGCTTTGGAGAATGTTCAGAAAAAGTATACCTGGCCATAGTCTGCATTGGAATAGTTAGCTTTACAGAGAGGTTGGGCACTAGTGCATCAGAGGCTGAGGGGGTGGCCTGACAGAGGTACACAAAGTTATGAAAAGCATGGATAGGATGAATAGTCAGAGTCTTTTTTTAGTGTAGAAATGTCAATAATGAGGGCGCATAGGTTTAAGGTGAGAGGGAAAACTTTGAAGGAGATGTGCAAGAAAGCTTTTTACACACAGAGTGGTAGATGCCTCGAACACTTAGCCTGGGGAGGTTGTAGGAACAGTTATGATAGTAATGTTTAAGAAACATTGAGGCAGACATATGAATAGGCAGGGAAGAGAGGGATATGGATGATGTGCAGGCAGATGTGTTTAGTTTAGAATAACATCATGTTCAACACAGCCATTGTGGTCAAAGGGCCTGTTCTTGTACTACTTTGTATGCTGTGTTCTTAAAATCTTTATAGAGACTTGACTAAAATATCCACAATCACCATTGACCAGAAACTCAACTGGACTCATGACATAAACACAGTGGCTACAAGAGCATGTCAGAAACTAGGAATACTGCAGCAAATAACTCTCCTCCTGATTCCCCAAAACCTTTCCACCATCTAAATTCAAGAAGAGAAAACAGTCAAACTTGTGAATGGCATATTATGATCTGACTCACCTTCCATACTTTGGTGCAACCAGAATGTTCATTCTGAAACAATTCTGTATTTTTACTGGGCGTTCCCTCTGGGAAGGCACATGTCAGGAGTGTGAGGGAATACTCTCCACTTCCCTGGATACACACAACTCCAACAACACTCAAAAAGCTTGACACCATCCAGAATCGAGTACCTTTCTAGATTGGCATTTTTTCGCCACCAGTGTGTATTGTCTGCAAAATGCATCGTAGCAATTCACCGAGGCTTCTTCAATAACAGCTTATAAACTGGTGAGGTCTACCACTTCAAAGGACAAGACCAACAGATGCATGTGAACACAAAGATGTTCCCTTCCAGCCACTCACCTTTGACTCACCATCACTGGGTGAAAATACTGAATAGCAAACAGCCTGCAGAGGTTCACAAATGTCGTTTATAATCTACATCTCTGCAGTAAGCCGGGATAGGCAATAAATACTTTCCTGGCCAGACACAGCCATATCCTGGGAAAATAATAAAGGAAAAGATTGTTTAACTCCTCAGAAGCAATCTAATACCTTCTGCTCTCCACACATCCCAAATCTGCACACAAGTAGGCAAGGGAAGGATAACAAGGAAAAGATCACACTCAAGATTTGAAAAGAAGCATCTTCTATATTTTTTACAGATTATTTTAATTGACAGTTTTAGATATAAATATGCATCCCTGCTAGACACCTGGAAGGTTTAATTTTTCTACTCAGAATTGTATTTATAACATGTACATTTATTCAGTCATCACTAAAGTTTAGCATAAACATTATTGACCCATTTCCTTTGTGTACCCTCACATGGGATAAACAGTTCATTACTCACTTCTTGTGTAATGTTGTCAGGTTGAGGTTTGGTAATGAACAATGAAAAACCACATAAGCGAAATAGTCAAGAAAAATTATATCTGAGATATGGGATACAGTTAAAGATGGCCATTCAAAATTTCCAGGCCTTCAGTGCCAAAGTGGAGACTTGATTTTAACCGCTGCCCATCAATGAGATCAGAGTGGCTGGGTGATTCTAGAAGTTATGGAGTACACAGAGTTGCACTCCAATGGCACCTTGGCCAGCTATTTTAACAGCACACTTTATGGAGGAGGCTGAAGTGTGTGTTGCAAACTGACAAGAGCCACAGGACTGAATGAAGATTAAGACCCTAATGCTAATGTAGAGAATTGTCATGTTGGCCCTAGCCACTAGGTCCAGCAGGAGAAACCAGCATCAGGGGGAACTTGGCTCAAAGGAAGCCCAGAAAGTTGTCATTTATTTTTACATTTGTTTCTTTGTGAGGTCAGCTGAACACCTCCAAGGCTTCAGACCCAAACCCTAGGCCTCCTCTCAGCCCCTGCTCCTTCATAAATATCACAGGGCTGTGAAGGGCTGGTGTCTGCCCCGTTCCTCTTCTCCATCTGGCTGATGGTGTGCTTAGAGGCACCTACCCTTTGGCTGGAAGACAATCACCTGTTTCAGGTATTAGGACCTTTTAAAGAGGCAAAGAAAGACCCTATGATATTCAGATTTCCATTTCTGGGAGACATTAACATGATCTTTGTATTATACAACCAAAGAGTCCATGACCAATACTCACTGATTTCAATCCACATGGGCAAGGAGAACCATCATTTCAACTGGAACAACACCAAAATTCTGGGACAAGCTAAGCAGAGACAGGCATGAGAATTCCTAGAAGCCTGGCACTCCACGAAGCATGCTATTAATAAACACATTGAACTCGACCCCATATACATTCCACTACGACAGAAACCCGGAAGTGAGGCAATCCATCGTAACGGATCCCAGAGTTTAAAAACCAGGCGGGAAAACACACTGATGCTTCATCAGAGGCTGCACTGAGGATGTTACGAAGCATGGTAACGAAACGTCTGCGGAACAGCAAACCAGCTCAGCGAGCCAACCAACCTCAACACGAAAAACCAAAATGATAGCTTTGGAAATAATCCTGGTGGGAGCAGAAAAGCTGCAAAAGGTGAATGGAAGATGTTTTTGCTGCAAATAGCTCGCCTTCTGCCAGTGACCAGCTACCTCCTTCCCAGCTCACCCTCCAGCCCATTCCCAAATCCAGCCCTGTGTGGAATTGGCAAGTTCTGATGAAATGCCTGCAGTGCTGTGTCAAGAGCAAAGACAGGTATATTTTCCCTCCACGTTAGGTACATTTTTCAGTTTGTGATATGGGGAAGGAATGTGTGACTCTATGAGCCTGTAAGACTCTACACAGCTTCATTCTGTTGATTTAAACTGAAGGGAAACATTAATTAAATAGGTTTTAAATTAATTATGGTAAAGCAAATTACACTTATTCAGCCACTGAAAGTTAACTGCAATTCCAAAGGACATGCTTTTTATTTGAAATAGGCCAGAACTACTCAGCTAACAAGAAAGGTGAAACATTTTAATGAGAATTACAAGAATCAGCTCAACCAATCACATTGTGGCTAAGGGCAGTGGATAATATGCCATTGAACTAACACAGCAGGCAAGCTCCTGATTAAACTCTCACTTTGTGCTGAGCTAACATTTTTTATCAGAATGGGAGTGGGCTTCGGGGGGGCTGGATCCAAATGTCTTCATTGCTATTATAAATGGATAGGGAGAAGACCTGGTCCTCTGGCACAAAGGAGCTCAGTGACACTGGACATTTCTGCATGTAGGTGTGCCAAATATCTCATTGGCACGAAAATTGGTGGTGTAGAGGACAGAGAAGAAGGTTATCTCAGAGTTCAATGTAACCTTGGTCAGATGGGCCAATGGGCCAATGAGTGCAAGGTGGAGTTTAATTTAGATAAATGTGAGCTGCTGCATTTTGGAAAGGCAAGTCAAGGCACGGTGTATGCACTTAATGATAAAGTCCTGGGAAGAGTTGCTGAACAAAGAGAACTTGAAATGCAGTTTTATAGTTCCTTGAAAGTGGAGTCACAGGTAGACAGAACATGAAGAAAGCATTGGATATGTTTGCCTTTATTGGTCAGTGCATTGAGTTGAGGAATTTGGAGGTCATGTTGCAGCTGTACAGGAAATTGGATAAGGCACATTTTGAAATTTTACATGCAATTCTGGTCTCCCATGTTGTGGAACTTGAATGGTTTACAGGGATATTGCGGAGGTTTGAGGGTTTGAGTTATTGTGAGAGACTAAACAGGCTGGGGCTATTTTCCATGGAGTGTTGGAGGCTGGGGGTGACCTTATAGAGGTTTATAAGATCATGAGGGGCATGGATAGGGTGAACAGACAGGGTCTTTTTCCTGAGGTGGGGATTCTAAAACTAGAGAAATGAGGTTTAAGGTGAGAGGGAAAGACTTAAAAGGGATCTAAGGGGAACTTTTTTACGCAGAGGGTGGTGTGCGTATGGAATGAGCTACCAGATGAAATGGTGGAAGTTGGTACAATTACAACATTTAAAAAACATCTGACTGGATACGTGAACAGGAAGGTTATAAAGGGATATGGGCCAAATGCTGGCAAATGGATTTCTAGGTTAACTTAGGATATCTGATTGGAATGGACAAGTTGACAGAAGGGTCTGTTTCCATATTGTACAGCTCTATGATTCTACGAGTCAATGATCATTGAGGGCCTGACTGATGAATGGTCACTTGAACGATGTTTGACAAAAGAGCAGCACTATGTTCCAAGTCTTTCACTCGGTGTGTGGGGGGAGGGGGGGAGGAGAGTGGAATGAAGAGACCATTTGCCTGTTAACAGAGAGAAGGTGGCCAGGAATTAGCTCGCAACCTAAAGGTAGACATTAAGTTCCAGACTCCTGTTTTATAAGAAAGGCATTGGAAGTTCAATCCAAAAGGATGACAAAGGAAGTGGAAGACGAGCTGTTTCACCTTCATTTTCAGAAGTTAATGACCGCACTCCCTAACATAGATGCAAGGGAGTATCAAACAAGAAGATGGGAATGTTGGTGGTAATGTTGGTGGTATTGTTGGTTGTAATATTGGTGGTAATGTTGGTGGTAATGTTGGTGGTATAGCTGGTGGTAATATTCGTGGTATTGTTGGTGGTAATTTTGTTGGTAATGTTGGTGGTATTGCTGGTGGTAATATTGGCGGTATTGTTGGTGGTATGGTTGGTGGTAATGTTGGTGGTATTGCTGGTGGTATTGTTGGTGGCAATGTTGGTGGTAATGGTGGTAATATTGGTGACAATGTTGGTGGTAGTGTTGGTGGTAATGTTGGTGGTATTGTTGGTGGTAATATTGGTGGTAATGTTGGTGGTAATATTGGTGGTAATGTTGGTGGTATTGCTGGTGGCATTGTTGGTGGCAATGTTGGTAGTAATGTTGGTGGTAATATTGGTGGTATTGTTGGTGGTAATGTTGGTGGCAATGTTGGTGGTATTGCTGGTGGTAATATTCGTGGTATTGTTGGTGGTAATATTGGTGGTAACGTTGGTGGTAATATTGGTGGTAATGGTGGTAATATTGGTGGTAATATTGGTGGTAATGTTGGTGGCAATGCTGGTGGGAATGCTGCTGGTAATATTGGTGGTAATGTTGGTGGCAATGTTGGTGGTATTGCTGGTGGTAATATTGGTGGTAATGTTGGTGGGAATATTGGTGGTATTGTTGGTGGTAATGTTGGTGGTATTGCTGGTGGTAATGTTGGTGGTAATGTCGGTGGGAATGCAGGTGGTAATGCTGGTGGTAATATTGGTGGTATTGCTTGTGGTAATATTGGTGGTAATATTGGTGGTATTGCTGGTGGTAATGTTGGTGGTAATGTTGGTGGTATTGCTGGTGGTAGTACTGGTGGTAATGTTGGTGGTAATGTTGGTGGTAATATTGGTGGTATTGTTGGTAGCAATGTTGGTGGTAATATTGGGTGTAATGTTGGTGGTAGTGTTGGTGGTAATGTTGGTGGCAATGTTGGAGGTAATATTGGTGGTAATGTTGGTGGTAATATTGGTGGTACTGTTGGTGGTAATGTTGGTGGTAATGTTGGTGGTAATATTGGTGGAAATGTTGGTGGCAATGTTGGTGGTAATATTGGTGGTATTGTTGGTGGCAATGTTGGTGGTAATGTTGCTCGTATTGCTGGTGGTAATATTGGTGCTATTGTTGGTGGCAATGTTGGTGGTAATGTTGGTAGTAATATTGGTGGCCATGTTGGTGGTAATGTTGGTGGAATTGCTGGTGGTAATATTGGTGGTATTGTTGGTGGCAATGTTGGTGGTAATGTTGGTAGTAATATTGGTGGCCATGTTGGTGGTAATGTTGGTGGAATTGCTGGTGGTAATATTGGTGGTAATTTTGGTGGCAATGTTGGTGGTAATGTTGATGCTAATGTTGGTGGGATTTATGGCACAGTTAAGCTTGACATTTTACACAACAGATTTTATAAATGGGGTTTACTGAATCAGTTCAGAATTTCAACATGGGTTAGTGCCTAGGACTTTGATGTTGTGGCCACTTCGGAGACATGGACAGAGAAGGGGCAGGAATGGTTGTTGCAGGTTCCGGGATTTAGATGTTTCAGTAAGAACAGAGAAGACGGTAAAAGGTGGGGGGGGGGACAGTGTGGCATTGTTGGTCAAGGACAGTATTACTGTTGCAGAAAGGATATTTGGGGACTCATCAACTGAGGTAGTATGGGCTGAGGTTAGAAACAGGAAAGGAGAGGTAACCCTATTGGGAGTTTTCTATTGGCCTCCACATAGTTCCAGATATGTAGAGGAAAGGATAGCAAAAATGATTCTCGATAGGAGTGAGAGAGACAGGGTAGTTGTCATGGGGGACTTCAGCTTTCCAAATATTGACTGGGAACACCATAGTTCGAATACTATAGATGGGTCAGTTTTTGTCCAGCGTGTGCAGGAGGGCTTCCTGACACAGTATGTAGACAGGCCAACGAGGGGCGAAGCCACATTAGATTTGGTACTGGGTAATGAGCCCGACCAGGTGTTAGATTTGGAAGTAGGTGAGCACTTTGGTGATAGCGATCACAATTCTGTTATGTTCACTTTAGTGATGGAAAGGGATAGGTGTATACCACTGGGCAAGAGTTATAGCTGGGGGAAAGGCAATTACGATGAGATTAGGCAAGATTTAGGGAGCATAGGATGGGGAAGGAAACTGCAGGGGATGGGCACTTTAGAAATGTGGAGCTTATTCA